>NC_133449.1:99365901-99665901 GCF_048565385.1 Saimiri boliviensis | reverse complement strand
GCTCCTTACCACGGACTGTCCTCTGTGCCAGGGCAACAGGATGCTGGCTGGTGCATGCTTGCTCGCCCCTGCCAAGCTAAACTGTGCCTCCAAGAGTGGGAGGCCGGCTTTCAGCCCCTCACCTGGCTCAGGTACCTGCATCAGTGACACCTGGGTACAAACTCCAACCCTACCTCCACAGCCCTGGAACTGATCAGACCTGCACCATAAAAAGAGATTTAAATTTTAAAAGCTGTCTGACAGGGCATAGTGGCTCACCCCTGAAATCCCAGCACTTTGGGAGGCCAAAGCAGGCATATTGCTTGAGATCAGGAGTTTGAAACCACTTGGACAACATGGCAAAACCCTGTCCCTCTAAAAAATTTTAAAAAAGAAAAATTAGCCTGGCATGGTGGTGTGTGCCTGTGGTCCCAGCTACAGGGAGACCGAGGGAGGAGGATCACTTGAGCCCAGGAGGCAGAGGTGGCAGTGAGCTGAGATTGTGTCACTGCACCCCACACTGGGTGACAGAGTGAGACACTGTTCCAAAGGCGAAAGAAAAGCTTTCCGTCTCAGATGAACAGGAGCCGCGTTAAACTTACTCCCTGAGCCCAAGAACTTGGGTGTCTGGAGGCATGAGGTCTAGAAGGGTCCGGCAGAAAGGGATGCCTTGAACCACAAGGGGTGGGTGGTTCTTCACTCAACAAACACACTAAGCCCTGGGCTCTACTTCACATTTGCTTTTCTAGAAACAAAACTGGAAATTCCAGCAAGCCTTCAGCAAGGGCCTCACAGAGGCCAAGGTTAGTCGGGCCTGGCGGTACACGCCTGTGATCCCAGCTACTTGGGAGGCTCAGGCAGGAGGATCAATTGAGCCCAGGAGTCTGAGGCTGCAGTGAGTTATGACTGCCGATGCACTCCAGTGCCTGACCCACAGACACCCTCTTTTTTTTTTTTTTTAAGTGGGGGACAAGGGACGAACATCAAGGAGCAGATGCTGACAGAGGAGACAGGTCAAGGCAGCAAGGAACTTCGAGGAAGGGGCACCACTGCTGGGCGTTCAACCCAGGCCACGTCAGGTGCTCCGGGCTGAGGGTGCCACATGTGACTGTCACTAGGTCTTAGCACAGGGCCCAGTCTTGGTCGAGGACAGGTCCTGGCCACATGCTTTATGGCTCTGCTCCCTCTAGGGTTCAGCAGAACAGCACACAGCCTTACTCGAGGTCCTTCTCCACCCCGGCCAGCTGCTCCCAGCACGTAGGGACTACGTGTCACCTTCGTCATGCTGCCTGGACACCTCGTTCAGCACCTGCATCCGCAAATAAGTATCAGGGACCAGGATGTCCAAAGCCCAGGAACTAAAGATCACCTCTGCCACTCACCAAGCACCTAACAAGAGCCAGCGCCGCTCAGCACATGTCACTGGAAGCCCTCCCAGCCCTGCAAGGCAGGCAGTGACCTCCATTACACAGCCCGAGTGGGGAGACCCGAGGAGGTTAATTGACCTGCCTCAGGCACACACATTCCACCACTCGTCTCATCGAGACGTGGCTCTTACACCTGGCAGCATTTCTCGGTAACCACCTGCCATGGTCACTCTGATTATTAAGAAAGATACACCTGCGGGGGGGGTGACAGGTCTCAAGCACCTTCAGGTCGATGCTGTCACCTCTGGCCAGCTGTCCAGTGCCTGAAAACCATTTTGGTTGGGGGCCGTTCACTGCCTAGAGCTGAGCACCCTGGGACTCACCCAGGTCCCCTCCGGCCACCCTCCCCAAGGCTACCAGGCGTGGTGCGGGGATAAGGGGGGGCCTAACTCCAAAGACGGCACTAAACCCAGGGGGCATGACGGGCTGAGGGGAGGCAGAAGGCTGCTCAGCCCCCCAGCCTGCCGTACGCCTGGGTGAAGGTGCAAGCCCCCGCCACTTAGATGCCACCTTCCTGTTTCCCGCCCTGCTGCTATCACTGGCCCAGAAATCCTCCCCATTCTTCAAAGCCCAGCTTACATCTTATCTCTTGCAAGAAGGCTTTTCCCATCCCTGCCTCTGGAATTCATCTCTCCAGGCTGCAGCCCACTCTTAGATAGCGATCACCAGTGCAGTGGGTCTCAAATCATGGGAAGCAGGGAAGGAAAATACAGATCCCCAGGCCCCTCCTCTTACTGAGCGAAGGTCTCCGAGCAGATCCTGAGAAGCAGCATCCTACACCAGCAGCCCTGCAGGCCAGGCCACAGCGTGTGTGCTGCAGTCCCAGGCTCCCTGCTCCCAGTGGCCGTCGGGGCCTCAAGGGAAGAGGGCCTCCTGTCTCCTAGCAGGGACAGGGTGCCCGGCCCCCGGGCCGGACTGAAGATTCCACCGAGGTCTGCTGAACTGATCAAGGCTGGAGGGAGAGAGGGGAAAAGCAGCCCCTGCCTGTCCCTGCCTGCCCCTCTCCGGGAGGAGCCAGATTCTCCAGGGATGCTGGGGAAGCCCCACCCTGGCAACTCAGGTGGCGCTCAGTAGCCCAGATCACCTCCAGGGGAACAGGAAAGGGTTAAGGCCCGGCCAGCTCCCCCCTGAGGAGTTTTCCTCTTAACCCCGGGCTGCCCCACACTTCCTGCCCTCTCAGCGCCCGGCTCCAAGCCGCGCCCCGCACACAGCTGCACTCCTTTACAATCAGCTAACAGCTGTTTTGCATAGATTTTCAATTCTAATTGCCGCGCTTTGTGAGCGCGGCGGAGCCCTGGTGAATGGGGACGCTGCCACCGCAGCTAGAAAGCGGGCGGGAGAGGGAGTAAAGGGAAGCAGAGTGCGTCGGGGCTGCCGGCTTTTATTTTCCTAAATCAGAAAAGAATACCCCTGCCACCAGCCTCCCCCCCGCTCCTGCCTCTCCTGCAGCGGGGGAATCTGAAATGGGTGCCCCCACCTCCGGAGGGGCACCCGCCCTGTGACCTGGGCTCCCTGACCCCAACCCAGATATGGGTCCCCGAGGGCAGCTTCCAGCTCCAGAGCTGGCCCAGGAGCCACGGGTCCCCTCCTCCCTCCTGCCCCCCCTTCCTCCTGCAGCTCCCCTGCCCCCTGCCGCCCCCTCCTCCCTCCTGCCCCCCAACCCCAGGCTCTCCAGTATCCAGATATGGGAAGCTAATTGGACAATAAAGTTGAACAGCAAGGAAACACGCTCTCTGGAGACAGCTGGCATCTATAAAAGAGAAATATTTGCATTTAAAACCTTTAAACTTTATATGGCAGGGCCAGGCTGAGGCAGTGGAAGGGGGACGGGGGTGGGGGCAGTGCTCGGACCCTTGAGAGAGGCAGAGAATCCTTGGAGTGGTGCACCCCTCTGCCACCAGGGAGTCTGCCCACACACATGCCCCTTGCCCTGTTACTGTCTGGGGTCAAGTCGGCCCCTGCTAGCCGCACAGCCGTGGTCAAGTGCAACCATCCAGGGGTCTGAAATCCTGGGAAGAGCTTGCGTCCACTAGGGCTGCCAAAGGCAAGCCGGGGGATCGTAGGGCATCCGGGCCGGGTCCTGCAACCTGGTGGCGGGTCTGGCTCAGCTGTTCTCCACAACCTGCCCCTCTCCCAGGTCACCCAGAAGCTCCAGGGCCCAGTGGAGGCCAGACTCAGTGGGACAGTGGCCCCTTCCTGGCAAGGAGACATTTGGCCAGGAACCTCCTCGGGTGGCCTGAAGCTCTCCGCCCCGTCCCCCGCACACCCAGACGGCACGGCTGTGTGAGGGCAGCTGACCAGGTTGGCGTGGAGGGCCATGCGAGCGGGCACCACGGCAGTGCCCAGATGAGGTTGTGGGGGCTCTGAGAACCCGCCCTGCCATCCCAGGGCTCCTGCTGTCTGGGGTGGGGATGCCAGGTTTTCATTTCCTCGCATGCCTAGTTCCCATTTTTCATATTTGAGAGAAACCTGGCCAAATTCTCCTACTGTCAACATTGGTGATGTAAAGCAGGGAGAGCATGTGTTCCTGAGTGGTCTTATTTTAGCAGGTTTTCCGAAAATCGCGGCACGCCAAGAGCCCCGTCTACCTGGCAGCCTGCTGGAGGGCGCCGTGCCACGCAGCCTTCAAGGGCAGGGGCCGAAACTTCTGTGGTGGAGGGAGGAGGAGGGCAGGGGATGACAGTCAAGCCCAAGGGACACACATGTCAACTGGACAGAAGCCACAGCAGAAACAGGTCCACTTCCCCGGCAGCCAGAGGGAAGCCGTGTCTCCTCCTCACAATTTTTCTTCCCATCAGGAAAATAGCTCCAGTCCAAGCCACGCGGTCTCAGCTCCTGGGCCACCAGTGAGCCCAGCCTGGCACTTGAGGCTTCCGATCACCTACAAAGCGGCCTTCAGTGTGTCTGGCTCTGTCCCTACAGGCAGCACCCTGTCTACCACTTACCACCCCAGGGCCAGACGTGTTAACCCCATTCAGTGACCACCCAGAGAACAAACGTTCAAATGTGGGTTTGCGTTGCGGGGGAGGATGGACACGGGTCAAGCTGCTGCACGGGGCACGTCACCCACCACGCACTGCTTTCCTTAGCTCCTGCCCTGCAAGGAACGCGGCGCCCCCTGCCCCCATGAGGACCAGACAAGATGAGAGAGACAGCCGCGTCCCGTGCCTGGGATGCAGCTGGAGCTCAGAAGCATTCCTTTCCATTTGCCATGGGGAGGAAGCGGAAGGGCAGCGGCGCGTACAAATCAAGTTTTACGAGGAAGCACTTCCAGGCGCCAGACCAGACAGGCAGGGAGGTCGGTCACTTGAGACCACTTCTGCCCTGGGACATCAGGCCTGGAATGAGGGCAGCAGAACTCCTTTCTCCTCCCCACAGACAGGAGAGGCCTTGGAATGTCACATACACTCCAAGAGTCACACCAGCACGGTGCATGAGCCCAGCCCCTCCGGCCAGGGGCTGGTCACAAGGCAAAGGGAGCATAACAGCAGGTGGGGCCTGGCCGGCCACGCGGGGCCGTGGCTTCTCTGAGTATGAAGATGCTGACAGCAGACCTGGGCGGTGGCTCACACCTGTAATCCCAGCACTTCCGGAGGCCTAGGCGGTGGATCACCTGAGGTCAGGAGTTCGAAACCAGCCTGTGCAACATGGTGAAATCCTATCTCTACTAAAAATACAAAAACTAGGAGCGAATGGTGGCACACGCCTGTAGTCCCAATTACTCGGGAGGTTGAGGCAGGAGAATCACCTAACCTGGGAGGCGGAGGCTGCAGTGAGCAGAGATTGTGCCATCGCACTCCAGCCTGGGCGACAGAGCCAGACTCCATCTCAGAAACAACAGCAACAATTCACAGAAAGAAAGACAGACACTGACAGCACCCTGTCTGGCTTTCCCTGAGAGGCGTGGCTTTTCTGTTTTGGAGACAGAATCTCGCTCTGTTGCCTAGGCTGGAGTGCAGCGGCACCATCATAGCTCACGGCAGCCTTGAGCTCCTCAGCTCAAGGATCCTCCCGCATCAGAAGCTGCATCTCTGAAGATGATCCAGTCAACCCAAATGACCATCAACAGGGGAAGAGGTAAACAAAGCGTGTCCTGTGTGTACACTGGAATTATTCAGCCACAGAAAGGGTCCTGAAACACAGTGAGTCGTGAAACGTACCTTCCTGTCCACGCCAAACCTGTACAGACGTTCCTATCGGCACTGCTCATCATAGCCAAAAAGTGAAAACCTGCCTGTCCATCGGATGATGGACAGATGAAGAAAACATGGTTTATCCATACAGTGGACTATTACTCGGCCATAGATAGGACTGAGGTGCTAGTCCACGCCACAACTGATGACCCGTGAAGACATGATGCTGAATCAAGAGGCCAGACATGACAGGCCACGTGCATATGAAATGCCCGCAACAGGCAAACCCAGAGACAAAAGGCAGCCAAGGAGCTGCTTAGGGCTGCGGGAAGGGAGAGGGGAGTGGCCGCTTATGGCTCTGAGTTTGATTCTGGAGTGGTCCACTGGTCCCTCTATCTTGCACTTGATGTGCCGCCCCCCCCCCCTTTGCCTTCCCCCATGATTGTAAGTTTCCTAGAGCCTCCCCGGAAACTGAGCAGTTGAGAGCTTCATGCTTCCTGCAAGGCCCGCAGGTCCGTCAACCAATGACATTTAAAAAAAGGAAAATGATTTGGACCAAGACAGAGGTGAGGGGGGCGTATTATGAGTGTTCTAAATGCCGCTGAACTGCACCCTTTAAAATGGCTAATTGTATGTTACATGAATTTCACCTCAAATAAAACCAATCCAGTTTGGGTGGGGCCCAGTGGCTCACACCTGTAATCATGGCATTTTGGGAGGCCAAGAAGGGAGGATCGCTTGAGCCCTGGAGTTTGAGACCAGCCCAGGCAATATCGTGAGGCTCCATCCCTACAAAAACTAAAAAAGAAATTAACCGGGCATGGTGGTAGACGTCTGTGGTCCACGTTACTCAGGAGGCTGAGGTGGAAGGATGGGCTTGAGTCTGGGAGGTCGAGGCTGCAGAGAGCCATGATCGCGCCACCACACCACAGCCTGGGTGACAGAGTGAGACCCTGTCTCAAAACAAAACAGAACCAAAAAATCCAGTCTGAAGGCCTCCGCCTGTCCCCAGGAGAGGCCAGACGCAGGGCAGGGTCTGCAGTTTCCAGAGAAGCCTCAGGCAGAGGCCTTAGGAGAAGCAGCCCCTGGAAACCCCCTTCCAGTCTGTGAGCATAATCCTTGGGCATTTGAGGCTGAAGGTCACGAAGAAGCCAGCCATGCACCAGCACATTCTGCTGCCAGGGAACTTTCCCCAGCCAGCCTCCCACCCCCTTACATGGAGAGGGTGCCCTCTCTGTAGACCCAAGCTCTGAGATGGAGGGAGTAGCAACATCGCCTCACCCCACTGAGCTCCCCAACACCGATCTATTTTTGGCCTCACCCACAGCTCTCCCATGCCGAAGGGCAGGCCTTGCCACCTCCTGAGCTCTGAGCACTTGGAGGTCGTGACACCGAAAGGCACACACCTGTCTCCAAACAAGGCTGCAAGGCAGCTCCTGCCACCTGGAAAGCGGCCAGCTGTGACCCTGGCAGGCCTGGAGGGGATGGGATGGCAGTCCAGGCAGGGCACAGGGAAGCAGGACCTGCAGGGCTCACCAGCCGGGCACGGAGCCCCCAGTCCTTGACCCCTGACCTGAGGCCAGTGTGCAGAGCCCCGGCAGGGGAAGGCAAGGGCAGCCCCCCGTAGCCGGGCACATCTGTGGCAGCAGGGAGTACACAATCACCTGTGGAGCGTGGACACCAGTGGACCAGAAATCTGGGTGGTTCGCTGAAAAGCCCAGGAGGAACTGTCCTCCTTGGGGAAGATGAGGCGCTGTCCTCGGGCAGGGTGCGGGGCTTTCCTGTGGCTTCCCTGTCCATCTGCTGACTCAGGACACCACACACCATAGACCCCCACCAAGGTCACCACCCAGAGACAGGCTACATGCAGAGAGAGCAACCGGGAGGGAGGGTTCTGGAGCAGCGGGGCACCCTAGGCCAGGACAGACGTGGGTGGGGCGAGGCAGGGGGAGTGGGCTCACACCAGGAGGCACTCCAGAACCCCAGGCTAGCAGGGCCCAAGGTCTCTGTTAGCCCCCAAGAAGTCTCCCAGGGATCCTCAGACACTTATTTCTGAGTCCCTGTTTCCTGATTTTCTACCATGTTAAAGCCTTCAAAGTTCTCTTACATATCAAATAGCACAGGCTGGGGACACACAGGCCTGTGACTCAGTCCACAGGCTGCTCCCTGCCTGGCCCCTACCTCCGCCTCCAAACAGGCCCCCTGGGCGCTGTGTGCTGCTAACACGGCCCTGGCTGCTCAGAATCAGCATTTGTCGAGTCCCCACTGTGCGCCCGGCCTTCTGACTTCATCCTTGCTGCAAACCCAAGAGAGGCCAGCAGCTTCCCTGGAGGGCCTCAGAGGCGCTGCTTCTAGACCAGCACTCTCTCTCCTCCGTCTCCTCCCACTCCCTCCCCGCCACCTCCCAGTGCTCCCAACAAATGTCTTGATTAATACACTACTGCTTGTCATTAAAATCACAAACCGTCACTTGGACAATCAAATCCCAGTTGCCTTTACCACTCGCAGCCCAGCCCCGACAAGCAACGCAGGCAGAGGAGCCCCTGCTGTCCAGGCAGCCCCACCTGCCCTCGCCTACTGCAGGAGAGACAGGCCCTGGGGACCAGGTTGAGGGGTGGGGGAAGGCCCAGGCTTGGGCCCCCTAGCTCAGGACGGCTGCTAGGAACCCTGTGCTCTGGCTCCTGTTTTGTTTGTTTATTTATTTATTTATTTATTTATTTATTTATTTTTGAGACAGAGTTTCGCTCTTGTTACCCAGGCTGGAGTGCAATGGTGCGATCTCGGCTCACCGCAACCTCCGCCTCCTGGGTTCAGGCAATTCTCCTGCCTCAGCCTCCTGAGTAGCTGGGATTACAGGCATGCGCCACCATGCCCAGCTAATTTTTTGTATTTTTAGTAGAGACGGGGTTTCACCACGTTGACCAGGATGGTCTCGATCTCTTGACCTTGTGATCCACCCTCCTCGGCCTCCCAAAGTGCTGGGATTACAGGCTTGAGCCACCGCGCCCGGCCAGTCTGTTTTGTTTATTTTTTATAATTTGGTCACAAATTAAAATAATCCAAAAGGGAAGGTTGGATGGACAGTTGTTTTCACCGAGAGAAGTTCCTGGTGTTGAGATTTCAGCCAGCGGCCTGCGGCCCTTCTCGGTGTCCACCGGCCCCGAGCTGAAGGTGAGCCTAGAGGCGGGGGTCCATGGGTCGTGCCCGGCCTCATTTCTACCTGTTCACTAGTGCTCTGCCTTCTCCCGCCTAGCCCGGGCTTCCTCGGGCCTCTGTCTGCGAGCTCCCGCCCTGAAAGGCCTCCTCCCCACCGGCCTGGCCCCTGCAATCCCTGCTGGTGCCTGAGAAGTTGCTGCCAGGTTCCCTGACTCTGCCACAAACCTGGCAGACACCCATGGCTGCCCCACCCCTGCTGCACCCCCCGACCCCTCCGGCCATCCCTCTCCCTAAGCCTGCCTCTGGGGCTCCCTCCTGGCCCTCAGGACTGCACCGGGCTTCCAGAAGTGTCTGAGAGTCTCTCTAGACTCACCCAGCCCCACCACCCTTCCCTGGGCCTGCTGTATCCTCCCCAGCACAGCCCATCTCTTTTATTCAAGCCATAACCTCTTCCCTCAAGCCCTGGCTTAAAATTCTGCCTCCTCCAGGGAGTCCTCCTGGATGGCAGCTCTAACCCCTGCTGGTGGAAGCCGACCCTCCCTCCTCCTACCCAGGGGTGGCTTTGGCATTCTCGCTCCCTGCCAGGTGCTCACTGAGCCGAGCTATTGGAGAGCAAACTGAGCTAAATGAAATCGAGAAGCCCCTAGGAGGACAAAAACCCTCATCAGCACCAAGCAGTCCTCCTGTCCCCAAAATAAACCCAGCCAAAAAAAGGACACGGGAACCCCCTGCAGGATACACACCACGCCGTCTTGTCCAGGATTGCTGAGTGCCTTTCCCCAATTGACAAGGATGGGTTTATTTCATCAGCCCTCAGAGTCCCTACATCTGCAACGCTACGCCAGCCCTTCCCCGCTTCATAGCTGGAGTGTTTTGCAAAGAGCCACCTGGGTTTTTGGTGTGTGCGTTTGCGAGTGTGTGTGTGTGTGTGTGTGTGTGTGTGTGTGTATGTGTGTGTTTATAAGGCTCCCAAATTATCTTAAAACCAGCGCACAGACACACACACCAGAGCCTGCCCAGCCACAGCCGCCACCTCTCAACAGCACCTCTCCCCCAGAGTTCAAACACCCTCCTCTCCCACGAAAGACAGTGGCCTTTGAGAGAGCCCTTGGCCTGGCCTTCACCATCAGGCCTGGGTGACAGCTTCCCGGCCCCTCCCCTTGGCCCGCATGGAGGCACCGCAGAGGCCCAGCCCCCTCCTTCCAGCTCCGCTCCCTGCACAGACCGGCCTGCCTGGCAATTTGAGCACGGGGCGATTTCGGCCCAGCTCAGGTTCTATTCCTGGCTCAGCCAGCAAATTGCTTCTCTACTTTGGGAAGTCCCCACACCGCTCTGCCCCCACATCTGTGAGTGCTCCCTTTAATAACCCAAGGTGGCACCTTAAAAGCAGGCTCAGTTCAAAGAAGCCACGTGGATGGGATCAGGCCTGGAGAAGGAAGGTCCCGGTGTCTCCGGCTGTACAGAGCTGTAGCAGCACATGCATGGAGAGCACCTGCAGCCGCCCTCGGAGGCCACAGAGACCCAGAGGGGCAGCCAGGCACGGCTTCAGGGGACCCACACAGGAGGGACCTTGCCAGGCCGCTGTCACAGGGAGGACATCTGCTGCCCTCCCATTAGAGAGGAAGAGTCTCAGAGTCCTGCCCGTGGTGACAGCCTCACTTGTCTTCTAGGTGGCAAGTCTCTGTTGCCCAGGCTGGAGGGCAGTGGTACAATCATAGCTCACTGCAGCCTCTAACTCCTGGGCTCAAGCAATCCTCCTGCCCCAGACTCTCAAGTAGCTCACGCCTATAATACCAGCACTTTGGGAGGCCGCGGCAGGCGGATCACAAGGTCAGGAGTTTGAGACCAGCCAGGCCAGCATAGTGAAACTCCGTCTCTACTAAAAATACAAAAATTAGCTGGGTGTGGTGGCGCACGCCTGAAGTCCCAGCTACTCGGGAGGCTGAGGCAGGAGAATCGCTTGAACCCTGGTTGGAGACTGCAGTGAGCCAAGATCACACCATTGCACTCCAGCCTCGAGATATAGCAAGACTTGGTCTCAAAAAAAAAAAGGACAGAAGGAGAAAGAGGAAAGAAGGAAGAGAGAGAGAGCGCAGGGCCTGTGCTAAAGAGAGGGAGGGCCTTCCATCTCCTCCAACTGCCTCAGCCTGTTTCTGGCAATTCCTCAGGTCCAGGGAAGACCACAGAGGTGAGATGCAAGAGGCTGCGGTCACAGGTGGCCAGGGCAGCATGTGGCCAGGAAGCCAGATCCCAACATGCACCCCAGCGCCACTTCCACTGACTCACAATCCCCAACCTTCACTTTGCACAAGAACTGCCTGGTCCCATGTCACCACCCCCACCTCCGTCACCCACATTCCAGACTGGGGGCAGGTCCAGTGTGGAGCCCAGGAACCAGCACTGTCCACAGGGGGCCCCTGCCCCGACTCTCAGGCTCGCCCCGGAGCACCACCTGTGACGCCAGCTCACCTCATCATCTGGCCTGTGGCATGATCCTCTTTTAGAAATTAACTGTAATTTATTGATTCTCCCCCACCTCTCTCTCCAAAAGAATCTGAAGCAGCATCACCAACCTCTGCTATCAAGACATGTTTATTATTTTTATGGTTTCCCCAGGAAGCTCCGAGTAACTCGAAGGGGAATTATATTCAGAGAGAATTGGGTCCCTAGTGTAAGTCAGCGTTATTCATTTAACAACTTCTATCGGCACACGAAGATGTGAGCGGGCCTTACCCGAAGACGTCTCCTGCGATTATTGGAAGATTGAATTCACAACATCCAAGAAAAATAATGAAGGGGGAGAGGAGAGAGGAGGGTACGGAGCAGGGCCTGTGGCTTGGCAGTTTCTCGTGCCACCCACTGCCCGATGCTCCCATCATCGCCTGTGGGGATTTGTCACTGATCACAGGCCACAGGTCCCTGCTCCGGCCAACAAGGGGCCACCTCCTCATCCAGGGGATACAGACACAAACGAGGGGGCCAGCGCCATGAAGCCCATCTGGACAGCACTTTTGAAAGAGGTGACGGCCAAGGTCCAAGCAGCCAAGCCACTTCTCACTTCTCACTTCTTTGTCCCATGCCTACTTGGGGGACCCACTTGGCTTGGAGCCCTTGCCTCCTGGTCCAGCTGCCCAGAAGGCACCTTCCCTTGCCTTTGGGAGCGTGGGGTCCAAGCACTAGAGATGAGATGCCCCTGCTCAGCTATCTGGAGTGCCCGTGCTTTCTTAAGTACATTCGTTGTCAAGTACACTGGCAATCTCTGAAAGATCAAAGTTGGTTTCTTTTTTTTTTTTTTTTTTTTTCCAACACCGTTTCACCCTGTCACCCAGGCTGGAATACACGGCGCAATCTTCGCTCACTACAAACTCCGTCTCCTAGGCTCAAGCAATTCTCGTGCCTCCGCCTCCCAAGCAGCTCGGATTACAGACACACACCACTATGCCCCACTAACTTTCTGGTAGAGACGGGGTTTTGCCATGTTGTCCAGGCTGGTCGCGAACTCCTGTACTCAGATGATCCACTCATCTCGGCCTCCCAAAGTGCTGGGGTGACAGGCATGAGCCACCGTGCCCGTCCAAAGTCGGTTTCTAATATGCATAATTTGGAGGCAGGATACCGAGGACAAAGAGCCAGACACACGGCTCTGGGACCGTGCCGGGCACCTCCGAAAGCTGATGCCCACAGACAGGCCTAACCGAGGCGCGGGGACAAGCTCTCATGGGCAGCCTGCCTGAACTGCCCTGCGCAGTGGGGTGCTGGCAAACCCAAGCACAGCACATGGGTCCCAGAGAGCAGGAGCCAGCTGCAAAGAACCTTGTGGGCCCTGCTGTTCATCCTCTCCTCTGCTGAGAGATGAGAGAGTGAAAAAAACAAGCAACCAACCAAACCTCGAGCCCAGAAGAGAAAGACAGAGAGAGAGAAAAACATCCTTGCCTCACACTGTTTTCTCCAGATGGGATTCACTTTCTCCCGGAAGCGTCCAAGCTCAGGTTCCGAGCCTGTTGGCGTTTTATGTTCCATTTCCACTCTCTACCACTCCAAAAGAAGCAGGGCACCCCTTCTGAATATCCTCAGGGCCCATCTCTACTGGCCAGATAGGTTAAGCACCTGAATTAGTCACACAGCAGCAGAGAAGATCAACATTCAAATCAGATTCCCAGCTCAGTCTCCTATAGGGAGACTGCAAAAAGATCTAAGCTCAGACCAGGGATGGCTGCCGGTGGCCCATCTTTTAGTGACTGAAGAATCCGGCCAGGCGCAGTGGTTCATGCCTGTAATCCCAGCACTTTGGGAGGCCAAGGCAGGCAGAACACTTGAGCCCAAGAGTTTGAGACCAACCTGGACAACATGGCAAAAATCTCTACAAAATTGAGCCAGGCGTCCTGGTGCATGCCTGTAGTCCCAGCTACTGGGGAGGCTGAGGTGGGAGTCCTGCTTCAGGTCAGGAGGCTGAGGCAGTGAACTGTGATCTCACAGCTGCACTCCAGCAGTGAGACCCTCTGCCTGCTCGACAGAGGGAGATGCCAACTCAAAAAAAAAAAACAAAAAAATTATAAAGCCACTCTTCTGCCTCAGCCTCCCAAGTAGTTGGTATTACAGGTGTGTGCAACCACGCCCAGGTAATTTTTGTGTTTTTAGTAGAAATGGGTTTTGCCATGTTGGTCAGGCCTCTTTACAGTTGTGATGCAGCAGCGGGTGAAGGAGCCAGTCTCTGCCAGAGAAAAGAGCCCACCTTTAGACCAAACAGAGGGACTACAGATAGATGGTGGATGGGTGCATGGGTGGAGGGACAGATGGATTCAGCGGGGGATGGAGGGATGGAGGAATGGCTGAATGGGTGTGTGGATGGGTGGAGGGGCAGATGGGTTCAGGGGTGGACGGAGGAATATGGACGGAGAAATGGATGGGTGGATGGGTGAATGGGTGGACGGAGGAATGGGTGGGTGGATGGATGAATGGGGTAGATGGGTGAATGGGTGGGTGGATGGGTGGTGGGACAGATGGGTTCGGGGGTGGACGGCGGAATGGGTGGGTAGATGGATGAATGGGTGGATGGGTGAATGGGTGGGTGGATGGGTGGAGGGACAGATGGGTTTGGGGGTGGACAGAGGAATGGGTGGGTGGGTGGGTAGATGAATGTGTGGATAGATGCAGGAGTGGGTGGGTGAATGGATGGGTGAGTGGATAGATGGAAGAATGGGTGGGTGGATGGAGGAACGGATGAATGGAAGGATGAAAGGATGGCTAGATGGCTGGGTGGATAAGTAAATGGATGGGTGTGGGGATGGACAGAGGAACAGGTGGATGAATGAGTGGGTGGGTGGATGGATGAGTGAGCAAATGGATGGGTGGGTGGAGGGATAGATGGGTTTGGGGTGGATGGAGGAATGGGTGGGTGGGGAGGTGGGTGGGTAGATGCATGGGTGGGGAGGTGAGTAGGTGGGTGGATGGATGTAAGGATGGGTGAGTAGAAATGAGTGGGCGGATGGAGTAGATGGGTGACGGATGAGTACATGGATGGAGGAATGGCGGGTAGATTAAAGAATGGGTGGGTGGGTGGAAGGATAGTTGGATGGATAGATAGCTGGGTAGATGAGTCAATGGATGAGTATGGAGATGGATAGAGGAAAAAGTGCATGAATAGGGGGTGGGTGGACGGAGGAGTGGATGGGTGGGTGGCTGGGTAGATGGAGGGTGGATGGGTGGAAGGAAGGAAGGAAGGACAGGTGAAACGTAGATGGGTAGGTGGTGCATGGATGAATGCTGACACACTGAAGAGATCTGACATCACAAAACCCCGAACACTTGGAATGTGTTGTAGAGGTTTCTCAATAGGCATCAGTAGGTTTTCAGAAAGGAACATACTAACATTTCCTGATCAACAAGACCATGAGGTCTCTGAGCCAGCCATCCGCCCTGAGGGGTTTTTGGCCAGGAGGCACAACCCTCCCAGCAAGGCGAGGTCTCTCAGTTTCCACAGAGCGGCCTTGAGCATTCGGCGGCCTCTGTCAAAGTGAAAAGGAGAAGCTGCACTCCCAAAGAGAAAGGATGCTTCCTCAGCTTCTCCAGAGGCCAGTGCTAGAAGACCACAGGAAATAAAGGCATTCAGGGCACCCTGTGAGGCCTGGGCAGCCCTTCCAGGAGAGAACACCATCTGGAGGGGACGCAGGGGACAGGGCAGGACCACGCACGTGCCGCTCTGAACGCAACAGAGTCAGGAATGCCCCGGCCTGTGCAGGCCCGAGGACCTGCCCTCCCTCGCTGCCCCTCTGCCCTCCACGCCCGCCCCCTAATTTCTTGCCAAGGCTCCTCAATCCTGGGCCCTCCCCGCGGCACTCGGTCCCTCTTCCATCCGCGCATTCAGCACAGCCTCATGGGCCTCCAATGATGGCCAAGGTGAGTAGCGCTGGTGCCCTCCCCAGGAGCGGGCACGGCCAGCAGTCACACACCTGCCAACCACAGGCACTGTGCATGTATTTAGTGCAGGTGTCCCCAGACTGACTGTATCCACATCCTGTCCTTTGATCCTCCTAACAAGCCCATCAGACAGGGACGATAACGACTCCTGCTTTACAGAGGAAGAAGCCTGCTCTGAGAGGCCGAGAACCTTGCTCACGTCGCACAGCTGGTGTCTGACCCACGGGGACAAAGTTAGAACCTGCACTCTCACGTAGGAAGAGGCTCCGTGCGCGTTTGCTGAATGAATGAATGAATGAATGAATGAAATGAACGAATGCGTTTGTGAGGGAGCCAGTGAAGGAAGGGCAATTTTGAACAGTTCCTGGAGTCTAGGGGCCAGGAGCTCACTGGAAGGACAGCGTGAAAGGCCAGCAGCCCGGAGGAAGGCCCTGGCCGGGCAAGCCGTCCAGTCCAGGAGCTGCAATTCCCTTGGAGACTCAGGGCTCACAGATGGGGCCTGAGGCATGGAAAATAAAGAGCCTTCAGTGGAGAGCAGATGGAGAAGCTGACCGTGGCAGGGCAGGGAGGTCTGGCGGTTCCAACCCCTGCCCGCCTGTCCCCTCCGGCCCCCCTACCCCCCAGGGATTGGACCCAGGCCCTCCACAGCAGGCCTCCTGCCCTGGCCCGTCAGGGCCACCAGACAACTGCCAGGCAGGCCAGGCTTTGGGCAGCCCTGGCTGGTCCCCCTCCTCCCCAAGGCCCCTCCCCACCTCCCTTTTTTGCAAAGAAGTCAAATTTGCCACTCTGATGCATTAACCAAGCCGGGTAATGAATGGGGAGTGTGTGGCGCGCCCGCTCGGAGAGAGAGAAGCACAGGCCAGGCGCGGACCCCAGCAACTGGGCAATTTTCCAGGCTCTGCTTCCGAGCCCCTCCATTCAACCCCCTCCGGCCTCCCCCAGACGAGAGAAGCAGCATGCTCTGTCATCAGAACCGCATTGTTCTGGCCAGAAGAAAAAACGGGTCCAGCAGATGGCAGGTGTAACAAAAGCAGCTTGCTGTGGCCAAACCAATTATTTATCTAATTATGATTTACCACTTAACCACATGATCTTTCTGCAGAGTTGTGGGCAATTAAAACCAGGGTGACTGTGTGGATTATGCAAATGGGCTGGAGCCCAGCGAATAAAATTGGAGATTAGACATTCACACAGGCAGGCGCTAGCACAGGGCAGCCCCGGGAGGGGGTGGGAGCAAGGGGAGACTAAGGGGCTGGGCTGGGGAGGGCCAGGAGGGCCAGGGGGTCAGGACGTGGAAGCAGGAAGGAGAAGGAGAAGCAGGGAAGGGGGGTGAGGATGGGAGGAGGCGGTGGGAACTGCAGCCTCCCTCAAGCTGCCCCTGAATGATGGCATCAGGCCTCTGGGAGACGGAAATCAAGGCAGTTGACCTGACCGGCCCTGAGAGAGCCAGCCTCGCCCGGCCCTGGACGAGAGGCACCCTGCAGCCTCCAGAGCTTGTGCTGGCTCCGGAGGTGCCAGGGCACTCTCTCCCGTGGAGGGGTGGGGCGGGGCGACCTGGGCCCGTCCCCTCCTGCTGGCTGCCCCACGGTGAGAGCTGCCCTATAGGACCACGTTTGGTCAGGTAGCTGGCAGCCACCACAATGACCCACTTGGTAGACCGGGATGCCCATGGTTGCCCCCAGCTCTGTGACTGACCCGGTAGCTGTGTGAAGCCAGCCAGGTCACTTGTGGTCTCTGGGCTCACTTTCCAAACAAAAGGCCTAAAGAGGACGATTCCTCCACTTCCCTGCAGCTCTAAAAGATGGAGTGATGCTCTCCGAAAGCCAAATGCAATCCAATTCTCCCAAAGTTGGCTGAACAGAGGCAGTGGGGGCCTAGACAGAGAGGCGGCCCTGAGGGTGTCCAGGCACCCCCTGGTCTCCTCCACACAGAGCACCCCAACCCACACTGCTCTGAATGCTTAGGGTGACTCATCCGGTTAAGCCTTCCAAAAGGTCTGTGAGGGTGCCATCGCCAACTCTACTGACTGAGGCACAGAGAGGTTCAGTAACCCGCCCAAGGTCACACAGCTTATCAACGGCAGAGCAGGACCGGTCACACATTTGTGTCTTGGGCTTCCCTGAAATGCCAAGCTCTAGTGGAAATTAAACATCAAAAGCAATGTCATCAAGACCCCCATCCCTGAGGGGCTGCATTCTCCTGGAGTGATATTTCTGGATCTGCCATGTTTAAGCAGAGGAGGGGGCCACAGGTAGAAAGGCTCCTCCGGCCCCACCCTTGCAAGTGCCCAGGCAAAACCCTCCTAGACACGTGTGAAGGTTCCTGTGACTTGCAATCGGGGTCAGCAAAGAAAATCTGCACGGGCTGGGCACGGTGGCTCACATGTATAATCCCAGCAGTTTGGGAGGCCGAGGTGGATGGATCAATTGAGGTCAGGAGTTTGAGAGCAGCTTGGGCAACATGGCGAAACCCCATCTCTACAAAAAAGTACAAAAATCGGCCAAGCTCGGTGGCTCGCGCCTGTCATCCCAGCACTTTGGGAGTCCGAGGTGGGTAGATCACAAGGTCAGGAGTTCGAGACCAGCCTGGCCAACACGGTCAAACCCTGTCTTTACTAAAAATACAAAAATTAACCAGGTGTGGTGGCGGGCACCCGTAAACCCAGCTACTTGGGAGGCTGAGGCAGGAGAATCACTTGAATCCGGGAGGTGGAGGTTGCAGTGAGCTGAGATCGTGCCACTGCGCTTCAACCCTTGCAACAGAGCAAGACTCTATCTCAAACACAAAAATTGGCTGGCCTTGGTGGCGCACACCTGTGGTCCCAGCTACTTGGGAGGCTGAGACAAGAGGATCCCTTGAACCCAGAAGGTGGAGGTTGCGGTGAGCCAACATCACGTCACAGCACTCCAGTCTGGGCAACAGAGAGAGACTCCATCTCAAAATAAGAAAAAAGAGCAATCTGCACAGCAGAGCTCTGCCTCATGCGGCCCTCTTCCCCAGCTCTGCACTGACCAGGGGTGCCCCCGGCCACAGGTGCTACTTAGCCTTAAACTGACGTGAAGTAAAATTCAATAAAACGAGAGCATCCATTCCTCACTGCTCCAGCCACATTCTGAGCACTCCATGGCCACATGTGACTGGAGGCTCTCGATTTGGGCATTGCCAATCTAGAACATTCTAACATTCCAGCAGACAACGCTGCCCTGGAAAGTGGGCTCCGGGAACACAGGATTGTTGTCTTTTGTTGGCGGTGAATTCCCGGCCCCCAGGACAGTCCCTGGTTGTCCCATGATGGAGTGAAAGAAGGAATGAAATGCTTCTACTATGAAGAACAAGGGTTGATTTTGAAAAGGAGCCTGCGGAGTCCCGGTGAGGTCCGGACCCTGAGTGGCCGGTCTGCCTGCAGACAGGAGCCCCCAGCCCCACCAGCCCGTGCTGCAGGCTAGCCCATGCCCATCCCAGGGCCAGAGGGGGACGTCTGTCTTGCTACGAGGGGCCCTGCCGACAGCCAGGTGACCGCCTCCAGGATCCCTCGCCAGCAAGGCTGTGAGGAGGAAAGAGTGGCTCTGTTTGCAAAGAACCCGTTCCCACCAAGGCTCCACCTGCATTTGAAAGTCAGGGAAGAAAAGTTAGGGACACCAGGCTCCCAAATCTCCCTTCTCTTAGCCCAAACTGACCATCCTCATCTCCCCACTTTCTAAGTTGGGGCGCTCAGTTCTAATGCAGTCTAGGGTGACAGGGTAGCAACAAGAGAGAAAAGTACAGCTCAATAATTGAATTCCTGGGTACCTCCAGGAGCCCTGGAAATAAACCAGGAGCGCCCCATAGGGCCCCTACGCCTCCACCCCAGGGTCAGGCGCTGTTCTCAGGATCCTATGAAAGCCGTGGGCCTTCTGCTAGGACTACAGGGAAGGACCCCAATTTTGCCACCAATGTCAGGGGCTCTGTAAGTCCTGATGCCCTCTGCCCTAGCATCTCTTCCCACATGAACAAGAGGAAGGCAGAAAGGGCAGGGTGGCCATCGGGACATACGCCTCAAATGCCAGGCGCCCTGCTCCCCCAGAGGGCACACAGCTGCGGGCTGCCTCTGGTCCAGCTCTGAGAGCATATGTGCCCCCCCCCATCACACGTCAGCACCGAGCACAGGCTGAGCATCATCCTAAGAATCCTCGGCCAGCCTTAGGGAAAACAGGGTTCCCGTTTCACAGTACGGAAGAGAGGCCCCAAGAGGCAGAGCGAGCTGTGGAGGGTGACAGAACCCAACGGCGGTGCAATGTGGCCAGGCAGGAGCCCGACACCTACTTCTTCCACAAAGGGACCGCCAGACGTGCTCCACACACACTAAGCCCCTCCCACACACACACACGCTCTCTCACACATGTTCACGTATCACACATGATCACACAGTCACACATGCTCACACTCATTCACATGCAGGCCCACGCACTGACACACACACACACAAAACGTCACACATGCACACACACTCATTCACAGGCAGGCCCACACATTCATACACACAATATCACACATGCTCATTCATTCACACAAATCACACAATATCTCACATTCACACACACACCACACAATCACTCTCACATTCAGTCTCATGTTCACACACACGTTCACTTATATTCACACGTTCACATTCATGCTCACTCAGATTCACAATCACACATTCACACACACAATGTCTCAATCACGTGTTCATACACAGGTTCACTCACGTTCACACATTCACACTCACATTCACACCCACCTCACACGTTCACACATTCACGCAGTCACACACACATCACACATGCTCATGCAATCATACATTGTCACATTCACACTTTCACACACACATACATTGACAATGTCTCACACTCATATTCACATTCCATACACATACATTTGCACACATCATACACTATTCACTCCCATTCACACACATTCGCATGCACACTCACAAACACTGGATCACACACACGCATGATGCTTCAGAAACGTTTTCCACTTGGAGACCTGGTAAACAAATACCAGGGACCCCCCCACCTTCCAGAGACACCAGAGAAAGTCAAGAAGCCAGGTTCCTGCCGTGGCTCCTGTGGAGTTCCTCCAACAATGCCCAGCCTTGCCCCACCCATGCCAAGGCTCCTACCCAACCCAGGCCCTGCCCAACGTCCAGGGGTCTCAGGTCCACAGCCCCCTCCGCCTGCATCCGCAGCTGAGAAACCAGGCCCCACCTGAGCTGGAAGCACCTCCTCAACCCTCCCCACCCCAGCAGGTGCTCTGGTGGCATCCTGGGTCTCCTATGTCCCGGGTGAGAGGTCTGGGATGCAGAATGGTTGTCAACACTCCTTTTAGCTACTGCTAGGAAGCCAGGTGGGAGCAGAAGCTGAAAAGTCCCCAGCTGGACAGAGAGAAGGTAGGGAGGGAAGGGAGAGGCGGGGTACATGGGGATACCGGGAAGGAAAGGATTTGGGGCCTGGAAGTCAGGACAGCCCATGGCACTCCTAGCATGCAGGAGTGTACCCCGCCCTCAGATGTGTGAGAGTATGAATATGTGTGAATGTGTGTGTGTGACTGTGAATGTGACATACTGTGTGAACATGGGTAAGTGTGAATGTGAGATACTGTGTAAACATGTGAGTGTGAATGTGATACTGTGTGAACATGTGAGTGCAAATGAGATACTGTGTGTGTGAACGTGAGATACTGTGTATGTGAATATGTGTAAGTGTGAATGTGAGATACTGTGTGTGTGAACATGGGTAGGTGTGAATGTGAGATACTGTGTATGTGAATATGGGTGTGAATGTGAGATACTGTGTGTGTGAACATGTGTGAGTGCAAATGAGATTGTGTGTGAACATGGGTAGGTGTGAATGTGAGATAACTATGAATATGGGTGAGTGTGAATGTGAGATACTGTGTGTGATCATGTGAGTGTGAATGTGAGACACTGTGTGTGTGCACATGGGTAGGTGTGAATGTGAGATAATTGTGAATATGGGTGAGTGTGAATGTGAGATACTATGTGTGATCACGTGAGTGTGAATGTGAGACACTGTGTGTGCACATGGGTAGGTGTGAATGTGAGATACTGTGTATGTGAATATGGGATACTGTGTGTGCAAACATTTGTGAGTATGAATGCAATACTGTGTGAATGTGAGATACTGTGTATGTGAATATGGGTGAGTGTGAATGTGAGACTGTGAACATTGGTGAGTATGAATGTGGGATACTGTGTGTGTGAACATGTGTATGAATGCAATACTGTGTGAATGTGAGATGCTGTGTGTAAACATGTGAGTGTGAATGTGAGATACTGTGTGTGTGAATGTGAGATACTGGGTGTGAACATGTGTGAATGTGAGATACTATGTGTGAATCTGAGCTACTGTGTGAACATGTGAGTGTGAATGTGAGATTCTTTGTGAACATGTGAGTGTGAATGTGAGATACTGTGTGTGTGAACTGTGAAGATGTGTCAGTATGAATGCGAGATACTGCGTGTGTGAACATGTGTAAGTCCCTGAGGGGACTCCCATTCCCCCAGAGCTGTGCATGGCTGCCCCCTGCGCCCCCCGCCCAGGGGCAGCAGGTACAGGGGCTGAGGGTCGTTCAGAAGTTGGCAGGCCGCGGGCGCTTATCTGGGCTGTCCCCGGCCCTTCCAGCCTCCCCAGGGCCCCCTGACAAAGGCCCTCCTCTCTCCCAGAAAGTGCTCCTTGTTAATAATGGCCACCGCAGATTTCGGCGCCTGCCCGCGTTGACAGGAGATTTATGCAGCCCACCAAGTCAGGCAATACAGAAATATTCCTGATAATGCTTCTTGTCCCAGCAAAGGTCACGGGCAGGGCCTATCCATCCTGAGAAAGAAAGACTCCCCCGCTTTTGCTTGTTCTTGGCGAGGCAGGAGAAGAGCCCTTTCTTTCACTGCCTCATTTGGAGCACTGGCCGGGGTTGTATGTCATCCGAATTACAGATTCAGCATTAATTGACCAGATGTGGGGGCTCTTCCAGGGCGCTTGAGGATCATAAAACCGTTCCCACACTGGTAATTAGTAGCCTAGCAGGCCCAGGCTGGGACAAGGGTCCCCCAAGGCCCCCGGCAGGGAAGGGGGAGCAGCCAGCCAGCGAGCATGTGCTGCCCCTCTCAAGGCCCAAGGACCCCCTCAAGAGCAGCCAGGCTGGTAGTGGCCGATGCCATGTAGGGGGCGCCGCGTACAGCAGCAGTGGGTACCATACTTGGCCGGCCCTCTCCTGTCCCGCTAGTAGAAAACTGAGTGAGATGCAAGAAGCCAGCTGGGGCGGGGGGCGGGGTGTCACCCCAGTGAGGTGAAGCTGGCGAGGATAACATTGCCCGACACCAAAGGGGTGGGTGCAGCCCTGGCGCAGTGGCTTACGCCTCTAATCCCAGCACTTTGGGAGGCTGAGGCAGGTGGATCACAAGGTCAAGAGATTGAGACCAGCCTGGCCAACACGGTAAAACCCCGTCTCTACCAAAACTACGAAAATTAGCTGGGTGTGGTGGCTCATACCTGTAATCCCAGCTACTCAGGAGGCTGAGGCAGGAGAGTTGCTTGAACCTGGAAGGCGGAGGTTGCAGTGAGCCGAGATCACGCCATTGCACTCCAGCCTGGGCAACAGAGTAAGACTCTATCTCAAAAAAAAAAAAAAAAAAGGTGGGGGGTGGGTGCAGTAGTGAGTCCCCTGGCCTCTGGAAAGAGGAGGACACAGAGGCACTGCCTCCTCTGTGGAATGACGGGGGACAGGAACCGCCAGGTGGCCAATCACGATGACGGAGGGCATCCACAGGGGTAACGTTACATTTAACAACCAGCCCAGCAAGGCAGGGGCTGAAGCAGGGTTGGGCCTGCCTGTCCTGTAAAACCTGAACTCTCACTGCCCAGTCATGGGACGGTCGGGGGGGAGGGGCCGAGGGGCCGGGAAGGCTTGCAGGTAGGAAAGGTGAGGAACAGGCTCTTTACCATCCAGCACAGAAGTCCTGCAGTTTTCTCCACTAACCCAGACTAAATATCTGGCTCTCAAGCACTGGCTCCCTCAGGAGCAGCTGGGTGAGGAGAGGGTTCTCAGTGGCAGAACCCTCCTGGGTCCTTGCACACCATGCTCTGGCCTCTGCTCAGTGATCGGGTAAAAGCAAAGGGTCCTGGGCTGAACTGACAAGCCCCAACCTCGCCCAGGTTCATACCTAGGTCTACCCGGGCCGAAGGTGCGAAGCCCCCGGTGCGCCGCCGGGAGCCCAGCAGGTGTGCGGTGCCCCTCACCCTCCCGCTCTGGAGCCTGACCACCCAGAGCCCCACATTCGCACCGCCTCGCGATCAGTTCTGCTGTGATGTGTTTTATGAACATGCAGATGGCATGGCCAGGGCCAGGGGGAAGGTTTTACCTTGGGATAAGAAATTAACACTGGCAAATAGCAAATTTACTGCGTGTATTTTCATTTTCCTAATACCAGCACCATCTGCTAGCAATTGGGGCTCCACATCGCCGTTTTCCCCTTTATTTCTCCCTCCCGCTCCTTCCTGTTTTCATCTTCCCCTTGCCGGGCCCTCCAGACGCCACCGGGGGTGGGGGTTTCATCCTCAGACCAGGGTGCCCACACTGAGACCAGCACCCTGCACCCCTCCAGCCTGAGGCTGAGGTCCATCCCACTTCTGTGTCCTCCATGCAGCAAGAGACGGAGGTGCCCCCACCACACACTCAGTTCCGTGCCTTAGAGGGGTGATGTGAGCCTAGCAAGGAAACAGCCTTTAACCAACCCTCACTCTCAACCACAGCAGTGCAATCAAAACAGCTCCACCAGCCCCTGGCAGCTGTGGGCACTCACTCCTCCCGTGCTGCGTGCTGGAATTATTTAAAATACGAAAGTTAGCTACTGTGCCTTCTGCACCGAGCTCGCCTGGACTGGGGGAGTAGGGAGGGGCTGCAGGAGGGCCTGGGGCCACGGAGGAGAGACCAGGCTCCAGGGTTTCCTGCCGCCCAGGAGAAAGGTACCCTCCGGGCTGGGGCTGTGGATGGGGGCCTCACACTGCTGCTCTCCGAGGTGGGAGAGGTGATGCTTTCCACATGGGAAGCCACGGAGCAGGGCAGCCAGGGGGTGCAGGGGGCTTGTGGGCACGTCGTAGGAGCCGCTGCTTTGACTCTTGGCCATGCAGCCTGGCAGTGGGACAGCTGGTGAGGGCCAGCTCCCGGGAGGGACTAGATCCATCCTGGGAGGCCCTGGAGAGCAACACACCAGAGTCAACCGATGATGGCTGATGGCGCTCAAGAAACAGCCTTCGGGAGGAACCCGCAGGGAGGTGAGATCAGAGGCACGGGGCTGGAGGAGAGGGGCTGCCCCTCCCGCACTCACTCGGGAACCCCATGGAGAAGAGTACTCCAGCCAGGGCTCCCGTGTCCAAGGCAACGCTGACGTCATGGGCCGACCTGTGTCCCCCAAATTCATACGCTGAGGTCCCAACCCCCAGTGCCACAGAATGTGCCCTTATTTGGAAGTCGGGTCATTGCAGATGGAATTGATTAGTTCAGATGAGGTCACACCGGGGTAGGGTGGGCCTGAACCCAATGACGGGAGTCCTTCTAACAAGGGGAAATCTGGACACAGAGACAGATGCAGATAGCAGGAGGAGGATGCAAGAGACTCAGGGAATGGACGGCCGAGTCAGGGAGAGGCCTGCCTGGACCAGACCCTCCCCTCCCAGCCCTCAGTGGGAGCTAGCCTTGGGGTGAACCTGCACCTCCCACCGAGATGCAGGCTCTTGTTATCCCCACTTTACAAGTGAGAGAATTGAGGCACAGAGAGGTTGGCTGACTTGCTCAAGATCACACAGCTAACAACTGTCAGAGGCGGGAAGTGACCCCAGGCAGGCTGGCTCCAAGTCCACACTCCTGATGCCGGCTCCAGGTCGTACCTGCAGCCAGAGGATCAGACACTTCACTGATCCTGGGACCTTCACTTCACTGGGACCCTCGCTGGGAAGCTCTCAGGGTGAGACAACGCTGGTGTCATCACCGTCAGCTCTACAAAAGGAAACTGAGGCCCAGAGAAGGGAGGGTGCTTGCTCACGGTCACGAGGGGAGAGAGTGCCAGAACCAGGCCGGGCCCCTGGAGTCCTGCAGCTGACTGCAGTGATGGGAGGCGTCCAAAACTTGGGCTGGGACAGGGCAGGAAAGTCTCCCTCCCTCCCCCTACATGGAGACACAGCTGGGCAGAGAAACCCCCCAAAACCGACCATGTGCCAAAGCAAGCATCTGGAGAAACTGAGTGACAAAGAAGAATCCTGCTGCCCTGGGCATGCTCCATGGGGTCTTGTGGCACGGGCCTCCAGGCCCAGGGAGGGGCCACGCATGGGCACCCTGAAAATGCCCTCTCGGCTGCCACATGGAAGAAACACCAAAAAGGGAAGAGAAAAGGCAGGTTCCCAGGCAGAGTGGGCCCTTCTGGAAGCCTGGCATGAGGGCAGGACTTGGAGCCATCCTGATTGGGCCTCTGGTCCCTGGAGCCCTTGGGGAGCAATGGGTAGAAGCCTCTGGACCCCAGATGCCGGAGACACGCAGCGTGGCAGGCAGAGCCGGGGCAGGGGCTCCCGAAGGCCAGGCACAGTTTTACCGCCCCTTCCTCTGTGGCCTGGCCGGAGACAACAGCAGGCGGAAAGCGGCCGGCTCAGCAGCTGATCGCGCCTCTGTTTTTCACCTTTTAAAAAATGTCCTCGCTACTTTTCTTTCCCATCAGTGAAAGTTCCCGCCTCACACGCTGGATTTGGCCTTGGAAGATGAGGTCTTCGGACTTCCCTGGCCATCTACGGCGTGTCCCATCACTGTGACAACCTGGGCCAGGCGGCCCCACGGTTTGCCTCATTGGAGGTTGTGGATGGGGCTGGAGGGGGTGGGGAAAGGAGTGCAGGGGGCAAGGGTCTTGGCACCCGCACCTTGGCACGAGCTTCCGTCCCGTAGCGCCACCCCACACCCTGCTCAGCCAAGCTGCTCCCACCAACTTTTCCGGCCGGAGAGAAGCCAAAGCATGAGACTGGAGGATAAAATTTGATTTGAAAGAATTTTATCGTTCAGCCCAATGATGGTTTTAAATATTAAAAAGGCATAAAACGGAGGGGGAACGGAAAAGCAGTACCAAGTACCAGCCTCAGATGGCTTTCGCCAAATAACGCTGCCATCTGAGAAAGAGCGTGTGAGGGGAGAGGAAGGGGCGGGGGAAACCGCTTCCCCTCCCCGATCCTACCGCTTCGCAGGCGTTTTCAAAGCAGCATCCCGGATCTCCCAAACCTTACCGAGACAGGTAATACATTCATTATTGATGGATCAGTACCCGGAGAGTGTAAATTACTGAAACAAACACGGCATAATTAGGGCATTAGAGGCAGCGTGGAGGGAAGGCGGGGCGTGCTACGCTTGGCTGTGGCTTTCATCTTTGCAGGTGTTCGTTCATCTTGGTGGTAGCCAGCATCCCAGCCTGCCTACCATATGCACATCCCAGCTAGCCAGTTCTCAGCTGGGAGGCCCACTGGGAACTCCCTCCTGCCCAAAAAGAGAGGAGCCAGGGGCCCTGAACCAGCCTGGCATCTCCGAGAACATGCAGAGGGGGAGGAAGCGGGTCTCCAGACAAGGGCCCACGCACCCGCACGCACGCACACAAAGACCCAAGGCCAGTCTGCGGGCTGTGCAGCTGGCAAGCCTGTGTCCCCGTCCCCATGCGTGCCCTCAGGATTTCATGACAAGAATGAAACTGATCAGGCGGCCTCCAGCTCCATAATTAGGGCCAATTGAAGGAGACAAAGAAATCTATGGAGATCGCAGTGGGAAGTGGTAGTGATGAACGCTGGCTTTGAAACAGCGTTTTGTACTCACTGGACCATCACTGTCTTTACATAAAAGCTGCCTGCCTCCTTTCCCTTGCTCCCCTCCCCGGGAGCAGAGGCCGCCGGGGAGGCAGGCTCCAGACAGCCCCCTCCACCAATTGCCTTTTCTGGGTCAGGCCTCATTTCTCGTGGCACGACAGGAGGAGGATGGGGGGCGGGTGAGGCCTCCTCTTCTGTTTTTTTTCTGTTTTGGCAGTGGGAAAAGACAAAAGGCAGGCATGAAAAGCCCCCGATCCCACGTGCATCTGAATGGGGTGGTGGTGGGGGGGGGGGGCTCGGGAAGGTGACTCACTCACTGGCACGCCGGAAGAGCACAGGGCCCGGGTGTGAGTTTGCGTGCGAACGTGTGAGCATGTGTGCGTTCTTGCGTGTGTGACTTCAGGCGTGCGTGTGTGTGTCTGTGTGCGTGCGCTGGAATGGGGGGATCCCGGAAGGGCCAAGAGCCTTGGAATCTGAGGAGTCTGCAGCCCATTCTCGCTATTGCTTGACTTTCTAAAGTTATGACAACAAAACCACACTGGGGCCCAGACCTGGAAGGCGTCAGCTATGGAGGACCCTGGAGGCAAGCACACAAAGGTGAGTCTGGGGAAACAGGGAAAAGGGTACAGGGCACACCTGGCCAGGGCTGCCTGGACACACAGCTTACTCCCTGGGGATTCTAGAAGGATATCCCAACCGAGAATCACTGCATGTCCTGCCTGTTACCCCTAGAATCGAGGGCAGGGGGGTGGTATCAAAAACAGGGTCAGCATGCCCCGCTGCCCCCTAGCATTCCAGCAGGAGACCCCCAGGACACCACTCTCACAGGAAGGTGGCCACTGGACAGCTGGGGGCGCACCCTGTGGGGAGGAATTAGCAGCTCCAGGAAGCCACCCTGGCTGGCATCCCCGAGATGGTGCCAGCCTGCTCAAGCACGCATGTGTGGCTTCCCTCCCCGTGCCCACAGTAATCCTCCGACTTTACAGCAAATTATTAAAACTCACTTATATTTAATCTGCCTTCTGGAATTAATTGAATTTTTACGCTCAGCAAATGCCACAGTTTGTGCTGCCTCCTGATCGCTGGCTCGGAACAGCTAAATGACAAGGCGGCCGACCAACCGCAGGCTGTGCAGACGGGCTCTCGGGGGTGAAAAGGCATTAAGAGGCGCGGGGGGGCTGCGCAGGATGGCCCCATCCCCACCCTGACGCCCTGAACCATGGAGAAGGGAAGCTCAATTTATCAAGACAGGGACGCCTGAGCTCTGGGCGTCCCAGGGGACTGCGTGGGGGGCACTGGGTGTCAGCTCTGGGGATGCCACCAGTGCTGCCTGGGGACCACCAGAGGGAGGAGCCACCCAGGAAGCCAGCCAGGCAGGGCTCGTCCCCTCACCAAGGGGAGGTCCTCCCAGGTGATGTAGAGGCCAAGGAAGCTTCACCCCTTCCCAAGTGACCAGGCTCTGGCCAGTCCCAGAAAAGGCCCCAAGAACACCATTTTCTCCCAGCACTTAGCGTTCCCGGGAACCCAGCACACGTGGGCTTCCCCATCCCCCCGGAGCCATGGCCAGCTTCCGCAGTGAAGTTCTACCCGAAGGCAAAGGCGTGGAAGAGCCAAGGTCACACTGAATACTGGCACGCTCCCTTCTCACCGAGACACATTAATCCAGGGGGTGCCAACACCTCGGGGGCGGAGGGGCAATGTTTTCAGAGCCCCGTTCGCGTGCTAAGTGAATCCTCTTGCCTTTGCCAGGTTTGGAGTTTTCAGTGAGATGGCACCAGGGTACCTGCAGAAGTGGCTGTGACTCGTCTTGCCTCCTTCCCCACCCAGTTCCGCCCCAGGAGCCCAGGGATGGAGGCCCAGGAGATGGATCCCACAAAAGCCAGCACCCACTCCACCCCAGGGAGCCCCACGCTGGCGGTATCTGCCTCTTCAATCTGACTGATCATCCACTTGGGATGAGGAGCTTTGGAAAATGCAGACTCCCAGGCCTCACCCCAGATCCTCTGGCTGGAATTTGCTGGGTGGCAGAAAGCCGGGGAAATTTGTATTTTCTAGAACCCCATGAGATTTGGATGCAGCCATCAGGGGCCAGGAACCTCAGCAGGAGAAGCTGCAGCCTTGGGTGGAGACTCCGTCAGCTCGCGCCTGGTCATAGGTCACAGACTGAAGCAGACTGGTCATAGGTCAGCCCAATTCACCCTGAGCACAGAAACACACTGTGCATTCAGGACGGCCAGGCTGCTGGACCAAGCCTGTCTCTCGCCCGTGCATGGACACACACAGGCTGAACTTACTATGGAAGAGAAGAGCAGGAGGACCAGGCTCTCCAGGGTCCTGCCTTGGGGTCCCTCCCCACAAATGTGGCTAAACCTCTCTCCAGAAACAGAGGGCCTGATAACCCCCCAGCTCCCCAAAATCCTAATTCTAAAAGGCACTCCCCAGGGTTCATCCGGCTTCAGCAAACACCTCTCCCACCCAGGCCAGAGCCCCGCATTCCAGTCGCCAGGAACACTGTGCGGTGTGGCCCCCAGCAACACGGAGACATCAAGGTCTCATCTCCCTGCTTCAAAGCTGCCAACCTGCCTCATTTCCTGGGCAGTGAGTAAGGAGTTGGGGGGATGGGGGCGGAAAGAGATCCTCCCCCTCTCTCGGGGCTTCCTCCACCAGCCCCCTCCCCACTGAAGCTCACTTCTGAAGGAGGCTGGGAAGCTGCTTTGGGGAGGAGAGCCCATGTGTGACCCCCGCCCCCTACAGGCTGATCACCTCGCCAAATCCTTATTAAAATCATCCCTGCTCAAAGGTACAATCAGCCGACCACCCATGTCCCACTGACCTAATGCCCAGCAGGACAAGAGCTCAATGCCCAGGTGTCAGCTCCAGAGCCTCAGCAACTGTGCCCCTCTGCTCAGGCTGCCAGCACAAAACACCCTGGATTGTGAGGCTTAAACACAGGAATTTGTTTTTTCATAGTCCTTAAGGCTGGAAGGCCAAGATCAAGGCGGCGGCAGGGTTGATTTCTGCGGAGGGCTCCCCGCTAGTGTTGCAGATAGACGGACAGCTCCTGGGCTGAGGGCTCAAATGGTGGGGGGAGTACGCTCTCTGGGATCTCCTGGCATGAGGACACTAATCCTAGCAGAGCAGCGCTCCCCCCCTCCCCCGCCCTGCCAAGAGGACCTCCCTTCACCATAACTACTTCCTTAGGGCCTCCATCTCTGAATGCAGCCACCCTGAGGGTTGGGGCTTCCACATCTGGAATATGGGGGAGCACAAACATTCAGCCTGTGACAGGAGTCCCGACAGACGTCTGCCACCACAGCCAGGCCATGTGTCCCAGCAGGAGGACACAAACTCCCAGGGCATGGCTGGCGCATATCTCAAATGGGTCTAAACAGGTCCCTCTGGCTGAGAATGGGTCTGAGGGGCTCAGTGGCAGGAAGGAGCCCAGTTCAGTGGCAGAGAGCAGGCCCTCCTCGGCAGCTTCAGATGCTGCCCAGCTTGCGGGAGTCAGCAGCTGCTGCCCGAGGCCCCCACTTCTCCAGGAAGGGGGCCCTCCTTTGCTCTCTCCCTCTCCCCATATGCTTTTCCACTGTGAGACTGGAGCATCGGGGGACAGCCAGAACCTCCCCTTCCCCTGCAGGAGCTCAACAAACATCCGCAGAGTGAACATTCAGAGCGGCACAGTCCAGGAGCCACGTTCCAGCCGCGAAGCCTCTGCACCTGCTGTCCCCTTCCCCCGGCCTCCCCTTCCCCCAGAAATCTACCCAGCTGGTTCCCCTATTACCATGAAGGATTCGTGGAGAGAGAGGCAGGCTCTGCTTGTCCCATGGAAACCCCACCCTTCTCTCCCCTCCCAGCTGCATCCCTTCTCTGCAGCCCTAACATGTACTCGCCTCTCGGCCTCTCTAACTACTAAGTCAGTGCCAGAGGCCGGGAGTTTTGTCTTTTTAGTTTAGCCCTGGTTCCCCTGGGCCTTAGTGACTAATATGCAATGCCTAGCAGCTAGCAGATGCTCAATAAATGCTTGCTGATTGAATGGGATGAGCTCCCCATCCACAGAGGTATTTTAAGCCAGGCCTAGATGATCTTTGAGGGCTAGTTCTAACCTAAGACTTGGTAGTTCCACAACGTTCTTCCTGGCCCAGACCAAAGAGGAACTTTCTGCAGGAACCCCGGGCTGGGATCTGAGATGGGACTCCTTGGAGGACTCTGGCTAGGAAAAGAGACGGGTGGGTCACCCAAGCTTAGGTCTGGGGAAATCTCCCAGGCTCCAGGCCCCTCAGGAGCGACCCTGCTGGCCCTGGATCTCCAGGACACGTCCCTCTGACCTCCCTACCCCGCTTGTGAGTCCCCAGCAGCAACCACTGCAGACACAGGCTGCCCAGCACCAGGGCCAGCCTGGATTATCATACATTAAGACATAATTACTCTGTGGAAATTTACAATACAAAGCGCCCTCCCCAAGTTGGCTTCAGAAGGATTCCAAGGAGACAAAGCCCTGCTGTGTCTGCCACCGACCCACCCGAGCCGGCCCCAGCCAGAATTTCAAAAGAAGTGGGTGGGTTAGTTTTTGCAGAAACCCTATTCCACCCTCTAGCGAGAAGCCCTGCCCCAAGAGGAGGGCCCTCTGATACCCCAAGCCCTGCCCAGAGCGGAGGGTCCCCTCCATCTGCACCAGCCTTGCCCCTGAACTACTCGGGTTCTCCCAAGCCCAGAAGCTCCAACCGGACACCGCCGAGGTCACCCCGCTTCTCCCAGCAAGCTCTCCCTTTTTAGGCTACTTGGGCCTAAGGATGGAAGGAACCTTCAATCCCAAGACGACAGCTTTGGATCTGCCGTGAGGTGTGGCAGCCACCTGACTGCCATTGAGCACCCGCTGTGTGCCTGGGACTGTGTCAGCTTCAGCTTTAGGATGCCACAGAGAACAAGACAAAACAGATCACTCTGCTGGGGGAGCTTACAGTCCAGTGGAGAAGACACATTAAGATGCTTAAAAAAAAAAATGCAGGTCACGTGTGCAGGGTGGCGGCTGTCTGATTCAGGGGACCCGTGGCCTGCTGTCCTGTTAGAATCCTGCTTCTACCACTTCCTGGCGCTGGGATGCAGAGAAGTCAGTTAAGCCTTTAAGCTTCTGTTCCTCCCTGGAAAATCAAAACAGTAACAACAGCTAACTTGGACTTGCTGCAGAGAATGAGAGAATCTGGAAAGGGAGGGTCACGCACATGAGGGGCGGGGGAGATGCTCTCTGGGCCTCAGCTGCCTCATCTGTGAAATGGGAACCAGTCCCTGCCAAGAGAAAGTCTAAAGGCCCCGTGATTTGTGCTCTGGCATTTGGGGAGCCTCAGCTCTTAGAGCCTGGAGCTGGGGACAGGCTGACACCGTTATCCAAGGTATTAAGGTGAAAACACTGATGAGATGGTTATTTATCCCTCCGGCCATAAAACCCGGGGAACAGCCGCACAGCAAGCAGCTGTCCCGGTGCCGCCCTCCCCGGTGTCGGCACGCAGTATCTGGGGCAGCTCAGGCGGTCCTGGGGAGAGGCCCTGACAATCACCTCCAGCCTGCTGGGTGCCAGCCGGAGTCCGCCCTCAACAGAAGAATTGCAAGCCTTTCAGCAGCCTCCTGCAGGAGAACAAAGGCCGCGGCCTCCCAACACCAGGTGGCTGACGGCGAAGAAAGAGGCTCAGAGAGGGGAAGGGGCTTGCCTAGAGCCACACAGCGCACCGGGCTCTGCAGAGGCACAGCCGTCAGGCGTCCGCACCTGCACGGCTGACTGGCTTGGAAGGCTCGGCTCAGCTGAGAAATGGAGAGTGCTGGAGCCCCTGGAAGACTAAGAAGGAAAAGAGGGACCCGGAAGCCAAGCCGTTATCTGCCCTGCTGGCGGTGGGGACGCAGGCTTCTTCCTGAAACTCCTGCACAAGGGTACAAAGAAACATCGGTTCCTAAGAAACATCACCCCATCCTAGGATTGGTCGTCAGGACCTGCCGGCTCACCCTCCATCCCTGTGCCACGCTCACACCCTGGGCAGGTTACTGTGCCTCTCCGGGGCTCAGCCCCTCCTCTGTAAAAGGGGGATGATCACAGCGCTGCCTCCTGGGCTAGTGAGAAAGAGGAATGAGCCCGCACGGTACTGTGCACAGTAAGCTCTCAAAAAGCTTCAGCTCTGGCCAGCCCAGGATGGAGAATCCTCTGGAGGTCCTCCGGTTGCTGGGTGGTGGGGGTACCTGTCAGCAGGCCTGTCCTGGCTGGCCCGGAAGCACCTCCTCCCCTACCCCTGCAGAGACAGCAGAGAAAATCCAAAGCGCCCCGACCGCACACCTACTTCCCTGAGAGGACTGTGTCCTCCCTCCTCAACACAGTCACCACTTGGCAGGCCAGGCGCCTCCGCTTTCTGGGACCCCAACTTCAAGGACATCAGCCACCACCTACCATGAAGACAGCGTCAGAGAAGACCTGCATCTGCCCCTAACCAGGCGCCAGGGGACAGATCAGCTCACCTCCAGGACCTCAGCATCCTGACTGTGACAAATCAAGACAGGGTCACCTGAAGCCTTCATGCAGGACCCACAGTCAGGGAAGGGCCTGCCTGCTCCTGTCAACCAGGCAGTGTTGCAACATGGGTGGGAGAAGCCGAGAGCCCAGTGATAAGCCAGGGTATGACCCACAGGCTTTGCACTGGCAAAGTAAGGCAGAAGCACCATCATGTCCCCAAGGATGCACCAGGGCACCGGTGCCCAACCGAGCCTGGAGCCCCCATTTGCAACCCCAGGACACAAGTGCTTTTAGCCCTTCTGGACCAGTTGGGAAGGAAAGGCATTTCTAAAACTCTGCATCAAGAATGGGTGACGCTTCAAAAAATGCCCCGTAATGCCCATAACATACCCCGGCTCTTAGCACTGCTTAGTTAGAAAGAAAGGGTCTGGGCCGGGTACGGTGGCTCACACCTGTAATCTCAGCACTTTGGGAGGCCAAGACGCGTGGATCATGAGGTCAGGAGTTCGAGACCATCCTGGCCAACATGGCGAAATATGGTATAATTTCAGTTATACCATCCTGTCTCTACTAAAAATACAAAAACTAGCTGGGCGTGGTGACAGGCACCTATAGTCCCAGCTACTACTCAGGAGGCTGAGGCAGAAGAATCACTTGAACTCAGGTGGCGGAGATTGCAGTGAGCTGAGACTGTGTCACTGCACTCCGGTCTGGGTAACAGAGCGAGACTGTCTTACACACACGGAAAAAAAGCAAGAAAGAAAGAGTCTGGGGACAACATCCCCCTGGGAGAGGGGACAGTGAATTGGGGGCTGCCCAGACGTCAGGTGATCTGAGCGCCAGCACCTACCCCAGGCCTCTGGCAGAGACCAACACTGGCGTCTAGGCTCCAAAAGCAGCGGCAGGGGCAGCGTGTGGCTTCTCTTTGCTTTTAAAAAGCAAGCCCACCTCTACGCTCATTTCAAAGTCTTTCCTTAAGAGATAAACTATTTCCTCTTGGAGTCTGTAAAACCCACTGATTTTCAAATTTCAGTTATACCAGAGACCACATCCCTTTCAGTGTGCCTTCCCTCTGGAATCCAAGAGACTCCGAAGCATTTGGTAATATTGTGTATTAAGGACGCACCATAAAAATAAATTGCATTGTAAAAGTGGTCTCTTACTAGACAACCTTAGCTCCGGGGTTAAATGTCTAATTCCGTACTATTACCCACAGAGAGATCAGATAAATCAAAGGGCACCGGCATTCCGGCCCTGCTCCCGTGAGCCTCTGGCCATGGAACACGTAAAGCGGGGCCCCAGGACAAGAAGCCTCTTCCAGGTAATATTCCTCATCACTGCTGTAATACCAGGAGCATCTTCAGAACCAAATGCTCCCAAAGACAGCTGTCAGACACATTAAAAAACAAGAAGGAAAAAAAAAAAAAAAAAAAAAAAAAACCAACAAAAACGAGGCAGCATACCAAATGCCAAAATATAATGAAAATTCAAACAGCTAAAACAAATATAACCATAAAAAGACTGGAATCCTAGAAAAGCGATCTCTACAATTAAGCAGTTTTCTGCTATATAGTGATAATCACCTAATTATACTATTAATGACAGTTCAACCTGCTTTGAAATAAAAGGACATTCTTCCATAACAGGATGCCAGCTGTTAGTTACAGATGTCAGACATCTTTAAAGCATTATTATTAAGGGGGAGGAAAAAAAATCCCTATAAAATGAACACATCCATATTCCCCGGCTCCATGAAAAAGAAATCACAATTAGCCGTGTGCTTTTGCAGTGCCCAAGTGAAAAAATAAAAATAAAACGCGAAAGCCCAAGGAGGAGATCAGAAGAGCGGGGAGACGGTCCCCCTTCCTCAGGCCCATCCACGGGGCACACAGCAGCGGAACGACGCTGGGACAGTCTGTGTCTATTTTAACGGCATCTTTAATTCCTTCCAATGAAATAATCTCCGGAACCAGGATGTTTATGCCGGATAACAGATCTCCCAGCGACTCCGCCAGAACTCCCCGGGTAAATACAAACCGTGAGTGCCTCGCAGGGAAGCTGCTGGCCAGAGCCAAAGCTGGGAGCAGCAGGTCGCAGAGGTGGCTACAACCTGCCTGCCCCGGCCCTGCAGACATATGCTCGGCCTCATTCCCTGCCAGTATTTCTTCAAACTGTGCGTGCCTTTGACATTCTGTAGCGCCAAGGTGTGATAAATATCCAACTTTGTCTTCTGACAATAGGCAGCCACATTTAATTAACTGGAGCATAAAAAGCCGGGGGCGCGGGAGGCGGGGGTGGGGAGCCCACTCCCGAGTGAGGGGATTAACCTTTGAAGCAAGCCGCTGACGGGGCAGGGGGGCTGCCTGGCTTTGTCCGGAGGGTGCGAAGACAAGCTGGCTCAATCTAAAGAGGGGGCGCTCGGGGTTAAATCCCCTGCCTGCCAGGGGCGCAGATCCCGATATCACCGGGGCAGGCTCCAGCAGGGAGCCCCCGAGGGTCCGCAACTGATGCCTGCTGCCTCCCACCCTGGCTGTAGCTGGGTGAGGAGGAGACCCAGGGGCCCTGAAGCACAGGAGGAGACCAGCCGAATCTCAGCAGAGCCACTGGCGGACAGGCTGGCACGGTGCTTTCCGGGGAAAAAAAAAACCAAACATCTGGCACACTCCACACCAGCACCCTCCTGGGCTCCTGGCATCATGGCCCAGGTGTCCTCTGGAGGCCGGGCGGAGAGGCTCAGAAAGGAAGGACCTCCTTATAGCTTCCTGACTCCAGGGCCTCGTCAGAGGCAGAAGGGACAACTTTGCAGAGTTCAGCTACTGCTGACACGCAGGGATTAAGCCTCGGGTTTTAATGGGATAGCAGACGGGCCAGACTGCAGAGCCCCTGACAGGCACAGCCGGGTGTCAAGAAAAGCCCTCCTAGTCTGGCCTCTAACTGTCTGTGTGACCCCAGGCAGGTCACTTGCCCTCTCTGGGCAGCAGCTGAATAATGAACACTGGGATTTTCCCAGGCTGCCTTCTCACTGTGGAGCAGAGGAAAAGCATTCTGGGGGCCTGCTATTGAGGGTCATTTATCCAGTTTACAACTTCCACGGCCGGCCCTCAATGGCTTCCTTTCTCTCCCACAAGAGCGCCGGGCCAAGCCGGCTCCGCACCAGTTGGACGCCCTCCAAGAAAAACTCAGGCTCCGGGGGCTGCTCGTCAGGACCAGATGGGAGGCCCGGCGCCCCCGCCCGCCATGTGTGGGGAGCGGGCCTCTCCCAGGCTAGTCCCCGCGGGGGCTGAGCTGATGGGATGTCCCGCTTCTTCCCTGGCCAAAGAGATGGCGCCACATCTGCCGAGTGCCGAGTTCTCCTGAAATTCCCACCCAAGGAGGGTGGCAGCTGTCACCCACCCTTCCTAGCTTTGGTCTCTTTTTTCTGTGGAATTCAGCTTTGGAGAACATTTTCTTGAATTCCCAGGAAATTCCCCCAGAAACATATGGAGGACACTTACTCACAGTAACTCCAGTCTCAGCAACCGGTGGCTGGAGGAGAACCGCGTCCCTGGCCAGTGCCACTAGCCGGCGCGCCTGCAGGCTCCCACTCCGGACGCGCCCACCGTGACGGCTGGGCGCTGCTATTACCAGCAACAACGAAAGACACCGTTTGGCTCCTCTGTGTTTGCAAATAAAACATGTTACTTGATACAGAGAACCAGTGTGTCCCCAGGACACAGCTCCATTTCACAGCTGGGAAAACTGAGGCTTGGAAAAAGAGTCTGGCAGTTGCTCAAAAGGCTAAACAGACTTATGGAGCAGCAATTCCACTACAGATACAAGCCCAAGAAAACACACAGCCACACCAAAACCACACGCCAATGACCGCAACAGCGTTACTTGTAATAGCCAAAAAGCGTAAATAACTCAAGTGTCATCACCAGATGCATGGATGAACAGAACGGGGTCTAGTCACCCCGTGAGGGACTGCTGCCTGGGATGGGGAGGCAAGGAGCCCCACCCAGTGCCAGGTCCTGCCTGCATGTGGCATCACCCCCAGCCACGACTCGGCTATAGAAAGGAATGAAGTACTGGCCCAGCACGGTAGACGCCTGTAGTCACTGTTACTTGGAAAGCAAAAATGGCTTGAGTCCAGGACTTTGAGGCCAGCCTGGACAACATAGCAAGACCCCATCTCTTAAAAAAAAAAAAAAAAGAAAAAAAGGCCGGGCGCGGTGGCTCAAGCCTGTAATCCCAGCACTTTGGGAGGCCGAGGCGGGTGGATCATGAGCTCAACAGATCGAGACCATCCTGGTCAACATGGTGAAACCCTGTCTCTACTAAAAATACAAAAAATTAGCTGGGCATGGTGGCGCGTGCCTGTAATCCCAGCTACTCAGGAGGCTGAGGCAGGAGAATTGCCTGAACCCAGGAAGCGGAGGTTGCGGTGAGCTGAGATCACACCATTGCACTCCAGCCTGGGTAACAAGAGCCAAACGCCGTCTCAAAAAAAAAAAAAAGAAAAGAAATAGGCCGGACTCAGTGACTCGTGCCTGTAATCCCAGCACTTTGGGAGGTCAAGGAGGGCGAATCACCTGAGGTCAGGAGTTCAGGACCACCCTGGCCAATATGGCGAAACCTTGTCTCTACTAAAAATACCAAAATTAGCCAGGTGTGGTAGCGTGCGCCTGTAATCCCAACTACTCGGGAGGCTGAAGCAGGAGTCTCGCTTGAACCCAGGAGGCAGAGGCTGCAGCAGCGGAGATCACGCCACTGGACTCCAGCCCGGGTGACAGATCAAGACTCCGTCTCAAAAAAAGGAGTGAAGGAATTAAGTACTAATATACGTTACAACAAACATGGATAAGCCTTGAAAACATGACGCTAACTGAAAGAAGCCAGACACGTAAGACCACATTCTGCAAGTCCATCCACGTGAAAGGCCCCCAGTGGATCTGTGGAGACACAGCAGACCCGTGGTTGCCAGTGCCTGGCTGAGGAGACTGGAGGCTGACTGCCAATGGGTTTGAGTTTCTTCTGGAAGTTAAAAGAATGTTCTGGAGCTAGACAGTGATGAGAGTTGCACAACGTCGTATTAAAAACCACTCAATAGTATACTTTTTTTTTTTTAGCCAGGGTCTTACTCAGTTGCTCGGACTGGAGTGCCATGACATGATCACGGCTCACTATAGCCTCCGCCTCCCCAGACTCAGGTGATCCTTCCATCTCAGCCACCCAAGCAGCTGGGACCACAAGCACAGGACACCACACCTGGCTACCTTTTCTATTTTTCTGTAGAGGTTGGCGGGGAGTCGGGGGGAGTCTCGCTATGTTACCCAGGCTGGTCCCGAACTCCTGGGCTCAAGCCATCCACCCACCTAGCCTCCCAAAATGGTGGGACGACAGACGTGTGCCACCACACCAGGGTGAACTGTACACTTTCAAGGGTGACTCTCGTTATAGGTGAATGACATCTCAATAATGAGAAAAAAAGCAACTGAGGCTTGGGAAGGTGCACGGGCCGTGCACGGAGTTGTGACTGCCGGTGACGCTGCGTGCAGGCAGGGCCTGGCGCTGGGGTGGGGCTCCTGTCTCTCCACCCCACGAAGCAGCTTTGTGCCCTGATCCTGGGGTTGGGGGCAACTGGGAGGCTGAACAAGGGGGTCGGCACTGTCTCTGGAATCAGAATATCAGGGTTCAAACCCTGGCTCCCCCCTTACTAGCTGTGTGAGGCTCTATGCCTCAGTTTCCCCCTGAGGGCTGATAACAGGACCACCTGCCTGGCAGGGGTTGTGAGAGTTGAATGAAGTGAGCTATGAAAAGCCCCTTAAAGTGCTCGCCTGGAATTCCAGGTGCCCCATAGCGGAGTCCCCACACCCAGCAGCGACACTCTCTCTCAGAACCGAAACCTCCCCTGCCCAGTCCCAAGCTTCCCGAATGCCGGGCCTCTGAATGATTCTCTCTCTCAGGATGCCCTGACTTGTTCATCTGCAAATTCTCCTAAGCGGGCCTTCCTTCAGGTAACAGACGAAGGCCCACACCTCTTCCAGAAAGCCCCTGACCACCCTGTGGCCTCCCTTTCCCGGATGAGGTCCCGGAGCAGCAGGGGCCCCTAGGGATGGGGGAGCCCTCGGGAACTGAGGGAGGAGAGTGGGTTCCGAGCAGCCCAGGCCAGGCACACCAGTTAACCTGCTCTGGAAAAGAGAGCAAGGCACCTGTGCTCACACACAGCCTGGGGTGTGTGCAGGAAGGTGTGTGCATGAGTATGTGTGGTGTGTGTGTATATGTTGTGGGTGGTATGTGTTGTGTGTTTGCTGTGTGGTATGTGCAGTATGTTATGTGTGTATTGTATGATGTGTATGTATGGTGTGTGTGGGGGTGTGTGTGTATGTGGTAGGTGGTGTGTGTGTGTGTACTATGTTGTGTGTGTACTATGTGTTGTATGTAGTATGTGTTGTATGGGAGGGGTGTGTGTTGTGTGTTGTGTGAATGGTGTATGTTGCGTGTGTTGTCTGTTACGTGGTGTGTTTGTGTATGTACTAGGTGTGTGTGTTTGTGTGGTGTGTGTGTAAGGTGTATGGTATGCAGTGTGTGTGGTGTGTGTGGTATGTGGTGTGTGTGTACTATGTGGTATGTATGCTATGTGTTGTGTGTGGTATGCAGTGTGTGGTATGTTGTGTGTATATATGTGTTGTGTGTGGGGGGTGTATGTGGTATGTGTGGTAGGTGGTGTGTTTTTGTGTACTATGTGATGTGTGTGTGGTGTGCATTGTGTGTGTGTTGTGTGTGTGGTATGTGGTGTGTGGTGTGTGTGTTGCGTGTGTTATGTGGGGTTTGTGTGTGTACTGTGGTGTGTGTGCTATGTGGTGTGTGTATGTGTTGATCCCCAAATGTGTTGTGTGTGTAGTATGTGTTGTGTGTGTGGGGTGTGTGTGGTAGGTGGTGTGTTTTTGTGTACTATGCGGTGTGTGTGTGGTGTGCGTTGTGTGTGTGGTATGTGGTGTGTTTGTGTACTATGTGGTGTATGTGCTATGTGGTGTGTGTGTTGTGTGTGTAGTATGTGTTGTGTGTGGGGTGCGTGTATGTGGTAGGTGGTGTGTTTTTGTGTACTATGTGGTGTGTGTGTGGTGTGCATTGCGTGGTATGTGGTGTGTTTGTGTACTATGTGGTGTGTGTGCTATGTGATGTGTGTGTGGTGTGTGTGGTGTTATGTGGTATGTGTTGCGTGTGTTATGTGGTGTTTGTGTGTGTACTATGTGGTGTGTGCTATGTAATGTGTGTGTGGTGTATGTGGTGCGTAGTGTGTGTGTGGTGCGTGTGGTGTGTGTGTGTTGCGTGTGTTATGTGGTGTTTGTGTGTGTGCTATGTGGGGTGTGTGGTGTGTGTACTATGTGATGTGTATGCATGTGTTGTGCATGTGTGCATGTGTGTGTGCCATGTGTTGTATGTATCACTAGACACTAGTACTGATGTCCTCCAGGGTCCACCTGGTCCCCAAATCCAAAGCCACCTGCCACTGGAAACCACTCCTTCCTTCATGAAACTGCCACTTGGTGGTTTCTGCCCCCACACCCAACTCACTTCCCCATTTCATGGACAGCCAGAGTCTCTCAGATTCCAAACATGCCCCTTGCTGCCAGCTCCTCTCTTGGCCTGGTCACCCACAGGGACCCTCTGCAGCCTGAGCTCTGCCACCACACCTCTGTGTCCCTTGCTGGGGCCTCTTGCAGCCTCTGACCTGTTTCTCCTTCTCAGTCCTTCCTGTGTTTAATGTCAAAAGGTCAGTCAGGTCCCTCCTCCCGGTCCCTGTGGCCCCAAACACAGCAAAAACCTCCCCTCTGGGGGTTGAGAGCCTCCCCAGGAAGACCTGGCGACGCTCCCGGGCCTGTGCCAGTATTGCTACAAGGACTGCAGCTTCTGGGCTGAAGACTGGCACAGTCCAGGGGAACCTTCTGGCACAATGGAAATGCTCTCTGTTTGCACTGCCCGACTGGGCAGCCTCCAGCCCTAGGTGGCTGCTGGGTGCTGAAGACGGAGCTGCTGTGACTGAGGCACTGAAGTTTTCGTTTTATTTAATTTTAATCAGTTCAGTGTTCAGGTCTGATCGTCATGATCTGTGCTAGTGGCTACTGTGTTAGGCGGTGCAGGTCCAGTGTCCTGGCTACCCGACGCGAGGCCTCTGCGCCAGCGGCACCGACGCCGCCCCAGCATTGGAAGGGTGCACGTGACTCTGGGGCTCAAGGGAGGGAAGTTCCCCTGTGCCCTGTTAGAAAGGCCGAGCCTAGGGCGCCTCCCAGACCCGTTGAATCCGAACCTTCCCTTTAGCAAGATCCGGGTCATTGGAGTACACGGTACAGTTTATGGCACGCTGAGATAAAACCACTCTCCTCTTCACACCTCCCCCGCTTCCCTTTTCGAAACCAACCAACGCTTCAGAATCTACTTCAAGCACCACCTCCTGCAGGAAGTCCTCCCAGATCACTCCAGCCAAAGGAGAACTTGCCATCCTCCAAGTGCCTGGAGTCATCTGTATCCTCCCAACCCCCAGAAACCCGGAGTCAGTGGCCTGCGGCTGAGCTCCTGCCTCCTCCAGCATCCGGGAGGGCCTTGAAGACAAGTATGTCACAGACTTTCCATCCTCCCCCCAGCCCCTCCAGAGCCTGGCACCAACAGGTGCTCAGGAACTGCCCTGGCACTTAGGCTTGCGAGAAGCCAACGTCTCTTTCCAAACCAGGGCAAGGAGAACAAAGTTGGTTGTGGGCTATCTGCGTTCCTGTTCCTCCCACACGGCTCACCCCACCGGTCTGACCCGCTGGCGGCCTCTCTCCGAGAGCCCTGGCACCTGGGAGGTGACAGAGCCCTGAGTCAAAGGCATCAAAATCAGATGAAAAGCCAGGCAGGTGGAGTTATGGGTTTCAATAGCCAAATAAAACCACACATGCTTTTCATGACTCTCTGCAGGCTGGGATCGAGTGCCACGACTTTGTCACACAGCAGGTGTCAGTTCTCGAACTGCCGGCCAGCAGGCCACTGCGGGAACCCCCAAAGCCCCAGAGAAGCCCTGGTGACAGCAGGTCAAGGCCAGGTCCTTCCTCTCCCGGGGGCACTCCCCCTCCCAAACACAGACTTGGCAGCTTCTCACGCGCTGGGAGGTGCCGAGGACTTCCAACGCCAAGGCCCACGAAGACGGACACGGAGCAAGCGCCGAGGCCATCCAGAACTGCCCTCGCCCTGGAAGGGGCCCTCAGAACCAGCCTCTGTGCCCAGGACTCTGGCAGGCAACCTTTCCTCGCATCCGGCCACTCAGCCCGCCCGACGGCTGCGTCTCTGAAAAGCCACTGCAGAAGTGGTCAGTTCAGCCTGGGAACTCAGGGCCGCAGTTCCTATCTCGACTCTAACCCCGGAAGCCACCAGAAACCTCACTTTTCTCTGTCCTCCTCCAAGAGAGGCGGGAATTGAAACCCCCACCTCCGCCCCGAGAGCTCAGGCAGGAAGTGGCCTCGTCTGCGCACAGCGGTGGGCAGTCTCCGGGGTCTGTATTCCAATGGGCCTGTCCAGGCGGTGGGCAGCTCCAAGGCCCCCCAGAGAGACCAGCAAAACCCACACAGCCCTGAGGCGGTGCCAGGCCTTCCCCGAGGGGCACGGACCGCTGCGTCGGATCCTGAGAAGCCGGGAACACACACGTAACACAAGACTCCAGCCATCCGCACGTGCCCCTGTGTGCTGGCACCGGGCCGGGCAGGCCTTGGAGTTCCGGCGCTGGAGCTTCTGTCCCAGCAGGAAACACGGCGATGCTGAACGAGAATCCCGAGAGCAGGGCCGCCCTTCCCGACAGTCCGGGCACCGCGAGCAGCTCTCTAAACCTCCACAGCCTTTTCATCCTCATACCGGCCTCAGGAAAACTCTCCTCCGTGTTTACTACCCAAGTAAACTGAGGCCCAGAGAGTTTCAGTAACTTGCCCGTGGTCTCACAAGGAGTCAAGGTTGAGCAAGAATTCAAATCTGACCATTTGGCCCCTGGGCCCAGGAGCTCAGCTACTAAAGAGTTACAATGGGCCGGGCGCGGTGGCTCAAGCCTGTAATCCCAGCACTTTGGGAGGCCGAGGCGGGCGGATCACGAGGTCAAGAGATCGAGACCATCCTGGTCAACATGGTGAAACCCTGTCTCTACTAAAAATACAAAAAATTAGCTGGGCATGGTGGCGCGTGCCTGTAATCCCAGCTACTCAGGAGGCTGAGGCAGGAGAATTGCCTGAACCCAGGAGGCGGAGGTTGCGGTGAGCCGAGATCGCGCCATTGCACTCCAGCCTGGGTAACAAGAGCGAAACTCCGTCTCAAAAAAAAAAAAAGAGTTACAATGGTAGGTCATGCTTGCTCACTACCTACCCAAGCCCACACAGCAGGGAGCGGCCACGCCTAACAGGAGGGAGCACTGGCCGTTCCCAGACCCTGGAGCTCAGCACTCTGGGCAGAAGGAACAGCCTCGACAAAGGTGTGGAGAACAGAGAGGGTCAGGCTAGAGTGTTAGGCAAGGTGGGCCTTGACGGGGAGGAAAGGGTCCCAGCAGAACCATCCTGGAAATGCGAACTCACTATTTCAAGTAGGTTCGAATTTGGGAGGAGTCTCTGTGGCATGCCACCCAGAAAGTGACCTCAGTGATACTAACTGTGACCATACTCCTGAACCAAAGATTATCTGTGAAAGGGACCTTCATTTCTAGGGGTCCCCATTCTCCCCTAGGAGACTCTACGAGGGGACCAGGGGCAGAGAAGCAGGAGCTTCCAGCTCCTTCTGCACCGACGTCATGCTCATCAGCAGGTCCACAGTGGCAAGAGACCACCGTGAGCCCAGGGGGACCCAGGGGCTCAAGAACCCTCTGACTTCTGCTCCCATTTTGAGCTGGCCCCAGCTCAGCCCTGGTCTGGCTTCAACTTTGTTAATGAGCTGTGACTTACCAGCCCCACCTCCGGACCAAGAAACTCAGGGAGTGAACGGGGAAGGGTTTCCCAAGAGCCTCCGCCCTAGGTAATAAGCCCGTATCTGGGTCACGAGGCTGGCTGCCTGCTCTAGCCACTGATCAACCCTGTGCTGAAGTTAAACAATGAATATTCATGAGCCTATCCGGTTCCACACTTTCATTTCTGGCCCAAATTAATAATTTACCATGGAGTTTCATAAAAATCAGACATAGCTCATTAGCAGCTCCCCAAAAGGCACTCCCGTCTTCCCACTGATCTAGTGAGGGGCTGGTCTTGCCTCTGTGACAAGAAACAGCGCCTTCGTTTTCAGAGACGACCCTCAGTGTTATTTCAGAGGGCTGGTGAATCTGAAACTGAGGGTTGCCATGACGGCGGAAGCCCACCCCAGGAGGCCTACCAGCCTCCACCCCCCACCCGGGGCACCAAGGCCTCTGCCCACAAAGCTCCCTGTCACATGTCTTCAGGAAACTTCAGAAGCAGACCCTGAAAGAAGATGGAATCGCTTCCCTTCCTCAAGGCAAGGCTACCACTATCTGGAAACAGACCACAGAGGCCGTGGGTGAGTGGAGCACGCGCAGCCAATGACACCTTCCAGAGGCAACATCAACCCCATCTCCCAAACCCATGCCCTTCTACAAGGGTGCCATTCCCCCATTAAGAGCTGGAGCCTAGGTCAGGCGTACTGGCTCATGTCTATAATTCTACCACCACTGGGAGGCCGGGGCAGGAGGATCACTCGAGCCCAGGAATCGGAGATCAGCCTGGGCAACATAGCAAGACTCCGTCTCTACAACAAATTTAAAAATTAGCCAGGTGTGGGGGTACATACCTAAGATCTCAGCTACCTGGGAGGCTAAAGCAGGAGGATCACTTGAGCTCAGGAGGTAGAGGCCGCAGTGAGCTGTGATCGCACCACTGTGCTCCAGCCTGAGCCAGAGAGCGAGATCCTGTCTCAACCAACCAAACGAAAAGAGCGGAATCCTAACTCCCCTCCAGCAGAATCTGCGCAGGCTATTCTCTCACTTGAAACCAGAAGAATGCTGCGTGGCACAGCCTGCCTTTCGAGGCTAGACCCTGAAGGGCCCTGCAGCTCCCGCCTTGTGAGCTGGGACCCCTGCCTTTGGAGCTCTGAGGCCGCCATGTTGTGAGGAAGCTCATGCCACACTTAGGGGCCACGAGGAGGTGCCCCAACGTGAGGTCCCCGGCTGTGGTCTGGCCAACAGCCAGCGCCAACTGCCAGGCTTGAGTGAGAAGAGCCTTCAGACCACTCCAGGCCCCGCACAGCCAATCACCTCGCTTCCTAGTCTTTAGGTGTAGCTGGCCAGAGACTGGCTCGACCCCACCCCTCCCTTTCTGAATCTCCAACCTACAGCAGCTAGGAGAATAAACCATGTTTTAGGACCACACACTTGCTCATGAAGTCTTCCTCCATGCCAGGAGTCTGGGTCCCCCGCAGACCCACCCACCAGCCTCTGAAACGGTTGGTCTGACCTGCCCACCCACAGGCCAGCACCCTGCGGTGAGTGCTCTCATAAAGCCGAGACTGAAATGTTCCAGGAGGGAAATTGGGCGGCAGGGGGGTGGGAGTAACACCTCATCCCTGGGCCCTTAAGATCTAAGATAAAGGCAGTGACACTTCCGACAAGAGACACAGGTTTTTGGAGCTGGTGAGAGGCCGCCCATGCAGCGGCTGGCCCTCGTCACCTCCCCGCCCGTCCTGGGAGGCCCCTCCGCAGCCAGTTCAATTAAGACCCCGGCATTATCTCCTCCTCCCTTCTTTTATGTTCCCTGCCAGCCCCCCTTTCTCTTGTCAGATAATCACGGGAAACCAGCAAACGGTTGACACAGTTACCAAGACGACAGAAGTTAGGGCCAGCGAGGAGGTCTGAAAGCTAATCCTAAGTGAATTACAGGACAAGAATGACGAGACGTGGGGAGGGTCGGGCCAGTTCAAAGGCCCCAGAGTCTGAGACAAGGTGCCGTTGGCCTCAGGGCGCTGGCGGTGGGCTTGTCACTCCCTACGGGTGACACTTACGTCCTCTGGGGGTGGGGAGGTCAAAGAAGAAATCTATTTCAATGAGATTCTCCACGGAAGCCGGGCTGGCCAATGGCATCTTGCATCCAATGACTCTGGGGCCCGGGGGTTCACACAATTCGGCTTTGCTTACATGGGAGGCAGTGGAGGGAGGACCGGTACGACCTCAGCAGGCGATTCCATTTCTCCTTTACTTATTCAGAACTTGCCGCCTGTGACCATGGCGCTGTGCAGGGCCCAGGCTGGCTGACAGCCATTTCGGGAGTCTGAGCTCCTCTGAGGCCCTCCCTGCCCAGCCCACTGCCTCCACGTGGAGTGACTTGGCCAGGTCTCCTGGGTAGGGCCCTCCTCTTCCAGGCTACTCCGAGATCTAAGACATGGACGGCGTGACACCCATAGCCAGGAGCTGTCACCCCAAATAGTAATTGCAGCTCAGGGTCCCACAGCGCTTGGTCCCTCCAGCCCGCCAGCGAACTCATTGCACGCTCTCAGCAACCCCAGGAGGCAGGCTCTGCTCCTGGTCCCATTTAGCAGATGAGGAAACACAGATTCAGAGAGGGTAAGGAACCTGCCCAGAGTCACACAGCCAGTAAGGAGCAGAGGCAGGATGGAACACAGCGACTAGGCAAAACGGCAGCCTCAGAAAAGCCTGCTGCCCTTGAACCCGCAGGGCCTGCCCGAAGACCCAGCAAGGACACCTGGGAACCCTCACCATCCGGACCCAGCTCCTCCTGGAGCATGGCTGAGTCCCAGGGTCCCTCCTGCTGCTTCTCACGCCTTCTCTCCGGGCTTAGGCCAGGTTCGAGCACCACTCACCCCACACCCCACTCTCGAACCTCCTGCTGGTGGCCGGGGTCAGGTAAAGGGGTCAGGCCCGTTCTCTCACTCCGACCAGCACTGGAATCCCGGGGCGGGCTCAAGAACACGTAGACTCCATAGGAAACAGACTCGGCACCCTCCATGCCCCCTCTTCTCTGCAGAGTCTCCCTGAAGGAACCCTTCACCACGGGCCCCTCGCACACCATGGGCGTGGGGAGTGCACAAGGACGCAGCTCTCAGGGCTTCCTGGCGGCGTATTCCTGTGCCCGGCTCATGCTCTGTGTGCGTTCAACAAGCCCGGGGAGCTGCGGGCCATTTTCTTTTTTTTTTGAGATGGAGTTGTGGTGTCGCCCCGGCTGGAGTGCAGTGGTGCCATCTGGGCTCACGGCAACCTCTGCCTCCCGGGTTCAAGTGATTCTCCTGCCTCAGCCTCCTGAGTAGCTAGGACTACAGGCGCGCACCACCACACCTGGCTAATTTTTTTTGTATTTTTAATAGAGACAGGGGTTTCACCACGTTGGTCAGGCTGGTCTCAAGCTCCTGACCTCATGATCTGCCCACCTTGGCCTCCCAGAGCGCTGGGATTACAGGCATGAGCCACCGTGCCTGGCGGCGTCAGTTACCCAGGTTCTCACTGACGACAGAATCGAGTTCACGTGTCACTGGCTTGATGACATTCAAGACCCTCCAAGATGTGGCTCCTCCCCACTCCCCGGCTTCATTCCCACGTTACCACCCCCCTCCCCCGGACTTTCCCCACCCTAACCTCTGGGCTCTGCTTCCCACCGCAAGCTGTGCAGGGCCCATCTGCCGCACCCCCGGCTCTCTGAGGACAAGGACTGGGCCGTGCGCACCTCTCTGGCCTGCAGGGCCTGGCGCATGTGGACTGGCAGTTCCCGGCTGGCCGGGGAGGAGTAGCGAACAGGCGCAGCCCCCCGCGGCCTGCACACTCTCTCCTGCCGTTCCTCGGCTTCTGGAACCGGCCCTGCTGTGGACGCCCTCCGAGAGTGTCCCCATGGTATCTCCGAAGGAAGCGCAGGCTTCACAGCCCCACCCCTAGAGGGTGCTGCTGAGCACGGGGACAGGAGTGGTGGCCTTCCCTCCCAAGTGCCCACTGGTGAGGCATGTGGGTTTCCCCAGAGTAGGAAGGACAGCTCAAATGTCATCTCCGTTCTGTGGCCTTCTTGGACACAGCCTTCACCCCCGTCTCAAACCAAACTCTTTTCCTCTGCATGCCAAGAAAATCCTACTCACAGCTCTCAGCTCCAGTACTTGTCACCCTGATTACTCAGTCCACACCCCCACACCACCACCACAACACGGGCCGGGAAGGTCCCATGCCCAGCTCTCGGCACACCCGACGTGAGCTCAATGTGCTGAGTCTTGGAAGACCAGATTCCCTATTTCTGCTCATCCCTTCTCACTGTGCTAGCCTCTTCCTCCCAGCCTCACCCACCTCAGAGCTCCACACTTCCAAAGCCTGCCTTTAGTGCCCCTCCTCCAGAAAGCCTTCCTGGATTCCCTCTGCCACAGTGCTTCTAATAGTTTCCAGAGCATTCCCTTTGCTCAGCTCTCTGTTTGCTCCCAAAGTGACTTATGGATAAGACACAGACCTCCTTGCTGCTCCTGCCCAGTCAACGGACACAGAGCAGTACATGGCACCCACTGGCACAGACCCTGTCCAGTTCAGGGGGAGGCCAGACCAGAAGATGCTCAGGAAGGGGAGGCTTGGCCTGTGTCCTCGGAGGACAGGACTGGGTCACAGGCAGGTGTGCAAAAACCGACATCCTACCTCGCCACAGTGGCACAGCCCGGTCCAACCAAGGGCAGGACCTGCATGTGCCCAGCTTGAGGTGACCACGAGACCCCCAAGTCCAGACACAGGAGGGACAGGCCGTCTGACCTCTGACGTCCCTCCCAAGTCCAGTGTTCCATGACTTCCTGACCCTGCGGGCCATTAAGCAAGCAGCCAAATGCCCACTGGGCGGCGGTCCAGGCCTGGTCAGAGGGCGCTTCCTGTTTCACCGTGGGAGGGAGAGGGTGACAGAGCTGCCCGGAGCCTTCAAGACCTGGGCTTCCGGCAGGCCTGGGCTCCAGGGCTGGGAGTGACGGCCCTCTGCAGATGAGACCTGGAGCTGGCTGTCCCCAACCCCGCCAGTGCCCTGCCCCCACAATCCCCCAGCCCCAGCACCCGCTCCAGGCTTCCGGGATGGCTTAGTAAGTGGGGCTGAGGGGCAGCAAGCAGCCCCAACCCCAGCTGCCGAGGCCTGGCACGGGTGGGAAAAGCCGGAAAGAACATTTTCCCCTGAAGACTTGTAAGAAAATTCTCACTGTTTTTTTTTTCCCTTTTACCTCAAGCTTTCATGGCACTAAATATGCCACACTTAGTCATTTTACGAGCAAACCAAACTATACATCACACAGTTTTATGTTCCTAAATTAACAAAAGGACTTTAAATCTATATGGAGCTCTTTAAAAAAAAAGAGGAGGATACCACATAGATTTTTATTCCCTCACCCCCAAATTCCCTCTTCCCTTCTAACACACGCCCCTGCAACTACACCACCGAAGGGGACAATCCCAGATGGGGACAGGGATCTGCTGTGCTGAGGAGGTCCCCTAAGAGGGGACCCCACCATCCTTCCTGAAAGGCATTTTAGGGGCCACAACAGTCTGATGATTTTCCCACAAAGAGTATGATGAGGCGCACCCCAATTGATGAAGAGGCTGCCTCTACCGCCCAGTCTCCCCAAAAGTCTAAAGAAGAGAATGTGAAGTCAACAGGCCCCTCGGGATCTCCTGACCTCTGTGCCCTCATCTACACGATGCCAGGTAGACCAGGCGACGCGATCCCACCAGACGCCGGTGAGTGGAAGCCCCGTGGACTGCTCCCCTCACATGTGTCCACGTCCAGGGGGAGGGACAGACAAGTGACACAGGGCACCAGGTTCGAGGCAGGAGGCCAAGTCCAGACATACCCTCCTCTCGCTGGCTCTGTCCACCCGCGGCTCCCACCCCGAGCTTCCCCTGCGTAGGATACTCATTCCGGCCCCGGAATCCAGGTAACATAATGACCACTTACTCCCAGAGTACAAAGAAAGGTCTTCTGTCTCCAGAGCCAAGGAGATAAGAAGCAAGAGAGTTTCCAGCGGGACTGTATCAGTTTCCCACCCACGGCGTAGCAACAACACATTTAAGCAAGAAAAAAAAACCTTAATGAGAACCAAATTGGGCAGGGGGGTGGGAACCAGACCAGGCCCCTCAGAGAAGGGCTGGCTGCAGCTGGGACAAAAGGGCCCCCGGCTTTCCCAGGCGACAGATGGAACCGTGGCGGCCTCCCCATTTCTCAGGGGTATCGGAAGATTAATTAGTGACTGCCTGGAAAGTGTGCTAGATGGCAGCCGAAACGCCTGTCCCCGCTGAGTTTCTGAGCTGTAAATAAGCAGCTTTCCCAATTACAACTAAAATAGCCATGTTTTCCTTTTATCCGAGTCAGATCCCATTAGATCTAACCTGCCCCTGGAGCAGGTCTCGGGTGGTTCCTGCGCCTGGTTGCTGCGCCACAGCTCTGGTTTCCTAAGTCCCATGACAAGCCTGAGGCCATGCAAGCCCTCCATCCCTGCGGGCGCCCCCTCCCCGCCTCGCCTCCCAGCACCCTGGGAGTTGGGTTCCAGCCTGATCTCACCTCCAGACACCACCCCCAACCCAGGAGGGCCTGCGCAGAGACCAGCACCCTGGAGGCCCGGGGCAGCCTTCCTGGCAGTGGGTAGTGGTCCTGAGAGAAGGCCAGGGTCACCCAGAGTTCAGTGTGGGGCTGGGGTGGGGTCAGCTGACGGCTGAGGAGCCCTCCTTCCAGAAACGACAGGAACCAGGTAACAGGCTGGAAGGGCACCGTTGCCAATACCAGCGGCCAGCTCCTCTCAACACAGTCAACAAATATTTACGAAACAGCGACTCTGGAGCCAGACTGCCCAGGGTCAGCACCTGGCTGCACCGTTTACTGCACATGTGACCTCAACCGCTCCGCACCTCAGTTTCTCCAGCTGTCAAGTGGGGCGAGAGAAGCCTGATGTCCCAGAGTTCTTTTGAGGAGGCACCTTGGCTGGTGTGGAATGGGAACAGCGCAAGAGGCAGCCACTGCGTATTTCTCTTCATGAATAATTTTTTTTTTTTGAGAGAATCTTGCTCTATAGGCTGGAGTGCAGTGGCACGACCTTAGCTCGCTACAACCTCCCTCTCCCGGGTCCCAGTTCAAGTGATTCTCCTGCCTCAGCCTCCCGAGTAGCTGGGATTACAAGTACGCGCCACCCAGCTAATTTTTGTATTCTTAGTAGAGACGGGAATTCACCGTGTTGGTCAGGCTGGTCTTGAACTCCTGACCTGGAGATCCGCCCACCCTGGCCTCCCAAAGTGCGGGGATTACAGGCGTCAGCCACCACGCCCAGCCTTTTTGTTTTGTTTTGCTTTGTTTTTTTGAGACAGAGACTCACTGTTGCCCAGGCTGCAGCGCAGTGGTAGAATCACAGCTTCCGCAGCCTCAGCCTCCTGGGCCGTGGACATCCTCTCACCTCAGCCTCCTGAGGGGCTGGGTCTACAGGCATGCCACCGAAATTGGCTAATTTTTTTTTTTTTACTTTTTATAAAGAGGGCTTTTTTTTTTTTTCCCCGAGATGGAGTTTCGCTCGTTACCCAGGCTGGAGTGCAATGGCGCGATCTCGGCTCACCGCAACCTCCGCCTCCTAGGTTCAGGCAATTCTCCTGCCTCAGCCTCCTGAGTAGCTGGGATTACAGGCACGCGCCACCATGCCCAGCTAATTTTTTTTTTTTAGTATTTTAGTAGAGACGGGGTTTCAGCATGTTGACCAGGATGGTCTCGATCTCTTGACCTCGTGATCCACCTGCCTCGGCCTCCCAAAGTGCTGGGATTACAGGCTTGAGCCACCGCGCCCGGCCTAGAGAGGGGTTCTTATCATGTTGCCCAGGCTGGTCTCCGCTCCTGGGCTCAAGGGATTCACTCACCTCAGCCTCTCAAAGAGCTGGGATTACAGGTGTGAGCCACCTTGCCCAGTCCTCGTTATTTTTTTTATTTTTTTATTTTTAGGATTGTTATTATCAGCCTGGTACTGAGTCCAGTAAAAAGGAGACACTCAGACCCCGCCCAGCATGGGGCTAGACGCCTGGTGGAGTCCAGGAAAGGGTGAATCTAGGCACAAGTACATACAGAGGAAGGTTTGAGAAGGGACCCCTGCTTGAGTTTTCCAGTCGCCCCAATTGCAAGAAGGTGGAGACCACACCTTGCGCCCTCCCACCCGCCAGCCCCATCTCCTTTCACACACGCCCCTGCACCTTGCTCTCCCTGCAGCCAGCGTCCCCTCACAGCTACCATTTCCCCCTGGCCAGTGAAGCACCACCAAGAGGCAGACACTACAACCATGGTGGCAGGAAGCCCAGGCCAAAGATAAGAGTTCAGGTCCTGCTAAGAAGCTTTGACCTGGCCGGGCGCGGTGGCACACGCCTGCAATCCTCTAGGAGGCTGAGGCAGGCGGATCACGAGGTCAAGAGATTGAGGCCATCCTGGCCAATATGATGAGACCCCATCTACACTAAAAATACAAAAAATTATCTGGGCGTGGTGGCGCATGCCTACAGCCCCAGCTACTCAGGAGGCTGAGGCAGGAGAATTACTTCAACCTGGGAGACAGAGGTTGCAGTGAGCCGAGATCACACCACTGCACTCCAGCCTGGCAACAGAGTGAGACTCCATCTCAAAAAAAAGCTCTGTGACTTGCTGCAAATAATTCCACCTCAGAAACCATAATAATGACCATGGCAAGATAGTAATAGTAATGATCACTATTAGAGTTATCACTCGAATTTCAAGCACTAACTTCATCCTGGGCACCATCCTGGGCACTCATTCCATTACTTGCAACAGAGGGTGGGCAACTTTTCTCCTGTTTAGGACTGGATAGTAACTAAAGATTTTAGGCGTGGCCAGCCCAGATGGTCTCTGCTCACGATTCAACTTGGCCATTATAATGTGAAAGCTGCCAGAGGAACAGGCGTGGCTGTGTGCCAATAAAACTTGACTTACAACAGGCCCGGCCATGGATTGCTGACCCTTGCCTTCCACTGATCCCGAGGGAGATACAATTATGGATCCCATCTTACAAATGGGAAAACAGACTCAACTCAGAGCATCAGTCACCTGCCCAAGGACACAGCTCGCAAGGGGCAGAGCCTGACTTCAAACCTAATGCCCAGCCTCAGTCCTCTTGCCTGTCAAACAGGAGGAGCAGGTGCCTGATGCCAGCCTGACTGGGAACTGCCCCCAGGGCAATGGCTGGACAGGCGGGTTCTGGGCCCTTGCTCCCTGCAGTGTCTGGGATCTGGCATCAGGCATGGAAACCAAATCCAAGTGGCTGCAAAGCACCCAGAAGTCAGGCTCGGTGCGGCGGGGTCTGCCTGTCATCCAGAACCTCAGGCCCCAAGCAAGCCAGGCTGGCTGCTGCACCTGAGCTCCCTCATTCCCAGATCAGCGTGGCAGATGAAGCCAGCTCCATGTCCCAGCTCCGCTGCTTCCAAGCTGGGCAAACTGCTGAGGCCCTGGGCCTCACTTTGCTCATCTGTTAAATGGGTTGATGGCAGCACCTATCTGAGAGAGAGGCAGTGAGATCTACAGAGAGCCCACAAAGCATTTGTAACAGGGCCTGACAGCACTCAAGAGGACCGGGCCAGGGCTGGGCAGGTAAAGCCTGTAATCCCAACACTTTGCGAGCCCGAGATGGGTGGATCACCTGAGGTCGGGAGTTTGAGACCAGCCTGGCCAACATGGCGAAAACACGTCTCTACTAAAAATACGAAAATCAGCTTGGCATGGTGGCAGGTGTCTGTAATTCCAGCTACTTGGGAGGCTGAGGCAGGAGAGTCTCTTGAAACAGGGAGGCAGAGGCTGCAGTGAGCAGAGATCACACCACTGCACTCCAGCCTGAGTGACACAGAAACTCCATCTCAAAAAAAAAAAAAGAGGAGGACAAAGCCGATGCCGTTACTACCACTCTCAACGCATTAACCCCAGGCCTGGGAAGCCTGGGCACCTGACTGCACTTCTTCCCGGTAAGCCCTCACGCTGAATAGTACACTAAGACAAGAAAGCGTAAAACTCGATTGGGGACTTTAAACACAACCAAAAAAACTATAATGCAGAAAAAGCCTGCATCCGCAGGCTGAGATTTGCCCCGACCTCCCCTCCCGTCATCTCCCTGGGGGTCGTCATCTCCCTGGGGGTCGGGACAAAAGTCACCCCTCCTGCCTGCCCACCAGGGGCTTTACACCAGCCTGGGCAGACCTTCCTTAATGGCTTTGAATTTCCTAGCCTGACACTTCCTCCTCCTCTTTCTGAGACTCTCTGTGTAAATAGAAAATCGGTCACCTGATGAATAAATATGCACCAGCAGCCTCCAGTGGCAGGTGAAGAGGGGTGTAGATTACAAACACCTGCGCTTTGAAGACGCCCTGTACTTAAGAAGATTCATTCTTGGCACAAGCTTGTCCTGAGCGCCTCCAAGGCAGGCACAGCTGCGGGGGAGGCACAAGCTGCTTTTCCCCAGCCACAGCCCAAGAGGAGGCAGACAAGAAAAACCCAGATACAGCATGAGGAGCTGTTACATTTTGGGTTAAAGGGCTCTGGCGATTGTCACCGCGACTCACACCCAGCCCTCATTTACCTGGAATCTTCCAATGGGGGAGATGGCTCTGAGCTCCCATAAGGCTTAATCTACCCTACCCTTACAACCTTTCTTTTACTAAGCTGGGGATTCCCGGTTCTAATTTGGATTGGATCCGCTAAGTGAAGTGCGGAGGGAGGGAAAAGCCAAGCTTGCTGTTTGTTGATTTGCATTTCCGGCAGTGGAGGGGGGGAAAAAAGAGATCAAGAGTGAAATGGAAACGCTGGGAAATATTCAATATTCTTCCTATAAAAACAGCATAGACGCCAAGCAAAAAACATGGCCTTGGTCAGTTACTGGGAACTAAAATAGACACCACCAAACTCAAAAAGAATAAAGTACAGAGTTCCTAAAAGAGGAGTTTTTCCTTTTTTTTTTTTTTTTTTTTTTTAAGTCAGTTGGACTCTGGTGACCCTCCACCCTGCTCTCCACCCTGCTCTATTAACTCGGTGAAAACGTTTGCCCTGATTAGGGCAGCAAAGGCCAGATCCAAGGGAAGTGGGTCCTGTCCAGGCCCCTTCCTCCCCCCCAACACACTCCTCTTGGGGACTCCAGGGCGATGTAGAAGCCTCAGCAAAAGTGACAGGATCTTCTGAATAAAGAAAAAAAAAAAAAAAAAAAAAAAAAAACCTGAAACCGAACACCCGGCCACGTGCACCTTTCCCCAGCAAAACAATTCAGAAATAAAGCTCCAGGGCAGCGTCTTCTGCAGAATTTTGTAAGCCTCACCATAGGAAAACTAGGAACTTCCCCTCTCCTCTCTATACCCCCACATCACCTCCTCCCCCTACACCCCACCTTCATTAGGTACGGTGTGTCAAAGCTCAAGGGAGATCACCTCAAAGGGAGGGAGGAAAAATAAAATCAGCTCATTCCTAGAACCTGCGGCCACAATCAGCACAGCCTCCTTGACCTGCGGTCACGTGGCCCCACCTGGGGCAGGCCGGAGCCTCCCTCCCCTACCCCAGGGGGAACAGGGGTGGTGGTGCCGGGGCGCCGTGGGGGAGGGCCCTGGGGTCCACCACCGAGGGCTCCCAGGCCAGAATTTCTGGATCACCAGCTTCCATTTAGTCTACACTCGATTTTAAGGTTTTGAAGTCCAAATAAGGTGAATTCAGGAGGGGCTCCCCGAACCTCCAGCTGTCAACCCCCCTCCCCTCCCCTCCAGGCTGAAAGCGCGACTAGCCCCGAAACAGAAAGTTACAGGGCGAGTGGCTGTCACGACGCAGGAAGGTTAAGGAAACAGGAAGCCACGCCAAATACCCTCCTGAGCTTCCCCGGCCCCCTCCTCCGACCTCGGCGGAACAAAACCTTCCAGGGAATCCCAGGCAGGAAGGGGGGCGGCGGGATGGGGGGGCCGTTGAGGGACGCTCGCGCTTAGATCGCGCAAGGGGGTTGGCTGGAGAGAGAGGGAAATCAGCCCCAGGACTGGGGTGGGGGGGCATGCTACCCGATCGGGGCGGCCTGTAGCAAAGTAACTTCACACCCGGCGCTTAATTCACCCTGTAAGGCTTAAGCGCCTCGGCCGCTCGCTGCGCCGCCGCGGCGGAGCCGGCTCGGGGCAGACAAAAGGAGCGAGACGCGCAAGCCCCGGCGGCGGCGCGGTGGGGGCGGCGGGGCGGCGGGGCGGCGGGGCGCCCGGGCGGCGGGGCGCTCCCCGCCGCACGTAGCCGCGCACACCGCGGGCTAGACCGCAGCGGGAGGATCCGAGGCCGCGCGCGCTCGCCCGCGGGGGACACCGCGGACCCACTGCCCTGACCCTGGCTGGGGGGTCTGGGAGAGGGGTCGGATAAGGGAGGGTCCCGGGAGCGCCGGCGCCGCGCGGGACCCGGGGAGGCGCACGGCTCGCTTACCTGGTAAGTAATACAGAGGCGGCTTCAATCCAAACATGGTTCAAATTAGAATTCCATAGTGGCCAGAGAGGGATGAAGAAGGAAAATAATATTAAAACCCAGCAATGAATAAAAAGCACCGTTCAAGCCACGGCGCTCAAAAATGTCCAAAACAATAAAATAAAGGCAGAAGAGCGATCCCGAGAGCGACGGGGAAAAAAAAAAAATCAGTCTTTTTCTCCCCCAGCACAAGATGATCAAAAGGCTCTCTCTCCGGCCAGCGCCCGGGCAATTTCGGCCACCTTGGCCCTGGCAGATCCACAATGAGGTAATTGACGACCAAGGACGGGCCGGAGCCTCCACGGCTGCCCGGGTGTCTTCGCCGCGTGTGTATTTTCTGCCTTTTGGACTTGAGATGCAAATAAAAAAAAGGAGGGGGGAGCACGGCGGAGGGAAGCAGGCGGGGAAGAGAAGCGAGAGAAAAATAAAGGGGGGAGGTGAGGGTGATGAAATTGGGGGGTTAAGATCTTCAGGGATTACTCATTTGAAAGGAAAAGGGGGGGGAGAGAAAAAGAAACCAGCCCCCAAGACGTGCGAGTAGCAATCTCTCCTCCATTCAGCCATTTGAATGTCAAGGGCGAGGGTCAAGAGACCTGTTTCCAACAGGGTTTCACGTTCAGAACCAGAAGGAAAAAGGAAGGGGGGGGGCGGCGGGAGGGGGTATCTCTTGTTGCCAAGGAGAAATCGGCTTTGTTTTGTTTCCCCTTAGCTACTGGGTGAGGAGGGGCGGGGTGGCGGGGAGAGGAGGAGGGGGCGAGCGGGAGAGGGGAGAGGAGAAAATTAATACCCAAACAGCCAAGAAGTACCGAGGGGGAGATTTCTTCTCGTAAATAAAAGCAGCAACGATTGCAAACAAGTCTCCGGCAGAAGAAAGCAGGCCGGGGCGCCGGCTCCCCTCCCCCTCTCGCCACCGACACCCCTCCCCCCTTTTTTGGTTATCTCCCTGGCCCGGCGTCCCACCACTGACTCAGACAGAGGGGGTGGAAGGAGGAGGAGAAAGAACTCGCGGGGGCTCTGGCGCCTGGGCAGAAGGAGGCAGGAGGAGAGCGGGGAGGCAGGCGAGAGCGCACGGCGGTGGAGAGCCCCTCGATCAATTTTCATGCAAGAATCATTATCGGTAAATTGGAAAGCTGGCTGCCTGACAGCAGATTTGTCTCCCCTAATGAAAGCGAAAGGGTAGGGGCGCAGCGGCGGGCGGCTGAAGGCGGCGGCGGCGGCAGCGGCTCCTTCCGTCTCTACACGGCATCTTCCAACAGCTCCATGCTTCGCAGGGCGATAATAATAGTTTCACTTGCGAGCTTCCCCCCGCGCGGCCGCCGAGCTGGGCGGCAGATCCATGCGGACGCGAGCGGGGCGCAGGAAGCCGGGCACCCCTCTCCAAACCCGGGGAGGGTGCCGCTGCCGGAGGCGGGGTGCTCCCCTTCGCTCCCAAGCGGGGGCCGTTTGCAAACAGTGGGCGGCTGCGGGCGCCGTTGGTCCCCCCTCCGGCTGCCCAACTCCGCGCTCTGGCCGCTCGCCCGCCCGCCCTCCCTCCACACCCACGACTGACAGCTGCGGGAGCCAGGAGTTCGCTCTCCGCCAGGACCCGGGAGGAGAATCCCCACACCGTGACCCGGGGGCTCGGGGCCGCCCTGTGTGGAACCCACGCGGGGCTGCGGCAACGCACACGCCGGCCGGCCCCGGTGAGCTCCGCGGGCGAGCGGTTTGTTTCCCTCCTTTCTTTCCCTCTCACCCCTCACCCCACCCCCCTAAAAATCCCTGTTGCAAGTGTAATCAAATGCTTGATAGCATCTCCCACACTCTCCGTGCTCTGGTGCATTATCAGATCCGGGAAGGCATGCTTCCAGGCAAATAGACCTAATAAACGCTATTACTGGGATTCTGCAAGCCCCGGCTGCACCATAGTAACGAGAGCCCCGGCTAATTTGGTTTAAGAAAACGATCAACTGCACAGAGTGTGTGAGCGTAGAGCCTGTATCTCTCCTCTCCACGCCGCCTCCCTTTCACACCAGCTCAAGAAGGCCCCATGTGATAATTCCCCAAATCGAAGGGGAAAAAACCCTGCCGCCAAACCACATCCTGTGCGCTCATTGTCCAGCCCAGCGATTTTAAAGAGACAGGATCCATTTACCCACGTCCCCCGACCCCCTCCTTGAACGCACGCTGCAAAGCTGCCTCTTGATGTGACAATTTATTTGCAAGCCCTTTTACCTCCTGAAGGGCCCCTCGGTGGCACAGCCAGCGGGAATCACGACTTGGTGACACTAAGGGGTGACCTTTTGACCCCAGATACAATCATGGTTTGAGGAACAGACCTGAGCCCGCAGGTACGCACGGCGGGGCACCGCGGTCACGCCAGGCTTGGGTTCCTGCCAACGCTCTCCAACCACTGCGTAAATCAGGGGTCCCCAGCGGCAGCCCCGGGGTCCCTGCTAAACGCTGCGGCTTCAAAGGACAGCTGAACTCCCGGAATACGATACCCTAGAGAAAAGCTCCGGTGGGCACGTTGGAGGAGGTTGGGGAGCGGGAGCGGCGTGCCTTTTGACCTCTCCAAGCCACTCGCCAAACCCTTGCCTAACCCGCCAGAAAAAAATCTTAAAATGAGCTGGGCGGAGCGCTCGCCGCCACGGGAGGGGTGGCGGTCTCCCCCGCTGCCGCCAGCGGCTGGGTGGCTGCGGCGTGCGGGCGGCCGCCTTCCTCCCGGGCCCGGCCGCCGGGGGTGCGAGGAGCGTCTCGGAGTCCCCCAGCTCCCCGCTGGCCCCGCCTGGCGCCCCCTCCCCGCGGGCGGCCGAGCGCACGCGTGCGCAGGGGAGGGCGCCAGAGCTGCTGACCTGGAGGAAACCGGCCGCTCGGGGCCGCCCGCGCCCGCCGCCAGCCTCAGGCTGCTCCGCCCCGCGCTGACCCTGGAGGTCGCGCCAGGCCCTCGGCGCCGGCAGCCCTTTGTTTCCGGAGCTGCGTGGTGGCGCGCTCTCCGCGCCTCCCCTTGCAGGCGGGGCGGCGGGGTCGGGGTCCAGCACCTGCCCTCCCTGCCCCCACCCTGCGCGCCCCGCCGGGCCTCCCCTCCAGCCCCCGCTTCCCCCTCCCACCCACTTATCACCCATTTTTCACCCGCGCTCGGTTCAGTCTGTGCCCCTGGGGGGCCGGGGCAGGGGGTAGCGGCGGCCAAGACCTGGGTTAGACCGCTCGGGTGAGCTACCACCCACCGGCTAACCCCTCAAATTGGAAAAGCGTCCCATCTTACTTAGGGGGGAAAAACTATTTTTAAAAGACCCTAAACTATCAGTTTCTGTTGTCATTCTTTTATTGGTTTTTAATTCTCCGGGATTACACGAACAACAGTAGTAATTAATACTAAACCTTCGTCTACTGTATATGCTAATGGCAGGAGCCATAAAAATTAATTTGCAAACATGTCATTACACAATAGCTGTACAGGCAATAAACCTGTAATTATGGGCCAATCACAGGCATGGTACAGAGGGAGGGGTGCTCCCCCAATCTGCTGGGTGCCCCCCTTCCCCTGCTCCAGTGGGGAAGACGATGCCAGAAAGAAGCTTGCCTCCTGGGAGCCACTTGTGGGGAAAGGGAAAGGGGTCTCTAGTCTGCAGCTCCCATCAGCCTGGCTTCCAGGCAAGACCACTTAGAGCCAGCCATCGAGGTCCACCTGAGACTGAAACTGATCGAGAAGAGGCAAAGCTGGGTTTTGGAGAGCTCCCCAGGCCTGGCTGGCGGTGGGTAGGCCAGACCAGGAAGGAGAGGACCAGAGAGGAGCAGACACGCTGGTGGGCCAGCTCCTAGCTGATCTTTTGCTTCCTTCTCCAAGACAAGCATCTCCCCCAGTATTTGAATGCCTGCATCGAATTACCTAATTGCTTTTAGCCACACCCTTGGGAGAGAGCTGTAAGATTCTAGTGATAGCTCAGCCTCCTCTGGCCCTGGGTCTGGACGTCTCAAAGTAGGTTAGTGACATTTCCTGGTGACAGGGACCTTTGTAAGGGAGGAAAATATGAGATCCACTATGGGAGGGTGGTTACACCACAGCTGCCGACCCAATGCCAAGCAGCTGAGGAATAGCAAGCAACCCCACCGTGCCCCGCCGAGGCCTCCCTGGCAGCTTTCCATTGAATGGCCGGTTGTTTGCCATGATGGGGCTGAACGCGGTAGTGGGAAGGATTTTCCCCTTTCCACTGACCCTTGTGGCTTGGCTGTGGTTTTTGGAAGCCATCAGTACAGCCATTCATTCCCAGGGGAGCCGCGCCCCCGCCTCTGAGGGTGCCTATGGCCTGGCTAGGGGTCACGGGCCACTAGTCTAGGCCACACCAGGACGGAGTGCCAGGTGCCCAGGTGAGAAGGGCAGTGCCCTTTGTTAAGATTTCATCCCAGAGGGATTCTGTCCAAGGAAAGGATGTCTCGATTTCTCTCCACCCACACTTCTCCAGAAAAGCTCAGTGGTGGCAATGCCCTCTCTTCCTGTCCCTGAGCTCACCACTAGAGAGGAGTCAGACATTTAAGGAAAAGAGGTAGGAAAGGTCTGGACTACCCAGACCTGAGCCTCCAGGTACCCCTTGTTAAAGGCTGGGGACACCACAGAGCAAACTCGCCCTGCACCTACCTGAGAAACCCTGCCCACACTGCAAGCCCACCCAGGGTCAGAGGGAAGAATGGGGCCCAGCAGCTCAGGGCCACATTCTGAACACGGCAGAAGAAAAGAGAAAATTCGGTGGCTCCTGAGTAGGAGGCTGACGTGGAGGGCGGATCACGAGGTCAGGAGTTCAAGACCAGCCCGGCCAACATGGTGAAACCACAGCTCTACTAAAAATACAAAAAAAAAAAAAAAAAATTAGCTGGGCATGGTGGCACTCGCCTGTAATGCCAGCTACTCGGGAGGCTAAGGCAGGAGAATTTCTTGAACAGGGACCTCGGAGGCGGAGGTTGCAGTAAGCCAGGATTGCGCCACTGAACTCCAGTCTGGGCTACAGAGCTAGACTCCGTCTCAAAAAAAGAAAATTGCTTCATCTCTTCATCTCTATTGGGAGAAAAAAACCTCTCAGGAGGTCACATGTAGCCCACCAGATCCCTACCCTGAAGATGCAGGGACCCCCCAATCATCTGTACCTTCACAATAGAGGGTCCCCAGACTCCTCTAGCGGGGCCGCCTTCACCACAGCACAGAGACAGCCTAGCTGGCCAAGAGAGTCAGCTGAGAGCAATATAAATAGCCTCCCAGCACATGCTAGGAAAATTGAGGCTGCAGGCTAGGGCCTGGAGTGCTTGACGCGGGTGCCTCGGCTGGGAGCTGTGCCCACAGGCATCTGGTGGTCCCGCAAGGCCAGGCTGCAACCAACCCCTGGAGAGAGGGGTGCTGCTCCCCAGATTCCAGGAAAGGGAGGGACAGGAAGCTGCATGGCTAACCTGGAATGCCCTGTCTGTCCTCTGGTGGGCAGCCTCTGTTTCCCTCTTAGGGTAATAATACAGCTGATGCTTCCCACGTGCTCAGTCTGTGCCAGCTGCTGTTCTAAGCACTTTTCCTGGATAGCGCATTGGATCCTCGTGACAATCTTGTTCAAGGTCACCATGAGTTCCATTTTCCAGATGAAGCACAGAGAGGTCAAGCAACCTGCCCAAGGACACAAAGCCAGTGGGTGGCAGAGCTGGGGTGGGAACCCAGGCTGGCTCAGAGTGCATGCTCATTACCATCAGCAAAGGTTTGCAGTCAGACTTCAAATTCCCTCTGGACCCCACCCCCTGCAGGCCCTTGGGTGGTGATGTCAACATTCTGACCTCAGTTTCCTTACCTGGAAAATGAGGTGAATCACCCCTGCACTCGGGGCAGATGTGTGTAATGACTGTGGCAATGGGCGCACAGAGACTCCGTGCACAGAGCAGCCATCAGTCCTGTGATTCGGATAACAGCGGTAAGGATGCTAACAGCAGCTCCTACTGATGGGGCCTCAGGCACTGGGGCTCCACGCTGCCAGCTTTTCTGCAATGTCATCTTACTTGGGACCTGCCCCAGCATCCCCTCCCCTTGAGACGGACACCACAATGGCCATTACCCAGTCTTGTGCATAAGGATGCTGAGGCCCAGAGAAGTGATGGCACTCACCAAAGGCATACAGGAAGGGGACACACCCTGTTTCTCTTTCTGTCTGGCTCTAGTTCTGAAGTCACTGGACTGTCTATGAACATTCCAAGTCTCAAGCCAGTCTGAGGTTGAAAGAGAACAGGGAACCTCTGTCTGGTCGCACCTCACGGTGACTTCTGCGTATCCAGCTTTGGTTTTTACCTTTGCTTGGTGGGAGCTACAGAGCACGCCCCGCCCACATGTGCTGTCCCATCTCAGAGCCGAGACCTAGCCAGCCTGCCCCATGCAGCAAGAGAATGGTAATCTGCCAAAAGTTATGTCCACATTGCCAGGTACAGTGGCTTATACCCATAATCCCAACACTTGGGAGACAGAGATGAAAGGACTGCTTGAACCCAGGAGTTCAAGACCAACCTGGACAACATGGTGAGACTCCATCTCTACAAAAATAAAAATAAAAATGTTAGCCGAGGTTTGGTGACATGTAGGCAGTCCCAGCTACATGGGAAGCTGAGGCAAGAGGATTTCTTGAGCCCAGGAAATTGAGGCTGTAGTGAGCCATGTTTATGCCACTGCATTCCAGCCTGGGCGACAGAGCAAGCCTCTCTCTTCCAAAAAAAAAAAAAAAAAAAGAAAAGAAAAGAAAAAGAAAAAAGAAAAAAGGCATGTCTGTCCGCCTGGTACCTGTGAATGTGGCCCTATTTAGAAAGAGTCTGTGAAGATGTAATTAAGAATCTCCATGCCAGGCATGGTGGCTCTCACCTGTAATCCCAGCACTTTGGGAGGCCAAGGTGGGCAGACCACCAGGTCAGGAGTTTGAGACCAGCCTAGCCACTGTGGTGAAACCCCGTCGCTACTAAAAATACAAAAATTAGCATGGCGTGGTGGTGCACCTGTAATCCTAGCTACTCAGGAGGCTGAGGCAGGACAATCACTTCAACCTGGGTGGCAGAGGTTGCAGTGAGCCGAGATCACAGTATTGCACTCCAGCCTGGGCAATAGAGTTAAGACCCCATCCGTCCTAAAAAAAAAAAAAAAAAAAAAAAAAAAAAAAAAAAAATCTCCAGGCTAGGCGCGGTGGCTCATGCCTGTAATCCCAGCACTTTGGGAGCTGAGGCAGATGGATCACGAGGTCAAGAGATCGAGACCACTCTGGCCAACGTGGTCAAACTCCATCTCTACTAAAATACAAAAATTAGCTGGGCGTGATAGCACACGCCTGTAATCACAGCTATTCAGGAGGCTGAGGCAGGAGAATCATTTGCACCTGGGAGGCAGAGGTTGCAGTGAGCCAAGATTGCACCATTGTAGTCTAGTCTGGCAACAAAGTGAAACTCTATCTCAAAAAAAAAAAAAAAATCTCCAGATCACATAATCCTGGATTATGAGGGTGGGCCTAAACTCAATGGCAAGGGTCTTTATAATGAGAGGAACCACCTGCACCCCCACCTTTATCACAGCACTATTCGAAATAGCCAAAACATGGAGTCAACCTTGGTGTCCAACACACATGAATCAATCTAGAAAATCTGGTACAAACACACGACGGAATACTACTCACCCATAAAAAAGCATGAAACCCTGTCACTTGCAGTGACACGTGTGGAATTGCAGATTCTTCCATTAAGTGAAATAAGCCAGACACAGAAACACAAATACTGCATGACATCCCTTATAGGTGGGAGCTGAAAAAGGGGCTCTCATGAAGACAGTGTGTAGATGGTGGCTACCAAAGGGGGAGGGGAGGGTGGGCGGAGAAGATGATTAATGGGTACAAATACACAATTAGATAGAAATAAGACCTAACTAGTGTTCTATAGATCAGTAGGTGACCATAGTTTCTATTGTATACTTCAAAATAGCTAGAAGAGAATAATTTGAATATTTCTAGATTAAAGAAAAGACAAATATACAAAGTATACTGATTTTTTTTTTGTTTTGAGACAGAGACTCGTTCTGTCACCTGGAGTGCCATGGTGTGATCTCGGCTCACTACAGCCTCCGCCTCCAGGATTCAAGTGATTCTCCTGCCTCAGCCTCCCAATTAGCTGGGATTACACGTGCATACCACCATGCTTTTTGTGTTTTTAGTAGAGATGGGGTTTCGCCATGGTGCCCAGGCTGGTCTCAAACTCCTGACCTCAGGTGATCCACCCTCCCTGGCCTCCCAAAGCACTGGCATTACAGACATGAGCCACTGCATCTGGCCCCAGTACACTGATTTGATCTACACAAATCACATAAATGTATTAAATTATCACACTAATTACATAAATGTATTAAACCATCACAGTACCCCCCCCCCTTTTTTTTTTTAAAAGCATACAAAAGAGAAGACACACGAGACATGGCCACATGAAAACAAGCAGAAACTGGAGTGATACGGCCACAGGCCAAGGGGCGCCTGGACCCCCGGGTGCTGGAGGAGGCAGGAAGGAGGCCCCGCTGACATGGGTTTCAGTTTCATTCCGTGAGAGAATACCTTTGTGTTGTCTTAGGCTGCCCCCCCGCTTTGCAGTGATTTGTTATAGCAGCCACAGGAAGCTCATACATCCTGTCACTTCGACCTCTGTCCTACAAGCCCTGGGAAGCCCTGGGTACTGTCCAAGTCTGGAACCCGCATGCTTTGGGCCACCTGGGTCAAGCTGTCCTTCAGGTGTGTCACAAGGGCTCAGATTGAGATAAAGTATCCCAAGGCCCTGGACAGGGGTGTGGTGAGGCTGCCCGCCCTCCACAAAACTCATGTCAACACTCCACTGGGACCTGCCTGCTCTCATCTCACCCCCTCGTGAGGCTGGCAAATCCATGCATTTGCCAGCCAGGATTTGGGTGGAAGCCTGGCCCCACGAGATCATCGGATGTGGCCATCTGCCCCGGGAAATGGCCCCCCAGCCTTCCTGAGGGTCGGCCTCTAACTGCTAGCCTTGCGCATGCCTGCAGGTCCTGCGGGGCCAGGGGGACTGCAACAACAAGAATCTCTGGTAGCCAGCTTCTTACTAAGCCATGCCCTTTCATCCCAGCCTCTAGGGCAATTGTGTGCAGCCAGATGACCAAGTTCTGGCCAAGAGAATGTGGTGGACGGCGTAACTGGCCACGTCCAGGCCTGGCCCGGAAGAGTTGCCTGTGGGAGCCTCTGTTTTCCCTTCCTGGGTCTCTGTAATGGATGCCGACTCCCAGGATGACCCTGAGTACAGATACTGAAGCTGGCAACACCTCCATCAACTCCCCAAATGATGGTCAGGGCAGAGGCCCCTGTCCTGGCTCCCCACCAATCCTACATTATGTGGGCGTGTCTTTAGGAAATAAATATCTACTGTACAAGTTCTGTTAGAAGACAGGGGTTGTGTGAGATTAACTAACAGTGTAGGCGGGATGGCTCACGCCTGTAATCCCAGCACTTTGAGAGGTTGAGGCAGGCGGATCACTTAGGCCATGAGTTCAAGACCAGCCTGGCAAACATGGCGAAACCCCATCTCTACTAAGAAACACAAAACTTAGCCGGGTATGGTGGTGCACATCTGTAATCCCAGCTACTCAGGAGGCTAAGGCAGGAGAATCGCTTGAACTTGGGAGGCAGAGGTTGCCATGAGCTGAGACTGGGCCACTGCCCTTCAGCCTGGGCAACAGAGTAAGAGTCTATCTCAAGAAAAATAAAAATAACAACACATACCTGTAGGCTTCCTTTCCAGATGTCTGTGTTATGCCAGGTACCGTGTTACTTGCTTTAAGTACATTATCTTGTTACATCTTCACAACAAAAGTAAGTCTATTATCTCCTTTTTTTTTTTTTTTTTTTTTTTTGAGATGGAGTTTCACTTTGTCGCCCAAGCTGGAGTGCAATGGCATGATCTCTGCTCACTGCAACCTCTGCCTCCCTGGTTCAAGTGATTCTCCTGCCTCAGCCCCATGAGTAGCTAGGATTACAGGCATGTGCCATCATGTCTGGCTAATTTTGTATTTTTTAGTAGAGATGGGGTTTCTCCATGTTGGCCAGGCTGGTCTCGAACTCCAGACCTCAGGTGATCCGCCCGCCTCAGCCTCCCAAACTGCTGGGATTACAGGCGTGAGCCACTGTGCCCAGCAACTATTATCTCCATTTTTTAGATGAGGAAATTAAAAAGGCCTAGAGAAGTAAAGTGACTTGCCCAAAGTCACACAACCAGCGAGGGAGAGTGCTCACACTGGAACTCAGACAAGCTGGAAGGCAGCCCCTGCTTTCCAAATCTCCATGCGGCCTCCCTCATCTCTTCTGTGGCAGGAGATGGCAAAGACGCTTTACCCAGAAACCCTTCTTAATTAAAAGCAAAACAAACAAAAAACAGGAAGGGCAAGAACACTTCGTCTGCAGTCTACATGCAAAGCTGTGCGTCTGACCTCCAGTTCAGGCCTGCCCCTGGAGCAGCCTGCCAGCAAGCTCAGGATCTGGGAACTCTTTAAAATCATGGTTTACAAGACAGAGGCAGCAACATGACAAAAGGCCTTCCTTCCTATGGCTACGGAGATGCCAGAGAAACCAGACCGTGGCCGCGCTGGGGACTGCCCAGGCCACATAGCTCATCCCCGTGAAGGGACCCTCTGGCTGTCCTTGAACGCCTCCTGGGACGCAGACGGGCCACTCTGGAGGGAGTCCATTCATACTCTCAGACAGCTCTGCTTGTCAACACTCGGCATTGTGCAGAGCCAGCGGAGGCCTGGCCAGAACCGCTGGAAAGCACCGCGGAGCTCTCCCGAGGGGAGGAGAAATAAGGGAGTAAATGCAGCTCCACAGTCCCTGGACCAGCGACCCACACCATTTGTGGACACCGTGGCAGCCGGGCACGGGTGGCCTCGCACATCCTGCTCCCGACACGCTCCGGCTCTGCTGCCTGGGGCAAACCGGCAAGGCTTTCTTCTCCCCACGGGGGCCGGCCCTCCAAAACAGGCTCTGTGAGCAGCCCTGCCCGCTCTCCGCAGCTGGGGTCTGCGGGGCAAGAAGCCACTGCCAGGCTTTAATTCCCCATTGGTGGATGACACACAGATCCTGCTGTCTCCCCCGGGCCTGACTGGTTCAGGCCGTGTAGCCCTCTGGCCAAAAAGATGTGGTTTCTCCCAGCGGCTTCATCTCTGCCTTTCCCCTCATGCTGGGTGCCAGCTTTTTAGTGCGACAGACTGGAGTGGGGTGCCCGGGGGCCCTCTGTGCCCTTCTCTGCCTTTACCTTGCAAAGAAATCCGGAGTCACCCCTGGCCACTTCCTTTCCTATCAGTCTTCCTCGCCTGCTGTTTCTGGACTGTCCCCGTGGCTTGAACTGTCCTGTCCTTTACCTGCCCTCCGGTGGGTCATGGTGGAACTGATAGGGGAATTCCTTTTTGTTTGTTTTTTTTGATACGAATTTCACTCTTGTTACCCAGGCTGGAGTGCAATGGCGCAATCTCAGCTCACCGCAACCTCCGCCTCCTGGGTTCAGGCAATTCTCAGCCTCCTGAGTAGCTGGGATCACAGGCACGTGCCACCATGCCCAGCTAATTTATCGTATTTTTAGTAGAGACGGGGTTTCACCATGTTGACCAGGATGGTCTCGATCTGTTGACTTCGTGATCCACCCGCCTCGGCCTCCCAAAGTGCTGGGGTTACAGGGGAATTCTTGATGTGTCACCAGCATGGGGTATTCAGTAGGATGGCTCTCTTGTCCTGGCACTTACAAAGTATGGGCATGGCTCAATGTTTCTCAGCCTCAGCACAACTGACATTGGGGGCTGGAAGACTCCTCACTGCGGGGGCTGTCCTGTGGATCGCAGGATGGTTAGCAAATAAAACAGCACGGTCGTCATGACCACCACCGCCACAGCCCGGCGCGGCGTCTGACGCCTGTAATCCCAACACTGGGGGAAGCCGGGGTGGGTGGATCACTTGAGCCCAGGAGTTCGAGACCAGCCTGAGCAACATGGCGAAAACCCATCTCTACAAAAAAAATACAATTTGCTGGGTGTGGTGGCGCATGCCTGTAGTCCCAACTGTTTGGGAGGCTGAGGCAGGAGGATCGCTTGAGCTTGGGTGGCAGAGGTTGCAGTGAGCTAAGCTCGCTGCCCTCCAGCCTGGAGGACAGAGCAAGACACTGTCTCAAATAAAAAAAAAAAAAGTTTCCAAATATGGCCAACTGTGCCCTGAGGAGCAAAACCTGCCTCAGCAGAGAACCACCCAGATTGCCTGAAAAGCCAACACGTGGGTGACACCCGCGTTAGCCCTCCTTCTCCCACTGGCCTTGAGCAGACAGCTGCCCTCTCCTGACCCCAGCTTTACCACATACACACATATGTAGAAGGCCCATGTGGGGGGCTCCAGCCTTCCAGCTGTCTGATTCTCCACTGCTTCTTAGAACCAATGGTTCCAAGACGGGGTAGCCTTGCAACTCAGGACAACAGGATCAGAAGGGACGGGACCCAGGGCCTGCCCCCCAACAGGGCTCATGCAAAAACACAGGGAATGGGGTGAGGACTATATGGGTGGGCAGCCCTGGTGCCTCTGGCATCTCAGTTTTCTCACTTTTCTCTGCAATCCTCTTTCCCCAACCTAAACAAAGCCTGCTCTGAAAAGCAGCATCTACTATTAATCATTCACACTCTGGCGTGAGTTAGCCTTACCTCTATTGTCTCTATAGAATCCAGGCTGTATCCCCGGCTGGGGCCACCTCCTAGCCCCTGGAAGAGGTATGGGATGTATTTGGAAAAGGCAGGGCAAAGGGGACATTCTTATGTGCATTTAAGCTAAAAAGTGGCTTCCAGCTCATACGGTCACGTGAGGAGGGTCACTACTGAGTGCCCTGTATTACAGCAGCAGGGAGGGAGGGACCCAGCCTGGTGCTGGACTTGGGGGAGGTCGTGCGACTCAGAGGTAGCATGGCGAAGAGGCAGGTCCAGCAGGGCCACCCACAAACCAGGTGCTGTGCGCCCAGGCCCCCAGGCTTCCAGACCATCAGTCTCTACGGCGAACACAGCTTGTGCCAGGCTGAACACAGCACCCAGGCCAGGGTGCTCTTAGCAGCCACAGTCTCAGCCCCGTGTGCCCCAGACAGCCCTTCCGGCTGTTTGTGGGGGTGGAGTCTCCCAGAAGCATGTCCGCTTCGGCTTTGCGTTGGGAGGTGGGCTGGCTGCGCCTGGGCAGAGGGAGACACACCTGTTCGTGTCGGCATGGCGGGGGACTTACGGTATGGGAGATGATGCTGGGTCCCAGCATGGCTCTGCCCCTGTGGCAGCTGCAGCGTGGCTCTGGCCTTCTCTGGCCTTCAGTCTCCTCCTCTGTAGGACACTTGGACGAAATGATCCCCCAGGCCCTCCAGCTCGGTGAGCCCATGATTAATAAAACTCAGACACACCATCTGCTCACTCTGACATTTAAGAAACAGAACGGGTTTCCAAAGAGAAAGCTGCCCTGAGCAGCCTGCTCCCCGCCTTCGCCTGCTGATCCAAATGTGGGTTCACACCCTCCCCGCATCCCAGCCCTGACTCTACAAATTCCAACATGCACACGCACAATCACACGCAGAGTGGGCTCCCTCTCCTCTACCCAGAAGGTCAAAAACGGATGGGGTGGGGGTGGGGCGGGGCAGCCGAAGGCAGAGGCCTGCCCTAATAAAACCCTGACACGACTGAGTCTTCTGGGCCACCCACCCTTTACACTGGCCTTCTCCACCCCAGGGCAAGGATGCATTTCCGCAACCATGTGCCTCCACACTTCACAGCTCCCTGTGCCGAGATAGCTCTCCCGCGTGCTCAGCCGGACCCAGTGCCGGGGAAGGAGACTGCGTTCCCCTTCTGCAGACGGAGACGGTCGGCCCAAGGTCACACCAGGGACAAGCAGCGAGGTAGGGACGCGGCCCCTGGCAGAGTACACGCGTGTAGAACGATCTGTGGCACGCAGGGTCCACTCCCCGTGTAATGCTCATCGCTACCCCGCCCTCTGCCCTCCACACAGCCCTTCACTGTGCACTGTGGCCCCGCCTCTTACACAAGAACACAGAAACGGGGCCTCGGGCCCGCTCTCATCTCAGGCACAGAGGCGAACCCTCTGTGCTGTACCCATGCCCTGCCTTGGCCAGGGAGTGGCTGGCAACTGTGAGTTCTGAAGGCCGGGTTGAGAGGAGGGCAGTCGGGGACAGTGTGGACCCCCAGGTGAGACTCTCCCATCAGCCGCACTCAGGAAGGGATTTTACCTGGCCCAGGAGCTGAGCCGGGTCGGTAGGGACATGGTCAGGACAGCGAGGCCTGTGCCAGCCAGGTGGGACAGGCCTACTGTATGGCTTCTTCCAGGTACCCAGGCACGGCCTCCGGCAGGGCACAATGGAGAAAGTCCCTCGGGAAGGCCTAGCCTAGGCCCTGGCAGTCCTGGATGACTGAGTCTCGGTCACCCCCAACTCAGCTGTCCTGTTGCAGTCCTCCTGGCCCCCGCAGATGGTCAGCTCTCGCTGTCCCAGCCTTGGCCTATCGGCCTCCCCTGCTGACTTCTAGATTCTGCCTCTGTGCTGGTCTCTTCCCGGACATAGCACGCAGCTGCCTACTCCCACCCTGACGGCGCTGGACACAATGTCTGCTGCTCCCCGCCATTCTCCCTGCAGCCACTGCCCCAGACTCTCCTCTCAGGCGCTGTCTCCACCCCTACCCCAGTCCCTCCACACCACCCTGCTTAGAGAAGTGGCCTGAATGTTTTTCATAATGGCCAGTAAAACCAACCCAAAAAGCTAGGTAAGAATGTGCCTCCAGCTTCTTTTTTTTTGGAACAGGGTCACTCTATTGCTCAGGCCAGAGTGCAGTGGTGCAATCACAGCTCACCATAGCCTCAAACTCCTGGGCTCAAGGGATCCTCCTGCCTCAGCCTCCCTAGTATCAGGGACAACAGGCCCATGTCACCTCACCTGGCTAATTTTTTGTAGAGACAGGGTCTCACCACATTGCTGGTCACAAACTCCTGGGCTTCTGTGATCCTAACTCAGCCTCCTGAAGCACTGGGATGACAGTTGTGAGCCACCACACCTGGGTACCTCCAGCTTCTCAAAAGCACTAAAGAGCAGGCCTGGCTCAGTGGCTCACACCTGTAATCCCAGAACTTTGGGAGGCCGAGGCGGGTGGATCACCTGAGGTCAGGAGGTCGAGACCAGCCTGGCCAACATGGTGAAACCCCATCGTTACTAAAAATACAAAAAATAGCTGGGTGTGGTGGCATGTGCCTGTAATCCCAGCTTCTCGGGAGGCTGAGGCCAGAGAATCGTTTAAACCCAGGAGGCAGAACTTGCAGTGAGCTGAGATCATGCCATTGCACTCCAACCTCGGCCATAGGGCAAGACTGTCTCAGAAAAAAAAAAAAAAAAAAAAAAAAAGGCAGCACCACCAAAGGACTGTGCAGACTGAAAGCAATCCCCATACCAAAAGGAATGGGAACAGGGCACCCTCAAGCTGACCTAGTGCAGAGGCCACATTTGCCCAAAGGACATCGACAATGCTAGGAAATTTGCATTTCTGTTTTTATGGCCTTCACAGTCAAGGTGGAACAGAAAGCCAAGCCTCAGGCACTTTGCACAAGTTGGGGACCTGATAGGAGACCCTCTCCACCGTCAGCTGGGACTTCAAAGAACTACCCATTCTGCATGAGTGATGGGCAATCGACTAGCCCATGTGTAGAAGTACAGGCAGGGTGGCATCTCTAGTGCTGCCCAATGAACATCAAGTCCTGAACTGGATGAAGGGGTCCAAAGCTGTGTCTCTAGGCACCTGCCAGACACGCAAGTCTTCCGGAAGAAAAGCACCTTCACTCAAGGCTTCAAAGTATGTCTACAAAAATCTTTCAAATACAATGAGCTGTATACAATCAAAAAGAACTAGGCACACGAGAAACCACACTTCCCAGTTGAGAATCAGCAGCCACAACAGCTGACAGAAGCAGACCCGTGGTGACTTCGGAAAATGGAATTACGGGCACCTGCACAACAAAACCCACTGACTTTGATATAAAATAAAAGACAAGCCTGCAGCTGTCTGCAGAGAACAGGAAATCCTAACAAGAGGAGCAGCACAGTCTCACCTCTCACTGGAGCGCAGGCCCCATGAGGGCCAGGCTCTCCCTTGTTCTCTGCCAGGACTCCTGGAGCAATGCCCTGCCCACATGGGAGCTCAGTAGCAAACTAACTAAATGAACACACTGGACTAAGACCTTCAGGGAGGGCACAGGGCAGCCATCTGCCTTTTTCAGGCAAGGCTGGTGAATCATTCTAGTCAGTGAGCAGATAGGTGAGAGGAGGTGATTAACCCCAGATTTCCTTTCAACGTGACATTTCTCTGTGTGAAGGCAGGCGCTAATGAAAAAACAAACCCAGCCACAGAACAGCCTCCACAGTGGAGAAAAACAACCCAGAGGTGTAATGACTATTGCAAAAAGCTGAATCCTTTAGGCCAAAACAAGCACCCCCCCACTGTTATAATTTCGAGTTATCCATTCTTTATTACAACTCATAGCCTTGGCTTGAAAAGCTTCTACCAGGGATTCTTTCTGTGGGGGCAATTTTGGTGCCTGCAATTAGCTGAACAGGCAGCTTTTGTCCCTGCTAAAGCACTCAATTGCAGGTGTAATTAGGTTCCCTCACCCCTGAAATCCGCAGAGAGCCGCCCGCCTTGACTAACTGCACCCACAATTAAGTGCTTACGGGCATGTGGCTGGAGCCGGGAAACATGTGCACGCAGCTAATAGCAGGGGCACCAAGCAGGTTTGCAAAAATAGACACTGCGGTGGAGAGATCCAGCCTTTTTGGCTTTGTTGTTGAAACGACTCTGTCCAGCTGGGAATAACGAGGAAAGACAAACACACCGATTAGGCTGGGACCATACATAAATAAACGACACAGCTCCATCATTAAGGTACTTACAGGAGTGGGCGAAGCTGTGCAGAGGCAGGGAAGGTGAGCCATGCCCCACGGGGCTGGCACTGCGTGGGGGCACCAGCACCTAGGGTGGACGCCATGGTGGCTGTAATGGTGGAGCTGATGGCAGACCCGCTCTTGGAGAATGCAGCTGTGGGCCACTCCAGCCAAGGGATACCGAGGCAGGTGGGAGAGATTTGGGGGCTGGAGAGGGACTGCTGGGATATGGGGAGGAGCGCCAGAGGCCCACCAGGGCACGAGGGAGGTAGAGGCAGGAAAGGCAATGAAGGCGGCTTAAATCCAGTGTTCGGGGAATGGCAGTGGGACACTGAGCCTGCTGCGCGTCCGTTTCCAAGAGCTGCTGGGACCCGTGGGTGATCTCCTCCCGGCCAGCAGCGGCACCTGCCCTCTCCTTCTCCACTTCCTCCCCTCAGGGGCCTCTGAAGGTGGCAAGTCCCCAGTCAAACCACCAGCAGCTTCCAAGGCCGGGTCCCCCAGGACACCTTTAATGGAGACCCAGGCCCTTGTCAAGCTCCCTGGCTACAAGCACAGTCAGAAAAAGCAAAGGCCGCACGCAGTGGGCGGCGAGGACGGTACGTGGCGGGAGGCGACAGGCCGCTGGGGACGGAGGGCAGTTTCTGTATTTTGCCTCTCAGCCCCCCACACTTGCCAATTCCCTGCCTCCCTCCCTATTGCCTGTCAACAAGAAAACCGAGCAGATGATAGTCGCTGCGCTCAGGCCAGGGACAAAAGCTTCCCTCTCCCCACAAGTCGCAGCCGCTGAAAGCAATTTGCCTTTTGCAGGGCTCAGCAGTCCTGGCTGAAAGCAAAGGGCAGAGGTAATATTTAGATAATTAAAAACCCACGGCTGGCGGGCCAGCCGGGCTGCCACAGGTGGCTCTAGGGTGGCCCGGCAATGGCTCAGAAAAGCCAGCGTGCGTTTCTTCTCCCCGCCCCTTCTGGCCTGGGTCTCTCGATGCAGCTACGGCTGTGAGAGATGAGAGGCCAGCAATCCCGCCGTGACCAGTGGGGAATGCAGCCCAGGGAGGGGTCCGGGTCCAGGGCCCTTGCTCCGGGGCCGGCCTCAGCTGCCTCTCTGTGCACTGCTGCTCCAGCCACGCTCGCCTCCCTGCCTCAGGCCTCTGTGCTGGCCATGCCCTCTGCCTGGCTATCCATGGCTCCTGGCTCTATCCCAGTCTGTGTGCAAACACCACCTCCGCAGAGAAGCCCTCCTGACTTCCCCAGCCTCCTTTACCCGCACTCTCCTGTGGGGCTCTGGGTACCACGTGGTCTCTGAGTTCACACCTCGCTTTTCTGTCATTCATCCTTCTCTCCAGGGCGTCTTTGGCCTTCACCCCAGGGTCAGCTGTGCAGTGTGCACACAGTGACTGAACGAGTGAGCGGCTAGGTACGCAGCCACCCAGGCACCTCGGAAGGGAGCTGGGCATGCGTCCAGACGGGGACTGTGACCTCTGAACCCTCTGCAAGCTTCCTTCCACGAAGGGGGTCCCTGCTCCATGCCAGGTCCAGCTTGGAGGGTGAACCCTGGCTGAGCTCCACCCCAGCTCTCAGGAGCCCGGCCAGGCAGCCCTCAAACCTTCACTTAGCTTTGCCTTTGCATTTTTTTTTTTTTTTTTTTTTTTGAGACGGAGTTTCACTCTTGTTACCCAGGCTGGAGTGCAATGGCGCGATCTCGGCTCACCGCAACCTCCGCCTCCTGGGTTCAGGCAATTCTCTTGCCTCAGCCTCCTGAGTAGCTGGGATTACAGGCACGCACCACCATGCCAAGCTAATGTTTTGTATTTTTAGTAGAGACGGGGTTTCACCATGTTGACCAGGTTGGTCTCGATCTCTCGACCTTGTGATCCACCCGCCTCAGCCTCCCAAAGTGCTGGGATTACAGGAGTGAGCCACCGCGCCCGGCTTTTGCCTTTGCATTTTTAAAGCTGGACTCAGGATCAGGGGTCGCAGAGGTCCCAGGAGCAGGTAGGGGTCCTCTGTCCTGCCTCTCTCCACTCCCCTGCTCTGAGCAGATGCCCGTGAAAATCAAAATCAGGATCGGCTCCTTTCACACAGCCCAGCCTCAATGATCTGTTGTCATGAGGACAGCCAGAGCATGGCCACCACCATCCACAGCTAACCTGCAGCCCCTAATTCGAGGCCCTGTGTCACCTGCCTTCTGACCAAACACTGCCCAGAGCCACTAATGAGCCACCACATGGGCAGCTGGAATTTCTCTCCTGCCTCACTGCTGTGTCTGGGTTTCACTGGAGCCTTCCTGGGCTACGTGTTGGGGAGGGCAGGCCCACTCATCGGGGTGGGGCCTGCTGGCTGGAAGGCTCGATGACCTCGTCAGGCCTCGTCCTCTTTCTCCAAACTCAGAGTCACCATTCCTCGCCGACTCATCCCAGGTCCTGAGTTTCTAGAGACTTCCCCTGTGATCAGTGATCTATGCTGACAGCTGCCCCATCCCTTTGCCTGTAGAAGTGGCAAAATCAGCCACACCTGACCCTTCTTAGGAGGCCTGGGGTGCCTCTTCCCTCCCTCCCACCCCTCAGAGACAGGAACAGTGAGATGGCCGTTCCAGGCCAGCCAGACTTCTGGGGTGGGCAGGGGCCGGGAGCCAGAGGGCCTGGGTTCAAAGCCACCACCACGCAGGGCCTGTGGCCTCGCGGTATCTCAGATCCTTGACGCACCGAGTATGGGTTAAGGAGCTGCCTCCCGACAGCATGAAACATAGCAGAGCCCCAGCCACTCCATCATCTGTGCTAGGCGAGGCCCTGGCCACGGCCCACACAGGCAAGGGCTGCAGAGGCGCCTGGCGAGCGGCGATCGCCTTGGAGACCCTCCTCTTCCTCTCTGGGAACTGAAGGCTCTTGGCCGACGGTCCTGGCCTCCTGCAGCTTCTGGATGAGGCCGTACTTCTCACCCCCATGAGCCAACTCCACTACTGGTGACTGAGAGAAGGTTCAGCCTCTCCATTCTTAAAATATTTTATTATTTATTTATTCACTTCTTTTTGAGTTGGAGTCTCACTGTCACCCGGGCTGGGGTGCAGTGGCGCACTCACCTCTCCGCAACCTCCGTCTCCCGGGTTCAAGCGATTCTCCCGCCTCAGCCTCCTGAGTAGCTGGTTCTACAGGTGCCTGCCACCGCACCCGACTAACATTTGCATTTTTAGTAGAGGTGGGATTTCGCCATGTTGGCCAGGCTGGGATCAAACTCCTGACCTCATGTGATCCGCCTGCCTCAGCCTCCCACAGTGCTGGGATTACAGGCAGCCTCTCCTTTTTCAGAGGCGCCCAGTCTACACCTCCTAAGCACCAGCCACTTCCCTAAAGGAAGCAAGCCGGGGGGCCACGGAGAGAACTCAGAACTTCCTGGCCTTTAGCCACAGAAGCCTTGTTGGTGACCTGGCCAAACCCCATGAATCTCTAGAGGTGGCTGGGCCTCCCTCCTGGGGACCGTTCCCCCAAGACGTTCTCTCCAAGTTCTTCTGAATCTTTCTAGTGGCCTTCTGGGTCTGCTTTGCCACCGTCCCGTCTTCCAGCCCCCGTCCTGATGACTCGGCCCTTACTCTGTCTTCCATCTTTGAATCTCAAAGCCTAGGCCTAGGGCCTCCGTATGGCTGGTGCTCAATAAATGATTGCCAGGTATACAGCAGGTATCCAATGCATGCCTGTCAGAGACCACATGCGGCAGAGGCAGGGCAGGGCAGGACAGGCCTTTGAGGCCAGAGGGAATTAAGAAAGGTGACCCACTGGCCCTGTGGCAGCAGCTTTATTTCTGCAGGCAAAGTAGGGTTGAGGGTGGAAAAATGGCTCCCGTGGGGCCAGGCCAGGGGCTGATTCTGTGCTGGTCTCTCAGGCCCTGGGGCTGGTATCATGACACACACAGCTCCAGGTCAGAGACAGGACCTACCGGTGGCCCCACCCACTTCTCCTTTCACCCAGTATCACCCCAACCCCCAGGAGCCTTCCTCTTATCAGCCAACTGTCACACCCAGAGGCCCACGGTGGCTTTGCTTTCTAATCCCTCTCTCCCAGGCCCAGATAAGGAGGCCAACCTTTACCCTCCGCTGCCTGGAAAAGCTCCCAGGTCACGCAGGTCTAGGGCGTCCATAAAATCCCACTGACTCCAGAGGTGACCCCGGTGGTGTGGAGAAGGAAGGCTAAGGCCGGGGTTTCCATCTGGGAGAATCTCATACCCCGAGACCTGGCTGTGGCCCCAGACAAGAGGAGGCAAAGGTGAGCGCCTCATTCCCCGAGGGCCCCGTGAGGACGCCTTGTGCTATGACCGTGGCTGTGAACTTGCTGCTTTACCATCTGGGCACCATGAGGCAGGAGCCAGAGTCAGCTGGGGGCACACGGGCCAGGCCCTGCTCCACCTCACTGGGCCTGGAGCCCTCTGGGGCAGGGGCTGGGTCTCATATCTGTCTGTATCCTGGCCCTGAGAACGCCTGGCCCCTGCTCAGACTGTCTCTGCAGGTATGAGACAGTCCCACACAACCAGCTCTAAGAAATAGGTGTGCAAGGAGCTGCTGCCATGCTGTGCACACAGGCTCCGAGACCACGGGCTCCTCACTCCTCATTCACACGGCCCCAACCAGAAGCGGTCCAAGCCAAAGAATGGACCCAACCACTAATGCCCCACCATGGAACACGGCGCAGCGAAAGAACAGGCCATCAACACTCGCAGCCACACTGACAGATGTCACAGGCAGAGGAGCGGCGCCGTGTGACTGCATTTCCGTGGGGGTCCACAGCAGGCAGCACTACCCCAGTCGTCGCCCAAAAGAAGCGACAGTAGGGTCCCCACAGACACCGCACACCCGAGCTCATGGCAGCATGGCCCGCAGGGGCCAAGAGGCAGGTGCAACCGGAGAGTCTGCGGACGAATGACGGATCCACAGAACGTGGCATGCACACACAGTGGAAGACGACCCTGCCTTAAAAAGGAAGAAAATGTGGACCCATGCCACAGCCTGAGTCCTGCACTGGGTAAAACGAGCCAGTCACAAAAAGAGACGTAACATGATGTGTACTTTACCACGATCTTCAACAAAAAAGAAATTGGCCAGGCATGGCGGCTCACTCCTGTAATCCCAGCACTCTGGGAGGCCGAGGGTGGGCAGATGACTTGAGATCACGAGTTCAAGACCGGTCTGACCAACATGATGAAACCTCATCTCTACCAGAAATACAAAAATTAGCCGGGCGTGGTAGGGCATGTCTGTAATCACAGCTACTTGGGAGGCTGAGGCAGGAGAACTGCTTGAACCTGGGAGGTGGAGGTTGCAGTGAGCCATCGTGTTACCGCACTCCAGCCTGGGAGACAGTGAGACTCCATCTCAAAAAAACAAAAACAGAAACAAAAACATAGCCTAGAGGGATAGAAAGCAGATGGCGGTTGCCAAGGCTTGGCTATGGCAGAGAGATGAGATCAAGAAGGAATACCTAGGAAGGAAGGTTCTGGAGTAACAGAGTTGTTCTTGACTTTAGCAGAGTGGGGGTTACACAGACATATGTGTGTGTCAAACACCAGTGAGCAGTACCCTCACAATGGGTGCTTTTTTTTTTTTTTTTTTTTTTTAGACGGAGTTTTGCTCTTGTTACCCAGGCTGGAGTGCAATGGCGCGATCTCGGCTCACCACAACCTCCACCTCCTGGGTTCAGGCAATTCTCCTGCCTCAGCCTCCTAAGTAGCTGGGATTACAGGCACGCGCCACCACACCCAGCTAGTTTTTTGTATTTTTAGTAGAGACGGGGTTTCACCATGTTGACCAGGATGGTCTCGATCCCTCGACCTCGTGATCCACCCGTCTCGGCCTCCCAAAGTGCTGGGATTACAGGCTTGAGCCACCGCGCCTGGCCACAATGGGTGCATTTTATTGAATGCAAACAATCCCTCAGTAATGCTGAGTTTATTTATTTTTAAGACGATGTCTCCCTCTGTTGCCCAGGCTGAAGTGCAGGGACTAGATCATGGCTCACTGAAGCCTCCGCCTCCCGGGCTCAAGTGATCCTCCCACCTCAGCCTCCCAAGCAGCTGGCACCACATTTGCATGCCACCATGTCTGGCTAATTTTTAATTTTTTTTGTAGCGATGGGGTCCCACTCCCACTATGTTGCCCAGGCTGTTCTCAAACTCCTGGGCTCAAGTGATCCTCCTGCTGCAGCCTCCCAAAGTGCTGGGATTACAGGCACGAGTCACCACGCCCGGCCAATAACATTGACATTAAAAGCTAAAAACATACTTTGAACACCCATCTGCCAACATATGCATATTTATTTAGGAGTTATTTTTAAGTACTATATGTTAAAGAGCTCTCCATTATAACATATGCAAACAGAAATTTCTTTTCTTTTCTTTTCTTTTTTTTTTTTAAGAAGGAGTCTCGCTCTCGCTCTGTTGCCTACACTGGAATTCAGTGGCGTGATCTTGGCTCACTGAAACCTCCATCTCTGAGTTCAAGCGATTCTCCTGCCTCAGCCTCCTGAGTAGTTGGGATTAGAGGCGCATACATCCACACCTGGCTAATTTTTGTATTTTTAATTTTTTTTTTTTAGTAGAGATGGGGTGTCGCCATGTTAGTCAGGCTCTGGTCTTGAACTCCTGACCTCAGGTGATCCACCCACCTCAGCCTCCCAAAGTGCTGGGATTATAGGCGACAGCCAGTGTACCCGGCCAAACAGAGAAATTTCTAAAAAACAAGATGAACTGAATTCTAGCATTTTCTTCCAGAGCCTGCTGGGTTGCTATCCTCACTTTGGAGACCAGATCAACACTCTTCACAGGCAGTGGCTGACGCCTCCGGCAGGATACGACATGGGGAGCGGGCTGGTTTGAACTGGTCTGGGAGTACATGGGTCATGTTCTGGGGAAAATCTCAAGCCCCTAAAGTCTGCCAATGACAACCACCAAACCTGGGGCCACAGGCACAGGATTTTCGGGGAGACCCGTTTCTTGTAGCTTCCAGGACCCTCTGCCTACACCCTCACATATTAGAACAGGTGTGACCCCAAAATACACATGTAGCAGGTGGGCCAGAATTCTCCAAAGCAGCCGAAGTCGCCGCCTGGAGCCACAGGCCCATCCTGCCTTCCACCCGACGCTGGACCCCGGGAGCTCTGCTCAGAATCCAGGCAAGGGTGGGGGCGACCACTGAAGACACACAGACGTGGCATGTAGGGCCGTAATCAGGAAGGAGGCGTCCAGAGCAGAAACACCCAGGCTCACTTTCCAGCTCTAGGCCAGACGTGCTGGTTCACACCTGTAATCCCAGCACCCTGGGAGGCCAAGGCAGGAGGACTGCTTAAGCCCACGAGTTTGAGGCCAGCCTGGACTACAAAGGGAGACTTGGTCTCTGCAAAAAATAAAACATTTAGCCTGGCGTGGTGGTGTACACTTATGGTTCCGGCTACTTGACAGGTTGAGGCAGGAAGATGGCTTAAACCCGGAAGGTCGAGGCTGCAGTGAGCCAGGAATGCGCCACAGCCTGCAGCCTGAGCAACAGAACAAGACTTCGAAACACAAAACCATCCCAGCTCCACCACATCTTAGCTGTGTGGCCTTGGGCGTACTCCTACGTGCCTCAGTTTCCCCATGCTTGGGGTCATCAAAGTTGTGAAGACTAAGAAGCTAATATACAGAGCTAGTCTACACACTGTATTAAAACGGAGTGACTGTGTCCGTTTGTGAAGGCTAACACAGCCAACACACACAGCCCTCAGAGCGAGCCCAGCACTGCAGGCTGGCCACCGGTACTGTCTCCCTAGGCATCGGGGTCCTGCCGACTCCACCCACCCCCCACCACTCGCCACTCGGGCCCTTTCTCCGTCGTTTTCGGCTCCCTGGGGAATCTGTGTTCTCTCCGAGGGCACCAGGGGAAGGGGAGGAGCGTCTCAATCAGCCAAAAGTGTCTCTCGCCTCTGCAGCCCAAGTCGAAGTTGGGTTTGTGTTTATCTTTCAGTTGTCCTTTTCCTGACCTGCGCCCAGCACCTAGCCCCTCCCTGCGCCCATTGTCTCAGGAGCCAGGGCCATCCGGTCCATCCTGGGGGAGAACAAGGGAGCCCCCCGCCCCCATTTCCTCGGACTTCAAGTCCCTTGGCCGAATAAACACAACTGCACACAAAAGACATCCCGGCAGGGCCGTACAGCAGCGTGAGGCCGGGGCAGGGCGGAAGGGGGCAGGCGGAAGCTGCTGTTCCAGAACGTTCTGTGTAAGGTGCCAGCGGAGCCATCCTTGGGTTCCAGGGATTCTTTCAGCAGAGGCTGGGGAATGCCTGTGTGGTTCCTCCCTCTCTCCTATCCACACCACACTGACACGCCCTATGAGCATCTACAGATGAGTCTGTGCTGGCCCCCTCACCTGGGCAAGGGCCCATGTCGGAGGTCAGCGGCCCTGGACAACTCGCTCCTCCTCCCAGGCTGTCTGCAGCCTCCATTTGACCTCCCTGCCCCAGCTGTGTTTAGGGCCTCACAGGACACAGGACAGAGGGCACTGGCAGCCCGACACCCAGCCCTCTCAGAGCTGGGCCAGGCCCCCTTCCCACTTTCTCCTGCTGGCTCCAGAGATCATTTCCCAAACAAAGCTCCTGCACTGAGATCCGTCGGTGGAGGCCTGAATTCAGGCAGCAAACCAAGCCAGAGGCAAAGGTGTGTGCGTGGCATCGCTTGGCAACCTGGCTGCTCCCAGCACGCGGCGGGGCCTGGTGAGGTTCAGCCCAAGGTGGCAACCCGACAGCGCAGGTCACATAAATGGAAGCCGGGGCAAGTCGCCATCCAGGGAGCACCCGAGGGGCTATGCCTCTCCCCTGGGACAGAAGCTGCAGGAGGAGAATGCTCCTCACTTGGGCCTCATGGCTTCCCCTGGTCTCGGTCACGTTCGGGTTTTCTGTCCTCCAAGGAGACCGGACTGTCTTGGAAGGAACCGCCTGGCAGGCTGTAATCCTTTCCTGTGTATTCCATCCATTAACTAGAACTTGGGTCCCCCTGGCTGGCTGCTCCGTGCGGCTTCAGGTAACAATTTTCCATTTGTGTTTCAAATTTTAATGAACGCACCTGTCCCCTGGGCCCTCAATGCAGCCTGTAATCCTCACGGAGTGGGTCGCAGGCGTGTCACCCAAGGCTGGGCTCCAGCGGGATTTCTACAAGGGCTTGATTTCTCCAGGGAATCGCTCCAACGAAAAATGGTCCATGCCACAGCCTCCTCCGCCTCCACCACCCTCCCCGCTGGCTCAGTGTCGAGCTGGCAGCAAATCATAAGATTATTATTTCTTTCCGACATCCCCAAAGTATCCTATATCCCAAGATAGAGAGCAAAGTTCAGCTCTGATAAGATTGCATCACTGGGGGGGAGATACATTCTTGCCCTTGCTCCCTCTGCCTCTGGCTAACATAATTCCTTTCTGATCTTACCCAGGGCATCCAGTCAGGCTGGGAGGCAAACAGGATAATCCATTTGAGAGAGATTGATCAATATCGTTAGGAGCCTTTTAAATGGTTCCACAGGCTTCAGGGAGCCAGGGCAGACAGCTGAGCTGGGAATCGGGGGCTGGAGGAGGCAGGAGGGCAGGCGCTACCCTCGGGGATATCCGGACAGTCCTTCCATTTCCTACCAGGCTTCAAGAGCTGGTTCCCATCAGGGCAGGAAGGCCGGGTCCATGCAGGCAGGTTGTGCACTGCACAAGGGGCTGGGCAAAGGGGAACAGCAGGCTGAAGTCTAGCTGACCTTTCACTGTCTTGCCAGCGCCCCTCCACAAAGAGGAGGAATCGCTTTTCTAATCTGCAGCAAGGCGCCCTAGACGCCACGGCTGGTCCTGCTGGCAAGGGACAGAGGAGGTCCCTGGCTCCCAGCTGCCTAGCATTCTTGGTCCTGTTTCCTAGTAATCTCAGGACAGTCTTCCAGGCAAATCCCCTCTAGCTAGAGCAGGTGTCCCCAAACTGCGGCCCCCTGAGGCCATTTATCTGGCCCCCCGCCGCACTTCAGGAAGGGGCACCTCTTTCTTTGGTGGTCAGTGAGAGGAGCACAGTATGTGGCGGCCCTCCAACAGTCTGAGGGACAGTGAACTGGCCCCCTGTGTAAAAAGTTTGGGGATGCCTGAGCTAGACGGTCGAATCAGTGAGGTTCTGGAAGCCTCCCTGTTCTGTCTCCACCTATCTTCCCTCCCCCCGCCCCCCATGCTCAAACAGGCCTCCATGTTCCAGCCAGGGACACTTCCAGCCAGGGCTTAGAAACTCAGGTGCTGGGAGGACCAGTTGGGCAGGAAAAGGGGCCTGGGGGCAGGGGTGGGGGGTGGCTAGAGCAAACAGGAGGGCGCCTGCCCTGTCAGCGCTGCAGGGGCTGCTCAGCTCCCCCCAACAGGTGCCGAGGGGTGCACAGGTCCAGGGTACCCGGAGCTTCAAAGAGATGCGGGAACTCTGGAGTTTAAATGTGGGGAAGAAATTTCTTTGTTTTTAATTTTAAATATTGGCAATACATCTTAAAAAATAAAGTCCCATGTAGGAGCCAAGGAAGCGTGGCTGCAGGCTGAATACGGAGCCATCGGGGCCTTCCACCAGCTGCGATCTGGGGACTCTGCCCCTGTGTCCCCAACCATGGCTGATGTGCCACGGAGTCACTCATGTGTCCTTCCAGGCCATACACCAATGGCACCGCTTCTCTGCTGAAAACCTCCTGACAGCTTGACACCCCCAGCCAGTCCCAAATGCGATTAACCACCTGCACACATCTGGAATTGGACCAAGTCTCACCTGGCCCCGACCACCTGGGACCACTGCAGCAATGCCTCGCTGGCCTCCTGCTGCCACCCATGCCCCCTACAGTCCATTCTCAGCACAGCAGTAGAGGGGGCCAGTCCACCAAGACATGGGTGCCTCTGCCCAGAACCTCCATGGCTCCCATGTCATGCTGAGTAAAGGCCCAGTTCTTACAATGGCCTCTGGGGTCCGGAGCTAACTTCCTCCCACTGGCTGGTGTCCTGGCTCTCACTCCCACCCCCGGCCCACTGCAGTGGCTCTTCCCTTTGTCTAATCTTCTCCACAAGGCATCCATAGGACCAGAAAGGGCTTTATCAATAATCAGGCTGGAGCAAGAGGCATAAATGTGCACTTCCACAGACGAGGGGACATCCCGCCACCCTTTGTCTCTTCTGTGCTCTGCCAAAGGGTATCAGAAGGCCCTTCCTGACCACCCCACTTGAAAAAAGAAAACAAAACAAAAACAGCCATCCACAGCTGGGTGCAGGAGCTCAGCCTGTAATCCCAGCACTTTGGGAGGCTGAGGCCGGAGGATCGCTTACAGCCAGGATTTTGAGACCAGCTCTGGCAACATAATGAGACCTCATCTCTACTAAAAATTTAAAAAAAAAAAAAAATTAGCCGAGGGTGGTAGTGCACACCCCTATAGTCCCAGCTACCGGGGAGCCTGAGGTGGGAGGATCGCGTGAGCCCAGGGGGTTGAGGCTTCAGTGAGCTGGGATCATGCCACTGAACTCCAGCCTGGGTGACCGAGGAAGACCCCAACCCAAAAAAACAAACACAAAACCCCAGTCATCCCTGCCCCGTCCCCCAGTCCTTCTTACTGAATTCCATTCTCCCCACACCGCTTCTCACCGTCAAACCTAACACAGTTTATTTACCTGTTAGTTCGAGGCTCTCACTACACTGCAGGCTTCATAGGGGCGGGAGTCTTTGTCCAGCTCACGGCCACGCACCCAGGTTAAAACAGTGCTGGTTAGAACAGTGCCGATGGCTGAAGGGTTCCCCGCCAGGCCCGTGCGAGTGGCTTCCACTAATGCTGAGCCCCCCACGGCCCTGCCCGCCTCTGCAGCTGCCCCCGTCTCCCCCTGTCGTGAACCGCTGGAGTGTGAGAACACAGGTACGCGCTTGCTCGTCCCTCCCTTCTCCTTCCCGCCTGCCAGGCAAACTCCCATCCATCCTTCAAAACCCAGTGAGGAAATCCCCTACTTTAGGAAACATAGGGATCCCTGACTCTGTTCCCACTTCCACCAGTTAATCCCTCCTCCGAGGGTCACTCCGGGATGTGTCTGTGCTGCCATCACACGCTCCACACCCATCGCTGTGGGCAGGTCCATGCGCTCTCTTCCAGAGCACAGGCTGCGCCGTCAGCCCCCTGTCCCCAGCCCACTACCGACCCCACCGCCCCGCCAGGGCAGGCTGCTGGTCACGGCACTGCACTGACTGCTGCAAGCCCTCCCCGGGGCGGCGTGGCTTGGGGTGCATGGGAAGGAACTGCCTCCTAGCGCAGAGTGACTGCCTTTTTGGCAATGGCTGTGCAGCCGGGAAGAGGGTCAAGAGCCTGGCTCTGGTGCCAGCGGTGGGCACGCTGCCCTCGTCCTCAACCCCCGCCTCCCCCACAACGCTGGTCCATCCCAGCCCAGCTTGTTCCCCGGGAGGGGTTCTTCTGAGGGTGAGTCTCTTTAGCATTGCCTATTCGGCTTCCTGCCCTCCCAGCAGGGCCAGCGGCCTTCCCATCAATCATCCGCCTCACACGGTGCCCTGTAATACACGCGTGTGCACAGGTGGCCGAGGCCGGACCCGCGGGGAGACAGGCCCGGGCAGCAGCTCCTCCCAAGAGGGAGGCGTGAGGAGCCGGCTGCAGCTCCCTGGGCTTGGAGTCAGGCCGCTGCTCAGGAAGACAGAGGAGGTGAGGTGGGTCAGGGCCCCATCCGCATCATCCTGACCAGACAGGCGAGGGCAGGGAGAGGGCCACCCCTCCCCAAATCCCTGCACCAGGGACAATATTTTTACAACACGGTTTTGGCACTTCTACTGCGAGCTTAATTTAACATCCATATTGCTGCTACTTAATTAAATAGATGAACTCATTTTACATTTACAAGCCTTAATTCATCCTGAACAAAACTGGCCGTGTTTAGTTCTTTATACACTAGCAGCTCCCTGGAACAAATGGTGACCTTTTCCAGTTAACAGTGGGGACAGGTTAAAAGCTAATTATCGGCTCTGGTCGCCCGTGAGAGAGCGAGCAGACGTCTTTATCCATCATCAGAAGTGAGAGGAGAGGTGGCTGGGTTGAATTCTTTCTCATGCAGCCACAGGCAGCCGGGCTGGCAGGCGGTGTAGACCTGGGCCCAGAGCCCTGGTGGTGGGCAGGTGGCCCCGCCCCCTCATCAATGCTTTGCACCCACATCCCACCCTGCCTATGACAACTGTCTTCTCTGTATTGCTCGACCCACCCCCCGTCCCTCGCGCCTGCCCGGCTGACCCCAGCCTCACTCCCAGGCAGCCCCTGCCCTTGGACCCACCTTTCCCCACAGCCTGACCCTTCCCGACCCCTCCATCCTGGATGCCAACAGTCCTGGCTGCTGGCACGTGGGGGACTGGCCGTTCTCCTCACCCTGCGCCAACAGTGGCACACTCCATACTTCTTTTTTTTCTTTCCGAGACAAAGTTTCACCCTACCGCCCAGGCTGGACAGCAGTGGCGCGACCTTGGCTCACTGCAACCTCTCCCTCCCGGGTACCAGCGATTCTCCTGCCTCAGACTCCCCAGTAGCTGGGACTACAGGCGCCCGCCACCAGTCCCAACTTATTTTTGTATACTTAGTAGAGATGGGGTTTCACCATATTGGCCAGGATAGTCTCAAACTCCTGACCATGTGATCCACCTGCCTCGGCCTCCCAAAGTGAATGGGATTACAGGCGTAAGCCACTGCGCCCGGCCTAACACTCTGAAGCTCCTGAGGGCCAGTGGCACAGCAGCCTGGGTCCCCAGCAGTGGTCTGGAGGCCCCATCGCTACAGGTGGCAAAAGGGAACAGCGAGTCCCTATCTGGGGGAGCTGCAGAGAGGGTTCTCAATCTAATCCCTTGTGGGGAGCTGGGTCTGGCACACAGTAGGTGCCCAGTGAATGCAGCTTGCTGCTGAGCCCAGGGTGTGGGTGGCAGAGATGTCTGATTGGTGGGCTGGAAGTCAGGTGTAGGGCTCAGGTGCCTGTCTCTTAGTGGCTGTACCAGGTGGGGACTGTCTGTACCCAGGAGCCAGGACCTAGAGGACAGAGGGAAAGCTGCATGGTCCCCGGACCCTTGCTGGAGACGTCTGGCAAGTTCCTATCTTTCCACCCCAGCAAAGTCCATGCAGCCAGTGCAAGGCTGTTGGCTGGTGTCCTAAAAGGCGGATGGGAGGCTGGGGGGCCCGCGGGCTCAGGCTCAGCCACCATCAGTGAGGTACCCAAGGCAGCCAGTGCTCCCTCTAGGAGGCAGGCGGGTCCTATTACTACCCCTGCATTACAGAAAGAAACTGGAGCCCAGAGGGGTTAAATAGCTTGTCTGGGGTCACACAGCTAGCAACTGTGAGGACAGGAATTGAGTCCAGACACACTGGCGGCAAAGTCTGTGGTCTCATCACAAAACACACTGCCCCTTGAGGGACAAATGAACCCCGTAAGGTGGGTCACTCTGTGGCCGGGGCTCTGTGACGTTAATTAGTCCCCAGGCATGTGGGCAGTGACACCCCCCATTTGGGGGGTCAGCTCCTACACCATGAGGCATTGACCCCCAAAGGAAAGCCTGCCAGCCTGCCCCGGGCATTGTGAGCAGGGTAGGAGAGAAACCACAAAACAAAGAAGTCTGGCCGGACATGGTGGCTCACGCCTATAATCCCAGCACTTTGGGAGGCCGAGGCGGGCGGACCACAGAGTCGGATGGAGACCATCCAGGTCAATTGGTGAAATCCCATCTCTACTAAAAAATACAAAAATGAGCTGGGCGTGGTGGCTCATGCCTGTAATCCCAGCTACTTGGGAGATTGAGGCAGGAGAATCACTTGAACCAGGGAGTCGGAGGTTGCAGTGAGCTGAGATTGCCACTGTACTCGGTCTCAAAAAAAAAAAAAAAAAAAAAAAAAAAAAACCAAGGAAGTCCAGGGCTGGCCTAGCCCCCTCGATCCTTCTCAGCCCCCTGGATCTCCCAGATGCCAGGCAGACAACCATGCCAACAGGTACTGTCCCACAGCCGCCCTGCCCTCGGGCTGAGCCAGCCACACTGCGTCCACAGCAGGGAGAGGGGCGCTGATCCCAGGAGAGGGGCAGTCTGTGGCCCTGGTGGTCACCTTGCCATCATTGGGGGGGGGGGGTCAAGAGGAGCCATCTGCAGGCAGGGGGCAGCCGCTGCCAAGATGCCCCCTGGCTGATGAAACCACTGGGCCGGCCAGGGGCCAGTTACCCCCCTCCCCCCGGCCCACTGGCCTCAGGTTGCCTGTGGAGGCCAAGAGGCTGTCGAAACCCCCCTGGGCGAGCGGGTGCGATGATGAAACCATGAGGGCTGATTGCAGCAGAGGCTGCTGGTGGCGGGTGAGACTTGAGGCGGCCAGATCACCTCAGGGGGCAGGTTGTTTGTTTGGAGAAAGGGGAAGCGGGCACTGGGGGGGCTCACTCATTCGTGTTTACTCCTGCCGGCTCACTCCTGGCAGCCTCCGTGGCCTCGAGGGCCTCCGGAGAGCCCAGCAATGCACAGAAGAGGCGAGGCTGCTGCAGACAAGCCGGAGAATGTGGACCAACTGCCTCAGTTTCCCTAGGTGTAAGCGTCCTGCCCCTACCCCCCACCCATACAGGATGCAATTAGGCCATCAGATGACCCTTGGGGGAAGGTAACCGCCCCCTGTGCCCTCTCCCCTCATGTTTACAGGCCTGGCCTCAGGCTTCCTCGCCCAGGAATGCAAACAGGTTGGGACAGTGTCCACATACCCAGCTTCCTGGCTGGGGCTGACAGCCCCTCCCCACCCGGGGCATGAGGCCTCAGCATCCCTCATCTCCTCTTGGACCCCGCCCTCCCATACGTGGCAAGCCCCAGGAAGAAGACTGCAGGACCCAGGGGTGCTACTGGCCTGGAAGTAGGGTCCCATGTGACAACTAACTGCCACAGCCACGGCGGCCACGCTGGCATCTGGGAGCCCTCATGTCTCTGCCATCTTGTTCTGAGCTTCACAGGCAGCCCCATTTCTAGACGAGCAGACAGAGGCCCAGAGAGGCAGAGCTCCCTTCCTGAAGCCGCACAGCTGGCAAGCAGCAAGACTGGGCTCGCATCTGAGGTGCCCTTAGGTCTCCAGGCCAGAGCTCTTCCCGTCCCCGCCACCCTGTGTCACCTCCACTGACATCCAAAGGGCAAAGACCTGGGCCACCAGTCTGCCAGCCAGAGAGAGTCAGCCACCTGTAGGCAGCCGCCAGCACAGGAGTCAGAGGGGGAGGCGTGGACATGTAGGTCCGCCCACCTCACCGGCCCCCAGACCCAGGCCCTGGAAATCAGAGGGATGAGGGGCTCCTGGCTGTGGCTGCTGGCCCCGGATCCTCCTCCCAGGAGGCAGGGCTCAAGGCAGGCACACCGGGGTCTAGGAAACAGCGGCTCTCCAAAAGCCTTCCTGCAAGGCATTCCTCAGTGGTCCGGAAATGGAGGGAGTCAGCTGCCCCCTGCCTCGCTCTCCCGCCCCTGCTGCTCAGTCTGGGCCACTTTGCCCCCACCTCCCTCAGCACTGCCCTCCAGGCAACAGCCCCGAGGCATCTGGCTGTGAACCATGGCTGCGCCCGAGGGCAAGCCCCTCTCCTAGGGAAAATGTGACACCTACACTGAGCTACCCAGGCCTGCCCAGGTCTCCCATGTCTGGGGAGCCCACCTGGGGTGACACTGGAACCTGGGGAAGGTTTGGGACCACAGGTGGTCAAGAGAAGGGCCCGTTCTGTCCCTCAGTCCCCTGGAACAGCATCAGCTCCAGCTCCTAGGGCTGGGGCCAGGAGAGGGGTGGGAGGCAGTTCCCGGGGGCCCCTCAGCCCCGCTTCCTTCCTGGCCCCGGTCCTGGCGCCTGCCCCAGTCCCTGCAGACTCTCCCTAACCTGGGGCGTATGGCCAGCTCTTCCCAACCCCAAGGCTGTTCCATGCGACAGTCCGCAACACATTTACCCAGCACCGTCCTCAGCACAGAGAACGGTGATGGGGTTTAACCAAACTGGGAGGACAGAGTCGAGGTTTAACGAAGGCAGGAGAGAGAGCTCTGCTGGACGGGCGCAACAGGCACGATGCCACGCACACACACACCCACACAGGGTACACACCACCACAGGCACAGGCACACACACACACAGGACACACACCACCACAGGCACAGGCACACGCACACACGTGCACACACACACACAGGACACACACCACCACAGGCACAGGCACACACACAGGACGCAGACACACACACAAGGCACACACCACCACAGGCACACGCGTGCACACGCGCACACACACACAGGACACACACCACCACAGGCACAGGCACACACACACACAGGACACACACCACCACAGGTACAGGCACACACACACACACACACACACACACGGGGCACACACCATCACAGGCACAAGCGCACACACACACACACACAAACACAGGGCACACACCACCACAGGCACAGACACACAGAGCACACACAACCACAGGCATATGCACCCCCCCACACACACAGGGCACACACCACCACAGGTGCATGCATACACACACACAGGGCACACACCACCACAGGCACATGTGCACACACACACACACACACGGCACACATCACAGGCACACAGACACAGGGCACACACCACCACAGGCACACGTGCACACACAAGGCACACACAGGCACACACGCACACACACACAGGGCAAACACACAGGGCACACATCACCACAGGCACACGTGCACACACACACAGGGCACACACAACCACACGCACATGCATACACACAGGGCACACACCACTACAGGCACATGTGCACACACACACAGCACACATCACCACAGGCACACACGCAACACACACACAGGGCACACACAACCACAGGCACACATGCACAACACACACACAGGGCAACCACAGGCACATGCATACAGCACACACACACAGGACACACACACACAAGCACATGTGCACAACACACACTGAACACAACCACAGGCACATGTGCACAACACACACACAGGGCACACACAACCACAAGCACACACGTGCAACACAGGGCACACACAACCACAGGCACACGGACAACACAGGACACACACAACCACAGTCACACACGCACAACATACACAGGGCACACAGCACAGGCACACACAACCACAGGCACACATGCACAACACACACACGACATACACAGGCACACACAACACACATGGCACAACCACAGGCACATGTGCACAACACACACACAGCACAACCACAGGCACATGCGTACAACACACAGCACAACCACAGGCACATGCGCACAACACAGGGCACACAACCCACAGGCACATGTGCGTAACAAACACGCAGGGCACACAACCCCATAGGCACACATGCACACACACACAGGTCTCACACAGGCGTGCACACACACACATATCTCACACAGCCCCACACACACACACACAGGACACGCATAACCACATGCATGTGCACACACAGGTCTCACACAGCCACAGACACATGCACACATAGGTCTCACACACAGCCATAGGCACACATACACAGGTCTCACACAACCACATGCACAGGGCATGCATAAACACAGCCATGCGCACACAACACACACAGGTCTCACACAGCCACACACATATGCACAGAACATACACGAACACAGGCACACGCACACAACACACAGGCACACACACAGGTCTCACACACAGTCACACACATGCACACATGCATAGGACATGCACAAACAGGCACACACACACAACACACACATTTCACACAGCCACAGGCACACACAACACACACAGGTCTCACACAACCACAGGCAGACAACACATGTCTCACTAACAGCCACATGCACACACACACAGGGCATGCACAACCACGGGCACACACAAACACAGGTCACACACAACACAATCACATGCACACAGTGACACAACACAAAGACATACACACACCCCCACACAGTCACATTCATACATAATGCACAATCTCACACACAACATACTCCCACACAGATCAGAGTCACATGTACATACAACACACACAAACACAAAATCACACAACACACAGCCATGCACACAACAAACTCACAGACAACAGACATCCATATGCACTTACAACACACTCACTCCTAAGACATTTATACATACATCCGACACCCATTCACACCACACAGCACAACCACACATATACACACAGTAAAACTCCAACACTTTGCACAATACAGACACCCACACAAGCACCCACTCATGCCCTCACACTCACAGACTTGGAGCTGGCCTGCTATGCACCTTGGGCAAGTCATGTCACCACTAGGAGATTCCGTTTCCCCATCTGCAGGGTGCGAATTATCCCCCGCTTTGTAAGCCACAGGTGAGCTAAGGCTGAAGGCACAGGCAGTCCTCAGAACAGCACCACTGCTTACTCTCACCCCCATGAGACACGCAGGGGCAAGTCGGTTGGACGAGGTGGGCAGGAAGGTCTCCTCTGCCAGGGAGGGGGTCGTGCTGACCCCAGAGGGACATGGGGAGGGATGGGTGGGGGAGGGGAGGGAGGGCTGTGTCCTGGGGGCCGGCGGGTGGGCCCGGGCTGTGGACATCTTTTTTGTTTGTTTGTTTCTGTTTTTGAGACGGGGTCTCTCTCTGTTGCACAAGCTGGAGTGCAGTGACTTGATCTCAGCTCACTGCAACCTCCGCCTCCCAGGTTCAAGCGATTCTCCTGCCTCAGCCTCCCGAGTAGCTGGGATTACAGGTGCGTGCCACCATGCCCGGCTAATTTTTGTTTTTGTTTTTTTAGTAGAGACGGGTTTTCACCATGTTGGCCAGAATGGTCTTGACCTCTTGACCTCATGATCCGTCTGCCTCAGCCTCCCAAGGTGCTGGGATTACAGGCTTGAGCCACCGTGCCCAGCCTGTGGACATCTTTTATACCTGACCCAGCCCTGAGGGCCCTGACCACAGCTCAGGCAGGCGTGGGGAAGGGCGCAGTGCAGGGGAAGAGACGGGGATGCTTGACAAGTCATCAGCGTGGCCAATCCCACAACTCATCCGGGGCTGTGGGCGGAGGACAGGAGGGAGCCCCGGTTCCTTGGGCATCCGCTAAGGCTGCCGATGGTCTCATCAAATCCTTAGTGCCACCACCCACCCAGATACGCCTGCCTGGCTTCCAAACGCCACCTTCCCATGGGGCTCCTCGAATTTCTAGGAGGCTCTGGAGAGGCTCCCGTGGGAGGCTGCTTCCGCTGCCACCTTTGCAGCTAGAAGATGCCCCTGGCTTCTGTGAGAGGGGCCCAGCTTCACGCTGGCATGATCTGTCATGGGAACACTTGGCATCACTGGGCCCTCATTAGCAGAGGATCTTAAAACAGTCATGTGGAAACCCTTCACGACCCCCTGGGCCGAGTGCCAGCACACTCCGGATTTTATGGGGTGAGAACACTCAGACAGAAGAGGCTGGCCCCTCTCAGGGCGCTTCCAGTGCACAGCCAGGCCCCTGCCCTCCACACAACACCCTCCTGCTCATCCGGGTGGGAGCTGGAAACCCCTTAGCCGCTGCTCAGATGCCGAGGAAAAGGAGGCTGCAAACACACTTTACTGCCTGAGAGGGAAGGACGCCTGAGCTGGAAGGGACTTCAGAGACATCGCTGCAAAGCAGAAGATACCGAGGTCCACAGAGGACCCAAACATGCCCAGAGCTGAACTATGGCAGGTCAAGCTGGGGCCTGAAACCCCGGCCTCCCGACGCCCACAGGCCTGGCCCTGGACAGGATTCTGAAGCAGGCAGAAGGAGAGCCTGTATGCTCAGAGAGGCTGGGATGGGAGGACCGCACTAGATTGGAGGCAGGAGCTTCAGACCCCATCCCTGCTGCTTCACAAACTTGCTCCGGGCTCCAGCACCTCTTCTACAAAGGTGAGCGCAAGGTGAGTTTTAAGTACAGGCACAGAGTGGCTCTTTGGGTTTATGTCTCTAAATCTAAACAGAAAACCAGCTCCCAGGCCTGGCGGCGGTGCCTCTGATCTCTGACCCTGCCCTGGGACCACACCAAGTATCACTGGGTGGCAATCAGTGGTCAGGGGTCGAAGGCCTCCAGGCACTGGTCAAGACAGAGGTGCAGCCTGGAGGTCAGAGTGTCAGCAGTGACCGTGTTGATCTCTGAGATCTTCGCAAAGAACCCAGACAAACCGGCTCGCTGGGCTCCCAAAGGCTCCTCAACCCCAGCTGAGACCTTCCAGCCCCAAGCCAAGACCCGCTCGACCAGTCTCTCTGCCAAGCCACCTCCATCCAGGGCGGTGCTGGCCAGCTGTCAGAGGCTGGCGGGACCAGGCCCACTCCGTCCTTGGTCCTGCACCTAGGACACTGCCCTGTTCCTCCTTTCCCCAAGGCTGGTCCCCAGTGTGATCCACAAAGCCCCTTTCTCTGGCATAAAATCAGAAAAACAGAGTGTGGGCGTGTGTTGTGGAGTCTTGGCCTCCGAGAGATTGGGAATAAAAATAGGAGCAGGGGCCGGGCGCGGCGGCTCAATCCCGTAATCCCAGCAATTTTGGAGGCCGAGGCGGGCAGATCACCTGCTGTCAGGAGTTCAAGACTAGCCTGGCCAACATGGTGAAACCCCGTCTCTACTAAAAATACAAAAATCAGCCAGGCATGGTGGCAGGTGCCTGTAATCCTAGCTATTCCGGAAGCTGAGGCAGGAGAATCACTTGAACCCGGGAGGTGGAGGTTGCAGTGAGTGGAGATCGTGCCACTGTACTCCAACCTGGGTGACAGAGCAAGACTCCATCTAAAAAAAAAAAAAAAAAAGCAGTAGGGCCGGGAAGATTCCTCAGAGACCCTCCACCGTGTCTCATCTCCGGGGTCTGTGATCATCCAAATGTGTGTGTCCCCTGCCCCCAATTGCTGTGCTGAAATCCTCACCCCTGAAGTGACGGCATTAGGAGCTGGGGCCTTTGGTGGTGATTGCGGCATGAGAGCACACCCCTCACAACGGGATCAAGCTCTTGTTAAAGGTCCCCCTTCCACCATGTGAGGACACAGCGAGAGGACACCGTCTGTGATCCCTTAGGTGAGCCCTCAGCAAACAGCTGAGGCAGGAGAATCACTTGAACCCGGGAGGTGGAGTGATCATCGGCTAGCACCTTGATCTTGGACTTCCAGCCTCCAGAAATGGAAGCAATACACTTCTGCTGCTCTTAAGCCTCCTGTTCCGTGGTATTTTGTTACAGCAGCCTGCGCTGACTAAGACAGGGCCTCCCTGTGCACCCAGAAGGGCCGGAAGCCCCAAAGCACAGTGGGTCATCAGGGAAAGGCTCTGGGACCCTTCCCGAAGTATAGAGAGCATAAGAGAAAGGTACCTTCCTGCTCCTCACCCCCAGCCAGGCTTTCCAAATCCCAGGGCATCAACCTCAGGAAGGAAGGGGAGCACTTGGACTCCTTAGCCATGAATGACGATGACAATGACAAACGGTAGTGGTGATGAGGATAATGGTGATGATGGTGATAATGATGGTGATGGCAATGATGACGGTGGTGACGGTAATGGTGGTGATGATGGTGTTGATGGAGACTGGTGAAGGTGATGGAGTCTACATGGTGGTGATGGTGATGATAGTGATGGTGGTAAAAATGGTGATGGTGATGGGGACTATGGTGAGTGATGGTGGTGATGGGGGCTGTGGTCACGGTGGTGAGGGTGATGATGATGCAGACTGGTGATGATGATGATGGTGAAGGTGATGGTGACGGGGACTGTGATGATGGTGGTGGTGATGATGATGGTGATGGTGATGGTGATGGGGACTGTGATGATGGTGGTGATGATGGTGATGGTGACGGGGACCGTGATGCTGGTGGTGACGATGATAGTGATGGTGATGGTGGTGATAAGATGGTGGCAAAAACATGAACAAATACCTAGAAGCTGAGTGGTCCCAACACTTGACACCCAGTACCTCATTTAACCCTCATGGATCCCTATGAGGTAGTGGCTTCATTACTCTGTCCAGAGGAGAGACTGAGGCACAAAAGGAAAAGTGATCTGCTCACACTTGGTGGGGGAGGGGCTGGGATCTGAACCCAGGCAGACAGGTCCAGTGTGCAGTCCTCAGCGCCACGTGGTACTGCCTGGATCCAGGTCCACAGAAGAAAAAAATGAGCTGGCTGAGGGACAGGATGGGGGTCTGTGTTGGGGGCCCAGGTGTGAGCCTGAGCTGGGTGGCAAGAAAGGCCCTTATTTTCTACATGGGCATCTCACAGTGCCAGGTGCCGGTCTTGTGTAAGGATAGGTCCTTATTATACCACAGGGGTGCTAAACCCATGGTAACGACACTGGGCACACCTGAGGGCACATCCCCTGCTCACGGGATGATTTCCACACCGCATTTTGGCTTCATAGCCTGACTCTGAGTCTCCTCTATGCATAAGACACAGTGTTGTGCTGTCCCCACTTACAGCTGGGGACACAGAATCTCAAAAAGAGCAACTGTTGGCCGAGGCAGAGTTGGGGCCAGAAGCGGAACAAGACCCACTCTGAAGCACCCTCAGCAGCCCAGCCCCGGCTCCCAGCCGTGTGACCTTGGCCAAGTCATTTCTGTGCCTCGGTTTCCTCTGATGTCACGTGGATAACTGCACAACAGCGAATGAGATGACGCAGCCACAGCACACAGGACAGTCGCAGCCACGCGCACCGCCCTGTGGCTCCTTTCCACAGCGCCTTCCACAACCTGCCCCATCCACGGTGAGCGCCCTCATCACCCAGAGACCCCCTGCATTCTCTTTTTTTTCTCCCCTTTTTGTGGAGACCAGGGTCTCACTATATCGCCCAGGCAGGTCTTGAACTCCTGGGCTCAAGCTATCCTCCCACCTCTGCCTCCTTAAGAGCTGAGATTACAGGCTTGAGCCACTGTACCCAGTGACCCCCTGCATTCTCTCTCGGACCCTCACACCCAGAGAAAACTGACCCCATGGGGCACACCTAAAGTCCCCCACCATGGGGTCACTGGACCTGGGCCTGCAGGCACAGATGTCTGGGTAGCCGGGGATGGCGGGGCCATGGCAGCAGCCTCTGCAGGGCAGTGATAACCCGGCTGGCACTGGCGGGCTGTGCCCGGTTTCAATAGACGCACCTGTCAGGGCATCTCGGGCCAGGAGCCACATCCCTGGCTCCCGGCTCGGGGCCAGCAGCAAGAAGCAACAGGGAGGCAGAGCCCCTGACAAAGCACATGTCCTCTGTGAGCAGAGATAAACCTTGGAGGGGAGAGGGGCGCTCCATCAGCCTCGCGGCGAGCCGCCACACGCTGACAGGGCACATGCGAGGCGTTCCGTGGCCACGCGCCTCCGCGTGTCGTTATTCACGGTGGAGCCTGCTTTATCTCCCGCACAGTATGTGAGGCCACAAGGCGGGCGCTGGCTCCGCGCACGGGGCTCCCTTAGAAAATATTAATATGTAAATGTCACTCTCTGAAGACCAGAAATGAAATGGAATGACCGACTGCAAGATGTTCTGCCGGCGAGATAAAACGAGAGAAGAAAAGGAGAAAAAGCTGCCAGGGCTGGAGGTGGGGGCGAGCTTCGGGCTTCGGCGGGGGGGGGGGGGGCTGGAGAGGAGCGTGGGATTCGGGGCCCAGGGGGGTCAGCCACTTCCACTCTCTCCAGGCAAACGGCTTCGGCACAGGACCTGACAGCAGGTGGAAGCTTCCAGGCTGCGGCTCCAGTGTCTTCTCCCCATATGAGATGACACATAGGGGCACTCGTGTTACTCCCTCCAGGGGTCTGCTGGAAGTTTTTCATGCACAGAGCTCACTTGGTCACTGGCAGCTCTACTGCCCCGTTTCACAGATGAGAAAGCTGTGGCATGGGGAGGCTAAGTGGCAGGGCCAAGGACCCTCAGCTAGGCTAGAACCTAGGTCCCCGAGTGTGTCCTCGGGGGACCCCATCTCCTCCCATCTCCCTCAGAGACACCAGGAGGGAACCATATGATGGCCTGTGTGCCTACGCTGCCTTCATCTCCCCAGCGAGGGGGACAGAGCCTGCCCTCGGTGAAGGCAGAAGTCCTTACCCAGCAGGAAGACCAAACACCAGGACACACCCCACACCAAGCTGCAGCCCGATTAGTGGTAACGCTACGAATACCAGCCGGCTCCTCAAATCAAGGTGGAAAAAATGGCAGGGGGCCTTAGAAAGAATCTGGCCCACCTCCTGGTTCATTTTTCTAATTTTACAGCTGGGGAAACTGAGTCTAGGGTAATTTTTAAAACCTTTTTTTTTTTTTTTTTTTTTGGCCAGGCGCAGTGGCTCACATCTGTAGTCCCAGCACTTTGGGAGGCCAAGGCAGGCAGATCATGAGGTCAGGAGTTCAAGACCAGTCTGACCAACAACATAGTGAAACCCTGTCTACTAAAAATACAAAAATTAGCCAGGCGTGGTGGTGCATGCCCATAGTCCCAGCTACTCAGGAGGCTGAGGCATGAGAATTACTTGAACCTGGGAGGCAGAGGTTGCAGTGAGCCGAGATCATGCCAGTGCACTCCAGCCCGGGTGACAGAGCAAGTCTCCATCTCATCTCTTTTTGAGACAGTGTCTCCCCTGTTGCCCAGGCTAGAGTGCAGTGGTGACATCATGGCTCAATGCAACCTCCACCTCCTGGGCGCAAGAGATCCTCCATGCCTGGCTAAGTTTTGTTATTTTTCGTGGAGATGGGGGTCTCGCTGTGTAGCCCAGGCTGATCTCCAGAGAATATTTAATCACTGTTGAAATATCTACCACCTGCCGGCACACCACACTCCAACATTCCTGCCTCCCACCCCTTTGAACTCTGGTGAGTGGGTGCTGGCACTGTCTGAGAGTCTCGGTCACAGGCCACAGGTGGAGCAGCGGCCTGCCCAAGACCCTGCGATAGCAGGTGCTGGCACCAGACCACAGCCCAGCCCCGCCCCCTTCCCCAGGCCTCCCAGGAGTCAGTACTCCAGGGGGCTGGTCCCTGTGAGGCTCACATGCAATGATCTGTTCCCAGCAGGGACCAGAGACTTAGCTCTAGGGAAGCTCTGGGAGACTGGAGTGAAGACCAGGGACGCCACTGCCCCCAGGCCTCCCTTCCCAGCCTTGGCTGCTGACAGGCACCGGCATCTTGCTCCTCCTCCTCCCATCTCTTCTCCACCCCTTCCCCTGCTTGCCCCCTGCCCTACGTGTGCAGTGCTGAGACAGCAGAGAGTGGCATCCTGGGCTCCGAGTGGGGGCACCCACTGGTCAGAGCCAGCAGGGAAGGGCAGGGTTAAGGCCTCAGTAGAAGAGGCAGGAGGAGGAAGGCTCTCTTCCCCTGGGTTTCTAGGTGCTTAAAGGGCTGTGTCCGCGTGTGCCAGGGGCCACTGAAGAGCACTGGGGTGGGTTCCAATGTTCCCGCCCCACCCCATCCCAGCCTCGGACCTCAGCGCTGCACAGCCCAGCTGCAGGCACCCTGGAAGGCATCAGGGGCATTTCCATCTCCAGCCCCTGCCCTCCACGCCGCTGACCTGTTCAGGCGATCTCCCCTCACACAGAAAACTGCCTGGCCCAGCCCGGTCCCCTGCCGCCCGAGTCCTGAGAGGGCACAGGCAGAGCGGAGACCAGCCTCTGGCCCTTTTTTCTGAGCTCCTGCCCTCCCTCACGTCCCTCCACCCACCCACTGCCAGATCTCATCAGCAGGCTCTCAGGGTGACCCCAGGCCCCGAAGCTAAAGGAGCAGTTGTGTTTCTTCGTCAGTCACTGCCAGCTTGCCACTGAACCCCCACCAAGCACAGAAGCCCATGGCCCGGGAGGCTGGCAGGAGGGGCCTCAGGGGAGCGTGGGCTGAGACCAGCAGGCTCCCGGCTCCCCAGGCACTGCCCCCAGGCTGGAGCGCAGGCCCCGGGACAGGGATGGGGGCAGAGGTGAGGCGGGCACCGGCAGATGGAAACGGTGATTTCAGAAAGCTGGAATGCTGCTTGGGAAATATCAGGGCTTGTTCGTCAAAGTGAGGCACCCCGGGAGTGGCGAGGCTGGCTACTGTGGTCCCCAGAGGCGGAGTGCCCCCGACACGTGTGCACACGCATCCAGATGCAGGCATTCATACACACACGTATACATCCACCCACACAGATAGTCACATGTATGCCTGGGTATGCCTGCACACATACACACATGCATGCCCACTCACACAAACACAAAAATACATGCCCACACGCACGTACAGGCAAACACACACGTGTGCACGCGCACACATCCCTGCCAAGCCTCTGACTCACCAGCCTGCCCTGCAGGGACCAGGAGAGGAGCTGTTGGGGGCTCAGGAACCTCCCACCAAGGCCCTGACCACTCCCAGGCAAGGGGCAGGCAGAGGGCAGACACTTGGGGCCTGGACGTGTGACCTAGCCTTGGGAAACCTCCCTCCTGGAATGAGAGGTTTCTGGCAGTAGACGCCCTTCCCAGGGACAATGGGCGCAGAGCTCTGAGCTCGGCCGCCTGTGTGAGGAGCCGGCAGGGTGAAGAGCGGGGCTGGTCGCCGTCCCAGAGGCTGTGCCAAGCCTTCTACGGAGTCACTCTCCCAGGCAAGGGGGCTACACAGCCAAGCCTGCCACCTCCAGGCCTGACTGCCCTGCCCTCTTTCCAGAGCCAAGGAAGCCCCAGGAGCTGCCCTTGTGGGGGGACTCAAGAGCAGGCAGGATCCTGGGGACAGAACTCGGAGGGTGCAGGGGATTGGGGGGGTCCCATGAAGGGGGAAATGCAGGCAGCAGGGCAAAGGTGTTTCCAGGGAAGCCCTGGGGGCTCCTGGCCCTGCTCCCCTGAGACTCAACTAGAGGGAGAGGAAGAGGAGAGAGGGAGAGGGGAGGAGAGAAACAGGGGAGGTGAGAGGAGAGACAGAAGAGGAGGGAGAGGGGAGGAGGCATGCTGGGAGGAGGGAGAGGGGAGGAGGGATGCTGGGAGGAGGGAGAGGGAAGGAGGGATGCTGAGAGGAGGGAGAGGGGAGGAGAGATGCTGGGAGGAGGGAGAGGGGAGGAGAGATGCTGAGAGGAGGAAGAGGGGAGATGCTGAGAGGAGGGAGAGGGGAGATGATGAGAGGAGGGAGAGGGGAGGAGAGATGCTGGGAGGAGGGAGAGGGGAGGAGGGATGCTGGGAGGAGGGAGAGGGAAGGAGGGATGCTGGGAGGAGGGAGAGGGGAGGAGAGATTCTGGGAGGAGGGAGAGGGGAGGAGGGATGCTGGGAGGAGGGAGAGGGGAGGAGGGATGCTGAGAGGAGGGAGAGGGGAGGAGGGATGCTGGGAGGAGGGAGAGGGGAGGAGAGATGCTGGGAAGAGGGAGAGGGGAGGAGGGAGAGGGAGGAGGGAGTGGGGAGGAGGGACGCTGGGAGGAGGGAGTGGGGAGGAGGGACGCTGGGAGGAGGGAGGGGGAGGAGGGACACTGGGAGGAGGGAGAGGGGAGGAGGAGTCAGGTGTGGCTCGGGGGTCCCTGCTAGGCCAGCTAAGACGTAGCCCAGATGGCTGATGGACCACAGGACAGAGTGGTAGGGATGCCCACAGGGCCCACAACTCAGGCTGCGGGTCTGGAGAAAGCAGACGGCGGCGAGGGCTGCCAGGGCTCCCACGGCAGCTGGGCTTTAGGGTCAGGTAACGCGTAGTGGGCAGGACGGCACGGCTGTAGCTGGCCCTTCCAACTCCCCCAAGGCCCTGGCTGGTGACACGCCGCTGCCCAGCTGTCCCTATGACTCAGCAGGCCGGAATAAGCAGGCAAGATTGGGGTCCCCCATCCCCGACCCTCTCAGACCTGCAATTAAATTAGCCTCTGTCTTCACCAACATCACTGGCTAATCAGCCCCCGCCGATCCTGTTCCCTGGGTGATGGCAGGGCTTTGATAACGGAGTGGACTCTAATGCGTGCGGTGTGAGGGACCCTTAATTTATTACGTGCCTGTAATTGATGTTTATATAAAGTAGCTCTTACAGCTACTCAGAGTAGGAGATGAAAAGCAATCAATCAGCCATTTGCCTCAAAAGAGAGGGAAGAAAACACCACATCTCACAGGCAGTCCCCGAAAAAATCTGGGGGAAGGGGCTGGATTAGCACGGGAGCACTTTGAAGCGTGGGGTTCTCACCAGGCAGACGGATGGCACAGCCAGGATTTGGGGAGTGGCACAGGCTGCCCTGGTTCACAGAAGCACAGCGAGTGAGGGGTCCCTTCTGGAGGAGCCAGGCCTCCGTGTAAGATGCTGGCCTGGAGCCCAACAGCTGTCTTCGGCGCCTGGCTGGTCCTGCCACCTACACTAACCCCTTCACAGCAGCCTGCGGTGTTCCCGCTGGGTCTCAACTCCAGTGAATACTGCCTGGGTCCAGGATGGGAGTTGAGGGGGCTCTGCTGAGCCTGAGGATGACCCCAGGGCCACACCCCTGCCTCACAGCTGAGGTTTAACGATGCCCATGGTGGACCCAGCCCGGCTCTGGACTCACAGAACAGTGCTCCCTATACCTTGTGCAGATTCTCTCCCCTCTGCTCCCACCCACACATTGCATCCACCCCGGCCACCTCCCACCACTGCAAAGCAGCTTCCCCCAGTCCTGCATGGAGACCCCAACTACAGAGCCATGGAGAGGCTGGGATCGGAGCCGTCCAGGCAGCCTGCAGGGGTCCCTGCCCTGCGTTGGCTTAAAACAGCAGAACAGCTTCCTCACACTTCTGGAGGCCAAGAGCTGGAAATCAGGAGCGCTGGGCGGAAAGCAGGCAGAGGCGGCGCCCGCTCCCTGGGGAGGCTCTAGGGAGGCGCCTTCTGGCCTCTTCCCACTCCGGGGCTCCAGGAATTCCTTGGCTTGTGGCCACATCACTCTAGCCCCGCGTGTGTCTCAAATCTCCCTCTGCCTGTCTCTTCGGAAGACACCTGAGATTGCATTTAGGCCACCTCGATACTCCAGGATGATCTCATCTTCCAATCCTTAACTTAATCACCTCTGAAAAAACCTCTTTTCCAAATAAGGTCACATACACAGGTTCCAGGCATCAGGGTGTGGGCCTCATTTGGGTGGCCAGTTTTTGTTTTTGGGAGTCTCGATCTGTTGCCCAGGCTGGAGTGCAGGGGTGCAATCTCAGCTCATTGCACCTTCTGCCTCCCGGGTTCAAACAATTCTGGTGTCTCAGTCTCGTGAGTAGCTGGAATTACAGGTGTGCACCACCATGTCTGGCTAATTTTTGTGTTTTTTAGTAGAAATGGAGTTTTGCCATATTGGCCAGGCTGGTCTTAAACTTCTGGCCTCAAGAGATCTGCCTGCCTCAGCCTTCCAGTGTGTTGGGATTTCAGGCTTGAGCCACCACGTCCAGCCTATCACACATACAAAGGGAAAAGCCTTCCAGGTTCTGGCTTCTCGGAGTCCAGCTCAGATGGCCACAGAAAGCCAGGTACTGGGCCAGCAACTCTTCCATCCAGCGAACGCTCATGGGGTGCCAGGCGCTGCTCTGGGCAGTGGGGACACAGGAGTGAAGAAAACAGGGCACAGCGCCTGTCTTCGTGGAGCTTATGGGTACCTGCTGTTAAAGAGCAATGCACACAGCCGGGCGTGGTGGCTCACACCTGTAATCCCAGCAGTTTGAGAGGCCAAGGCGAGCAGATGACGAGGTCAGTGAGTTCGAGACTGGCCTGGCCAACATCCCTCTCAACTAAAAATATAAAAAATTAGCTGGTGTGGTGGTGTGCACCTGTAATCCCAGCTACTTGGGAGGGTGAGGCAGGAGAACTGTGTGAACTCGGGAGGTGGAAGTTGCAGTGAGCCGAGATCACGCCACTACCGTCCAGCCCAGGAGACAGAGCAAGACTCCACCTCGAAAAGGAAATACAAAGCGGGGGCAGTGCACGTAAGTGGAAAAGTAAAGCCGGAAGAGGAACTGCGTGTTTTTTGACCCAATTTTTGACAGGGCGGTCAAGTCAGCTGCTTAAGGCCTGGAGGAGTCGGGAGCATAAGCTTGTGCAGATCTGGGAAGGGCACTCCAGGGAGAGGGGATGGCAGGTGCAAAGGCCCTGGGGCAGAAGCCATGAGACCCGTGAGCCAGAAGCCATGAGATCTGCGAGGCAGGAGCCATGAGACCTGAGCGGCTGCAGTTGGTACACAGTGCAGGGAGCAGGATGAGCAGGAGGCCTGCGGGGGTCTCAGGGAGCTCTGGGATTCCAGGTGGGGCTCCGACTTTCACTCCTCATGGTAGGTGTGAGCTATGGAAGGGTTCCTACAAGACCAAAGCTACGTGCACCCACACCTGTGGGCCTGCCTCCCTAAGAAGGCTGGGTTCCCCTCCCTCCCAGTGTTTTCTTCCAGCAGAGAGCCTCGGAAACAGCCCCGACCCCTGCTGAGGTACCAAGCCCAGGGCCTGTTCCCAGGCACACGGCTCCGGGCACAAAGCAAGGCTGCCATGTGTGCCCCTGCCAAGGCAGGTGCGTGCAGGCCACACCAACACACACACACACACACACACACACACTGGGGCCTGTGTAGGACACACCAACACACACACTGATACACATACACATGCTGGGGCCTGTGCAGTCAACACTGAGCTACACACACACGCACACACACACACATACACACACGGGCCCATGCAGTCCACATCGACACACACACACATACACGGGGGCTTGTGCAGGCAGGCCCCACACATACATTCACACACACACGCACTGACACACAGGGGCCCGTGCAGTCCACACCAACACATACACTCACATACACACGGAGCTGTGCAGGCCACACCAACACACACACACACACACACACACACACACACACACACACACACAGACTGGGGCCCTAGGTCTTCCCCCTGGTCCTAGGCTGGGGGAGGCGGTGGGTGAACCCAGGGGACCCTGGAGTGCAGCCTCCATTAAGAATTTATCAGCCCCGAGGGAAGAAGTCTTTCGTGCTGGGCCTCACACAGTGGGGTCCTCCCGGCAGCAAAACTTTGCTTCTGGGAATAAAATGGAAATTCAGCCCCCGGAGTATAATGAAAAGCCGGCTCACAAAGCATTTTCCTCTGAGCGGCTGAGCGGCCCCCTAATGATGGGAGAGCCGAGGGGCAGGCTAGAGCCCTGGGGGCTCCAGGGCCTGTGCATCTGATGGTGGCTGCGTGGGGGTGCTTGCTCCCCCCTCCCCCGGGCCCCACCTGCTCAGCGCTGCCTGGCCTAATAAAGACTCTCTCTTTGGAGTCACATTCAATGTGGTTCCAACAGGGAGCCATACGTCACCAAATCCAGCAAAAATTTGTGCTAAATTGAATCAATCCATCTTGGAAATGGCTCTTGTCAGCTTCTGTCAGAGGAACCGTCTGCGGGGGACGAAGGGATCAGGATGTGGGGGGTTGGGGGTCTCCTCTCCCTTCCCAACACCTGCAAGGTTTCTACAGTCTCTGACGGAGTGAGAAAGGGACCCACGGACACACATTTACCCTCGAGAATGATGCTCAGGGCACGCGCCAGGGGGTAGGCGGGCAGCGGAGGTGTGCCGGTAACAGCACACATGTCCCCCACCCAGCATAACCAGTCTGCCCTTGCTCCCCATGCTGGCCTTTGCGGCCTGCACACGGCCTCAGATGGAGCCTCCAGGCCCCTCCATTCAATGTCACTCCATACTCATCAGGCGCCTGCAAAGCATCTGCTGACAACAGTGAGGGTCAGGGTGGCCAGCCAAACGGAGCTCGGACCCTCCAGGTGGGTGACCAAGGACGACGGCCCTTTGTACTCTGGAGCTGGCTGGAAGGGCCCTGGCCTTGGCTCCTCCTAGTATCTGTACGTGGAGCTGGGGGCTTCTGAGATAAACAGGACACGGTATGGGAGCCAGCCATTCCCCCACTGTTCTGAGGGGCAACTGAGTGAGACTCGGGCAGCCTCTGAAGGCCCCAGCCTTCATCCCCGCCCCGACACTGCCTTCCCATGCTACCTCCACCCAAAGCTGTCCCCAGCATGGATCCGCCCCTTCCCGCTCCCTCGCTTCCACATGCACCCACACAAACCCGCACGCCCATCATGTGGGCAGGCCACTTTCTCCATCACACAGTAACTCCACTCTGCCCGGCCTTCCAGCCTTTGCCCATGTTTTTCCCCTCACCAGGTGAGCCCTTCCTCTACAGAGGCCACACGGATCCCTCCTCTCCTTCAGGTCCTGGTTCAAGTCCCTCTCCCTGCCATTCCCGCCTCCGCCCAGCCCTACCAGGCATATCCACTGTGTCCCAGATAGCCAGGTGCCAGTGACCAGGAGTGCTGTTGACCAATGAACCACGTGTGCCTGACCGGTGGACATGCACGGGGCAGGGAGAGACCCCGACACGCACGACTGTACTTTCCCCAGGACCTGACCCCAGGCTGGGCACAGTGACCAACCTTTCTGCTGGACGTCAAGTTCAAGGGCTCCAGTTCGGGTAAAAGACAAAGCATGATGAGCTGCCTGCTTATTTCAGTCTCTACAGAAAAAGACACCAACACACCAGCTGCCACCAGCATGTCCAGCGCAAGGGCAGCCTGCCCTGAGAGGCTGTGTCTGGGTAACTAGTGCCACATGTTCACGAGGCAGCTCCCTCAGGATGTTTTAGAGGCCTTGGGCCCCACCCTGACACCCACCCAGGCCACAGCCGGAGGCATGGATGGCTGGAGGTTCAGGCTGAAGTTCGACTGCCTCTGCCCCTCACAGGCAGGCTCCTACAAAGCCCTCCAGGGCCCTGTGCTCCTCCTGAAGCTGGTGGCTTCACCCCCGTCCGGTCCTACCTCACCTGTCTCCCCTGGTGGTACAGAAACAGAGCAGGTGCTGAGCGGAAGCCACCTGTGTGGGTCTCTCTGTAATATCATGTGTTCCAAAAAATTAAGTGAGGGAGGCTGGGCGCCGTGGCTCCTGCCTGTCTTCCCAGCACTTTGGAAGGCCAAGGTGGTCAGATCACCTGAGGTCAGGAGTTCGAGACCAGCTTGGCCAACATGGTGAAACCCCATCTCTACTAAAAATATAAAAATTAGCTGTGAGTGGTGGTGTATACCTATAATCCCAGCTACTCAGAAGGCTGAGACACGACGATCCCTTGAACCCTGGAAGAGGACGTTGCCCTGAGCCAAGATGGAGTCACTACACCCCAACCGAGCGACTCCATCTGAAAATTTTTTAAAAAGTTAAGGGATGATGTTAGCAGTCAGGGCACTGGCTGCCTCGGCAGGGGGCCAGAGGGGGCTTTTGGGGGCTGGGCACACTGTTTCTCCTCTAGGGGCCCGTGACACAGTGAGCTCAGGTCCTAGAAATGCACGAGGCGTGTGCTTGCAACTGTTCTGATGAATATGATGCATCCATTTGAAATTGAAAAAGAGGAAAAATGGGCGGGGAGCAGTGGCTCACGCCTGTAATCCCAGCACCATGGGAGGCCAAGGCAGGCAGATCACAAGGTTAGGCGACTGAGACCACCTGGCCAACATACTGAAACCCTGCCTCTACAAAAAAAATACAAAAATCAGCCAGGCGTGGTGGCGCACACCTGTAGTCCCAGCTACTCGGGAGGCCGAGGCAGGGGAATCGCTCGAACCAGGAGGCAGAGGTTGCAGTGAGCCGAGATCGCGCCATTGCACTCCCGCCTGGCGACAGAGCAAGACTCTGTCTCAAAAAAAAAAAAAAAAAAAAAAAGTCAGTGCACGGTGGCTCACGCCTGTAATCCTAGCACTTTGGGAGGCTGAGGCAGGCGGATCATGAGGTCAGGAGTTCAAGGCCAGTCTGACCAAAATGGTAAAACCCCGTCTCTACTAAAAATACAAAAATGAGTCAGGCGTGGTGCTGGGTGCCTATAATCCCAGCCATTTGGGAGTCTGTGGTAGGAGAATCACTTGAACCTGGGAGGCGGAAGTTGCAGTGAGCAGAGATCCCAGCATTGCACTCCAGGCTGGGCAGCAGAGTGAGACTCCGTCTCAAAAAAAAAAAAAAAAAAAACAGGAAAATGACACCTCTGATGGGCTGATTCTCACCCTCCCCAAATTGATATGCTGGGATCCCAGCCCCCAGGCCTCAGCATGTGACTGTATTTGGAAATGGAGCCTCTGAGGAGGTGATAAGTTCAAATGAGGTCACCTGCGTGGCCCTCATCCAATAGGACTTGTGTCCTGGTAAGAAGAGGAGGTGTGATCACAGATCCGCACACACAGGGAAGACGGCATTCACATGCCGAGGCGACAGGCCCCAGAGGATACCATCCCCGCTCCCACCCTGACTTCAGGCTCCTGGCCTCCAGAGCTGCGAGGACATCCATTTCTGTGGCTGAAGCCAGTGTGTGGCTTTTTGTCACGGCAGCCCCAGCAGATGAACGCAGCACCCCCCGGGGTAAGGAGCAGTAACCCTGCGGTCCCGAATAGGAATCTCCGCCTTCTGGCTGCCCTCTCCACCCTAGCCCAGAAGCCCGGCTGAGGCCAGAGGAAGAGAGAGACGAGTGCGGTTTGGCCTTGTGGGGTCACCTACCACAGCCCCCCACTCGGTTTTCAAACCGGATATCACATACGCAGAACGCTGAGGACGGGGTTCTGCCGAGGGATGTATGAGCAGGCGGAGGAGACAAAAGCAGTCTCGCCTGACACAAATCTAGATGAATACGTGGATGGGAAGCCCACAGACTGGCAAATTAAAACGTGGTTCGGGGCTGGCGAGAGGCGAGGACGCCGGCTGATGGATCCTCAGCCACGCAGCTACGCCAACCAAGTATGTCACCATGACGCGCTCTGAGAAACCGCAACCCCACAGGGCTACCCCAGGGCCAGGAGGGAGGAAGAGCTGCCGGTCGGCGTACACAGGCCACTAAGGCTACAGACTCCAAGCTTGCGGGGCGGTGTGCGCGCATCTCTGGACCATGCCTTGGGAGGAGGGGGCTGTCGGGGCCTCCCCTGGCTCAACAGGGGAGGGTGGCTGAGCAATTGCTGGATTGCTAGTGCTGTCCCTCCACTCAGCTGTAAGGTTTGGGGGAACAAAGGCTTCCACTGCTATGATCACCTCCCCTAGCAAGTAGCAGGAGCTCACGAAATGGCTGATGAATGAATGAATGAATGAATGAATGAATGACAGTGGCTGGCACAGGGCTAATCAATGTCAGCAGTTACGATTACGGCGGCGCCAGGTTAAAATGCATTGAAAACACACCCCATCTACATATAGGAACACACCCAACCCAGGAGAGTGCATTTCCCCTACCTGGGACAACCTCCTGTTCCCTCCTCAAAACATGCCTTCTGCACGAGCCACTCCAGAAGTTCCCCGGATTGTCAACAGGCCCTGCTCTTCCAGCTCCTTCTTCGCTTAAGAAAAGGACACCCTTTTCCTGGAATAACCCTTCCCTCCCTCACTCCCCAGTGGACCCACCAGATTCCTCAGGGCCACGCTTGGACGCCATCCATCAGCGCGCCTGCTCCTCCCCACCCCCAATAGAGCCGAGCCATCCATACGGTAGCCACATGTGGCTATTTACATTTAAATTACTGAAATAAAATCAAAGGAAAAGTTCGGTTCCTGGGCCTCACACACCGCATTCCAAATGCTGAAGTGCCACATGTGGCTGGCAGTGACCATCAGGGACACACCAGACAGAGGACATTGCTCCACGGATGCAGGAAGTTCTGCTGGCTGCAGCTACCATAGGAAGCTCTGCGGCACAACTGCTCGAAACAGCTGGTGCCTGCAGGGCACCTCCCTGGGGAAACTGGGGTGTCTGCAAGTCAGCTCCCTGGGGGTGAGTGCCCGGTCAGACTCACAATGGCATCCCTCTTAAAACCTGGCATTCAGGAGGCACCCAAAACTTGCACACAAGCTGGAGATGTTTAGGGTAGCAGCAGGTCTTTTTTCTTTTTTTTTTGGAAACAGCGTCTCTCCCAGGCTGGAGTGCAGTGGTGCAATCACAGCTCACTACAGGCTTGACCTCCCAAGCTCAGGCAATTCTCCTGCCTCAGCCTCCCAAGTGGCTTGCACCACGATGCTCAGTTAGTTTCTTATTTTTTATTTTTTGTGGCGACAAGGTCTCGCTATGTTGCCCAAGCTGGTCTTGAACTCCTGGCCTCAGCCTCCCAAAGTGCTGGGATTGCAGGTGTGAGCTATTGCACCCGGTCTACCTTTTGTTCTTAATTCCAGGGAGGCAGTTTGCAAAAGATTTTGTATCACAATCATGTGTGAGGGGTATCTAGACAGGCCAGACCCGGAGCAAGTGCCCCCAACTCCCACCTTCCCCCTGTGATGTCCGATTTCATATCAATTGACACTGACGCCCTCAAAGGTGACGGAGCTGGCACTGGAATGGTGGGTGTGATGCTACAGCAGAGCCTTAAAAATCACTGCTGTAGGGCCTGGGCTCCATTCTAAATTCTTGGTAGGACCAGCCAAGGGCCATCCTCTGTGACCTTCCCCGCCACCCAGGCAAGTGATGGGCACATGGCAGACCCAGGTGCACTCGCTGTGACGGATGTGGGCAGGTGGTAGCCGCAGGAAGACCTCCCAGGTGGGACTCCCGGGCTCATGAGAGGTTGGGGCTGGAAGTGGCCTTGGTCCTCCTGGTCACATGGCAGGCCCTGAAAGGTGAGGGAAAGGCCTCAGGTGACAGGAACGTGGGCAGATGCAGAGGCTCAGCACCCCATCATCCTGCTCTCGGCGCACCTCCCACTCACAGCGCCACCCTTCCGTGTGCATCAGAGATTCCACCCTTAGGCACACGACAGGGCCAGGCCCAACATTCAGCAAATCAGGGTCCAAACCGGAGAAGGAGAAGGCAAATTCAGCTTGGGTGAGAGATGGGAGTGCCGGGTCCCATGGGAGTGTGTGTGCGTGCATGTGTGTGCATGCATACGTGTGTGTGTACGTGCATGTGTGTTTGTGTGCACGCATGTGTGTGCACACAGGATGCCCATGAGTAGAATGGCTGGTAACAGAGGGAACTCTCAGTGCAGCAACCTCATGGTCACAACTTCCTTTCAGGCCTTCCTCTTCCTATAGATTCTTCACATACCCAACAACCAACCCCAAGGGCAATGCTCACACAGAGGGGCAGAGCCACAGCCAGAGCCACCGGCCTGGAGCCGCCCCCACCATGCCCCAGCTCTGCACCCCTTGCTCTGGAACATTAAAACTCCCTAGACTGTTAAAGCCAATTTGAGTCCAGATTTTCTGTAACCTGCAGCCCCACCCATCCGGACGAATAAATTTACCTAATACTTACTATCTAAATTGGCTCACTTGCCATTTTTTTCTTTTTTATTTACCTTTCTCTGTGTTTAAAATTTTTCTTTTTTCCTTTTTTTTTTTCTTTATTTCCAGCTCTTCCCAAGCAGAATCTTCTTTCTTTTTTGAAATGAAGTCTCACTCTGTCACCCAAGCTTGAGTGCGGTGGCGAGATCTCGGTTCACTGCAACCTCCACCTCCCGGGTTCAAGTGATTCTCCTGCCTCAGCCTCCCAAGTAGCTGGGACTACAGGTATTTGCCACCACACCTGGCTGATTTTTGTATTTTTAGTAGAGAGGGGATTTCACTGTGTAAGCCAGGATGGTCTCAATCTCAACCTCATAATCTGCCCAACTTGGCCTCCCAAGGTGCTGGGATTACAAGCATGAGCCACCTGGCCTGGCCAGAAATTTTTTTTTTTCACCTCTTTATTTCACAATTTTAACTACATGGCAATCACTCACTATTTAACCCAACTGTCCCTGAGCCCAGACACCCAACGAGCCGTGGGCTTCACGCTAACTGTACGGTACCTGCAAATACCTTCAAACAGCCATCGAGTGCCCGGTGAGTCTGAGACACACACGTGTGTGCCCCTGTGACCGCTCTGCGGGCCACAGCTATCCTCACACCCAGCTTTGGAAAGCCAGACCTCTGGGTCTCAAAAGACCTTTCCAGATCCAGGCCCCACCATTCCACCTCTAAGGGAAAATCGTGTGGGCAACAGTGCAAGGCCAAACCCACTTGCTCACGACAGGCTTTGCAAACCCCCAGTGCCCATCTCACATTGTGGGCTCTGCGGGTGGCCCTCAAGGAGGGGTCATACCCCCACTCCCCATCCCACCTACCCCAAGATGCCCTCCGCTGAGCGAGGTCCCTGCTCCATCCTACCCCTCTTCATGCATGGGGTCCTGCGGAGTGCTACCAGCTGGTGGGGATCAGCAGTAAACACAGGCCTGGAAGAGGGGTGTGGGCGGCGCCATGGGAGGCAGAGGGCAGGCAGCCGATGGCGCTTTTCTGCAGGGTCAGCAGCCCGGGCTCCCGAGACCACCGCCACACCTGACCCTCCTTCCTAATGAAGGGAGCAGAAAGGATGACCATCTATCTTCCGCACTGCCCGTCCTAATTAAGCGCTGGCAAATTCCCCGGCCTGGCTGCTTTCTGTCCCTGGCATAATATGTTATTTACCTGCCGCTAATGGGTTCACGGGTGATGATAGTCTTGTATCAAATGACGGCCGCTTGGCTTCTGACAGTTTTAAAGACCAGTCTCGGGGACACCACAGTTTCTAATTACAGAGTCTGTCATCGGCGAGGTTTGCTTCGACACTGCCTTCTTCTCCCTCGGGTGACACTTCTGTCCAGATAGGAAATTTAAGTTCAGCCCCGACAGTTAAGGTTAAAAATACTGCTTGGTACAAGGCAAGAGATCATAATTTGGGTCGCTGCCGTGTTTAATTAATTGGACTGCGGCAATCAGAGCTCCGTGGGCCGTAATTACCGGCAGGGCCAGAGGCCCCGCTCCCCCTCGCCATGTCTTACAGCTGTAATTTTGCAGAGGCTCTGACCTGGCTCTGAGCAAGAGGCCCCAGAGTTGTCTGCAGGCCTGAGATCCTTCATTAGGGAGGCCGTGATTTGGGAGGAGCTGGAGGAGGAGGAGGAGCAGCAGCCCAGGCCAGGTACAAGCTGGGAGCTAGGGCAGGAGGGGCTGCACCTGGCCATGCCCCTCCCACCCGGGGGCTGCCTCTCCACCAGGTCGTTTTGGAAGCTGACCCTCCTGGGACACCAGTGCGGTGACCCCTGGATGCTGGAGAAAGTCACAGGGAATGAAAATCCAGGCTTCAGAGTCTCCCTCGACCTCCCAGTTCTGCAAATGGGCTGGCCGTGCCTCTGCCTGGGACGCCCGTCCCTCAATGTCAACAAGGTTTCCTGCCACTCTCTTTATTCACGTACAAGCCCAGTGCGGCCTCCTCAGGCGGCCTTTCCCAGCCTTTTTCGCCCGCATCACACTCCTGCTGTCTCCTCCGATAATCCTCCTTCCTGGGACCATCCTCCATCCGCCTGGCAAACTGCCTTCCGTGGGGACCCAGCCCTGGCCTGGCCTGGACAGGCAGCTCTTTTTCACCCCACTGCCTGTTCCTGGTCCCCCAGGGCCACGCCTGCTCTCCAGCCCAGGTTGACCTTGTTCAAGCTTCAGGGGGATCCCTGGACAAGCCAGAGTGAACACTTCCTGGCTCCCCAGGTGCCAAGATAGCCCTGCCATGCTGGCTCCTTGACCTTGCCCCCAGCCTCCCCTGACCCTGTAGGGTCCCTTCTCCAGCTTCTTTTAGCTCATGATCTCGAGGGCAGAGGCCTCACAGCCAACATGGCGGACAAGCCAGGCCCAGTGCGGCGGAGCTCGGGAAGGCCTGTTGCCCTCAGAACCTCTCTCCGCAGCCTCAGGGTGCACTGGTCATAGCTGGAACTTTGGGTCCAGACTGCCCCCTGCTGAACCTCAGTTTCCCCATTGGTAAAATGGGAAGAGTCCCGTTTCCTCCCTCCCGGGAGCTGTCCTTCCCAGCAGATGAGCTGACGGCGCTCCCGGCTGGCCACACACCCAGGACCATGAAGATGCGCTATCCACGGTGGAGGTGGGAGGGGCCAGGCTGACCTCCTGGGGAAGCTGCCAGGACCGAACTCAACCCCACGCCTGAGGCGTCACCAAGGCTGACTCGGGACTCAGCCCATATGGCCCCGTGGCTGCCCCAAGCTCGGCCGGGCAGGCCATCCCACCTTGCTCAACCTCGAGCTGCCTTTCCTTGGGCTCAGCGCCTGCAGCCAGCACAGCCCCTTCCCAGGGAACCCCATCCAGCGCTCCTGCTGCTCACTCCCCTCCTGCCAGGAGAGAGAGTTCTGGGTGGGCATCCGATCCCCCTGCCAAGACCCCCATGACGGAAGCAGTCCCTCAACCCCGCCCCCACAAAAATATTCTTAGATGACGGTTCTCCCAGGGCCTGGTGGAAATTCAGCAATGAAATTACTCACATGAAGGAGATCTAGTCTGCAAGCGCTGGAGAATGAGCGGAGGAGGCAGGGCCCCATCGGGGTGGGTTCCCATTGTAAATCCACACAGCCCAGGGGTGGCATCGGTGGGCGGTAGCCTGACCTGGGCGGTTCTCACCCCAAAGGGGTTGCTGTGGGCTGAACTGGCACCTCCAAAAGATATGCTGCAGTCTTGGCAAGGCACGGTGGTCCACGCCTATAATCCTACCACTTTGGAAGGCCGAGGCAGGAGAACTGCCGAGGCTAAGAGTTCAAGACCAGCCTGGGCAACACAGAGAGACCCTGTCTCTGCAAAAAATTTTTTAAAAATTAGCTGGGCATGGTGGCACACGCCTGTAGCCTCAGCTATTTAGGTGGCTGAGGCAGGAGATCACTTGAACACAGGAGTTTGAAGCTGCAGGGAGCTATGATTTGCGCCACTGCACTCCAGCCTGGGCAACACAGCAAGACTCCATCTCTTAAAAAAAAAAAAAAAAAAAAAAAAGGTAAAGTGCTAATCGCAGTGCCGTGTATGTGACCTGATTTGGAAATAGGGTCTTTGCTGATATTAGTTAACGAGAGGCCATGATGGGGTAGAGTGGGCCCTTCCTCCCAAGACTGGAGCCCCTAGAAAAAGAGGAGAAGGGACTCACACACACAGGGAAGACAGCCACATGCCGACAGAGGCAGGGACCATCAGGAAGCTGGAAGGGGTGAAGAAGGATCCTTCCCTGGGGCCTGAGAGGGAGCATGGCTCTGCAGACACCTCGATCTGGGACTTCTGGCCTTTACAACATAAAAGAATGCATTTCTGTTGTTGGAAGCCTCCCCCACCCCCGGCCCCTGGTTTTGGTACTTTGTGTCTGCAGCCACGGGACACTGATGGGGGAAAAGGGGTGACATGGAGAAGGAGAGAAGCAGAGCAGAGCAGCTGGCTCTTGCCCTGGCACACCCCACTTGGTGCCCTCCGCAGCGTGCCCAAATTCATCGCTGCCACGACGTGCCCCTCCCCCCAGACCCTTGGTGCTCGGTTCCCATGGAGCTCAGGGACGCAGGGTGGGGGACAAATGTGCCTGTTTATTAGGAATCGAAGCCTGGGTTGCGCACATCTCAGTGGAGAGCTGCTTTTGAAGTGCCGAGTGATTTATTTTAGCCAATTACTGGTGCACTTCCCCTTCCCCAAGACCACACGTGATTGATTGAAACCTATTGAAAACAAATTAGCCAGCACCAGGATGCAAAGATCTGTTTATCACTTCTCTGGAGGTTTGCAGGAAATCCACGTGAATGACAAAAGACATTCCCATTTGTTTTTCCCTTCCCTAGAAGGACAGGAGGAGAAAAAAGAACAAGGCTTTTCCAGACTGAGCAGGCCTCGCTCTGCACCTGGCAGCTTGTTATCTTCCAGCTCTTGCAATATCGGGGATGATGACCTGGAAGGGGCCCTAATATTCCACCGTACTGACTGGGCGCAGTGGCTCACACCTGTAATCCCAGCACTTTGGGAGGTCAAGGCGGGCAGATCATGTCAGAAGATCGAGAACATCCTGGCTAACACAGTAAAATACTGTCTCTACTAAAAATACAAAAAATTAGCTGGGCATGGTGGTGAGCACCTACAGTCCCAGCTACTCGGAGGCTGAGGCAAGAGAATGGCTTGACCCCAAGAGGAGGTGGTTGCAGTGAACCGAGATCGCACCTCTACACTCTAGCCTGGGCGACTGAATGAGTGAGTCCTTCTCAAAAAAAAAAAAAAAAAATTCTGCCGTACTAACACCACTGCTCTGTGGTGGGGTGTTCAGGGTGGTCCCAGGATTCTGCTGCAGGAACAAACACCTGCATACCCCATTTATGTGTCTGTTTGCCATGACTTGCTTTCTTACAATAAATTCGCCAGCAAGGGATTTCTGGAATCCAAATGAAGGAACATCTCCACTTGCCTTTTTGCTTTTCCAAAAGGGTTTTTCCCATGTATGTGATGCGAGGGCTGCAGAAGTCTGTCCATTTCACCACAACTGTGCCAGCAAGAGATGTTATCATGTTACGTTTGGGGCGGACCTAGCAGGTAGAAAACGGTACTGTAGGGTGACTCCAAACTGCACCTTTTATGTAAATTTTCAAAAATTATTTTTCACTGCAGTAAAATGCACATGAACTTTGCCACCTTTGCCATTTCTAAGTGTGCAGTTCTGGGATATTAAGTGCATTTACATGGAGCTGCATTCTTAAAGATGACTTTCCTGCCGTCTCTGTGACAGCTGGCAGGCGCCCTCTGGCTGATGGCAATCTGGGTTGTCCTTTATGCCGAAGCTCCAGTGAGCTTCTCTGTGCCCTAGCCTTGACCTCAGGAGCCACTCCAAGAGTGTCCTGAGTCCTACTTATACTGAGGGGTGACCATGGGGGCTTCCTCCCCTGCTCAGAACCTGCAGTCTCTCTCCTCTGCATTTCCCATCGGGCCTCAACTCCTCCTGGAGAAAGCCCTGCAGGCCAGGTGCGGTGGCTCACGCCTATAATTCCAGCACTTTGGGAGGCTGAGGCGGGTGGGTCATGAGGTCAGGAGTTGGAGACCAGTCTGACCAACATAATGAAACACTGTCTCTACTAAAAATACAAAAAACTAGCTGGGCATAGCGGTGGGCACCTGTAATCCCAGCTACTTGGGAGGCTGAGGCAGGAGAATCACTTGAACCCAGGAGGCGGAGGTTGCAGTGAGTCGAGATTGCGCCATTGCACTCGAGCCTGGGTGATAGTGCGAGGAGACTCCGTCTCCAAAAAAAAAAGCCCTGCCTTCCACCAAATGCAGGTCACATGGTAGCCCCACCCTGCCTGTCTCCCGGCTCTGGCATCAAGCTTCCAGCTGATGGACCTGGCATTTTCTCTTTCCCGGTCTGTGCGATGTCTCTCGATGCCAGTCAGCCCAAGCCAGGTGCAAGCTGTTCTAACCACAATGGCCCTGCCAGTCTCCAGGGGGCAGGGTGGCCGGGCCAGACAGCGGTTCCTTCAACTGGAGTCCAAGTGAGGCCTGCCTGTGCTACCCCTGGCCAGCTGCACCACTGCCCAAGCTGAGGAAAGTAAAAGCTCCCAAGCCCTGAGAGACCCCAGCCCTGTGCCCTGCTGTCACAGTTACCACTGCGCGCCGACGTGTGCAAACACGTTTGAGTGTGGGGGCTGCCTATGCTGTATGTGTGCATGTGTGGATGTTGGTCTGTGTACATGTCAGATGTGTCTCTGTGTGCATGTGTTATGTACATATATACACACATCTGTGTTTACACACATGTATGTATGTGGGTGCATGCGTAAGTCTATATGCATGGATGTCTGTGTACATGTACGTATCTCTGTGTGTCTGTATGTATGGTGTCTGTCCCTGTGTATACATGTCCGTGTGTATGTGTATAGCTGTATGTAGGGGTATCTGTATGTACATGTGTGTGTCTGTGTGTCCGTATGTCTGTACGTCTGTGCATGTGTATGTCTGTGTGTGTATCTGTGCATGTGTGTTGGGGGGTGGGGAAGGGCGCACACTGAGGACACCCCAGCAGCTCAGTGCCTTGCGGGGAAGGATGGGCACAGGCTGGGAGGACCCAGGAGAGGAACCACAGCCTGCAGAGCAAACATCGGGGTGGGCACTGCGCTTCCCTCCCCCACCAGCTCCACCCCTTCTTCATCAGCCAGCATAGCCCTGCCCACACGCACCAGGCCTCCACCCCCTCACCCTGCCCCACTGGGGTGTGGCACTCCTACATAGCACACAACCATGGTAGTCAGGGTATGGGGTCCCTAGGTCACCCACCCCCACCCCACATCCCAGCTGTCACATTTCTGGTAAAAGCAATGTTAGCTCCTCATTCCTCAGTTTCCCCATCTGTAAAAAGGGGATAACGATAGTGCCACCCTCCCAGGCAGGCTGTGGGGATTAACAGTGTTGCCACGTCAGCTGCTGAGAAGGTGCAGGTTCTGGGCTGGGGGTGCAGAAGCGCAGCCTGCCCAACCCAGGTTCCCCAGTCTCAGACCCTGAAGAAAGTGCTGGTTATATCCCCCAAGGAGGCATGTCCATGTCCAGTCCCAGGACCATGCATGGGACATTATGTAGTGACAGCATCTTTGTAGATGTGACAAAGGTGTAAGTTCAGCCCACACCATGCTGCTGCCGGGACGTGAGAGGCCTGGTCCCTTTCAGCAGGTTCCTGTGTGATCACAGTCGAGAGAAAAATAGGTTCCCTTTAGAAATAATGACTAAAAATGAGAATGGGGCGCCTTTCCGGGAACGATGGCTCTGTGCTGGGCATTGGCTGAAGAACTCATGTGCACGGTCTTGCCTATCCCAACCATCCTGTGGCCCCCTGGAGAGCTCTAGAGCCCCATTCTACAGATGAGGAAACTGAGGCACAGGGCTGAAGCCTCTCGCTCCAGGTGCCACATGTGCTGGGATCCGGGAATCCCTGCTGCCACAAGAGTCCCAATGTAAAGTGCAGAAGGCAGAGAAGGAGGCCTAACACAGAGGCCCGCCCACCCCGCTTCGCTCACCTGCTCCACCCTCAGGAGACCCAGCAGCTTCAATGAAACCAGAAAAGCCCAGACCAGGGCTGGATGAGGTGGTTCACGTCTATAATCCCAGCATGCTGGGAGGCCAGGGTGGGTGGATCACCTGACGTCAGGAGTTCAAGACCAGCCTGGCCAACATGACAAAACCCTGTTGCTACTAAAAATACAAAAATTAGCCAGGTGTGGTGGTGCACGCCTGTGATCTAAGCTACTAGGAAGGCTGAGGCAGGAGAATCGCTTGAACCTGGGAAGCAGTGGTTACAGTGAGCCAAGACCACGCCACTGCACTCCAGCCTGGTTGACAGAGTGAGACTCTGTCTCAAGAAAAAAAAAAAAAAGACCCAGACCCAAAGGAGGGACATTGAAACCCTCTGCCACAGGGGCTGCCCTGAGCCCCAAACTGGCCAGTGCAGGAACCAGGTGAGGGGCACTTTACAGGGCTGCCTGTCCCGGGTCTCTGGCGACAGTGTCTTCTTTGCTCCCGCCTCCCTCTCCTGCACCCCCACCCCGACTCACACCCTCCATGGAACCTGGCCTCGAGTCAGGCTCTGAATCTCCCAAGCACTCCAGCTATCTGTCACGACACCATGGTCCCAGCTCCCGGCAAACAAGTCAATTTCTCCCCAGTTCCATGTCCGCCTCAGCCTGCAAAAGCTGCCCAGTGCTGGGTAGGTCAGCCCCCCTGCCCATAGTTGGCCTGGCTGCCACTCCGCAGACACACCCCAGTGAGGCCTCCCAGGCTGCCCGCCTCCCTAGCACCCTTTGCTGGGCTCCCGGGTGCAGTAATGGTTCCTGCTCTGGAAGCTTCCACACGGTGTTTTATCGCTCTGCTCTCTGTGAATCTCGTTTCCAGCACTGTCGGGTCCCAGCGGCGCTTGGCGTCAGCAGCTCAAACACCATCACTCACGCGGCATAAACCTGTTGTAACCATCCCAGCAGGCTCACGAGGGGCGGCCATCACTCATCCCTGAGGACGGCCTTGGAGGCACGGGGTGGCGGGAGATGGATGGTTCTGGGAATTGCCATCGGCTGGGAAGTGGGCACCTCTCACCTCTGGGGAGTGGGGTCAAGTCACTGTCACCGTAGGCTCAGGCCCTGGGGAAATGAAGCCGAAGACCCTGCTTGAGGCCATGCCCCCACGAGTGTGTCTGGATGGATTCCACACGGAGATCCAGCTCTGGCTTGCAGAGCAATCGATTCCCCTGGCCCCAGGGGCTTTTGACAAATGAGGAGTCTGAGACCCATGGACACTGGATGAATTACCCCAGGTCTTCAGGCTCCTGTGTCCTTTCTATCAGGACAAGCTGCTCTGGCAGGCCTCAAACTCAGCCTCCCCTCCTCCAGCCTCCAGGAGGCCTTGATTAGGCCCTAACTGCCCTTGCAGGGGTTTAAAATGTTCCCAGCATGGCCGGGTGTGGTAGCTCATGCCTGTAATCCCACCACTTTGGGAGGCCAAGGTGGGTGTATCATCTGAGGCCAGGAGTTTTGAGAACAGCATGGGCAACCTGGTGAAACCCCGTCTATACTAAAAAAAAAAATTGGGATGGAGTCTCGCTCTGTGACCAGGCTGGAATGCAGTGGCATGATCTCAGCTCACAGCAACTTCCGACTCTCTTGTTCAAGCAATTCTCCTGCCTCAGCTTCCTGAGTAGCTGGGACTACAGGCACACGCCACCACGCCCAGCTAATTTTTGTATTTTTAGTAGAGATGGGGTTTCACTATGTTGGCCAGGACGGTCTCAATCTCCTGACCTCATGATCTACCCACCCCGGCCTCCCAAAGTGCTGGGATTACAGGCGTGAGCCACCGCGCCCGGCCACCCTCCCCCTCAGAAAACGTGACAGGCAGGGGCTTCCAAACTAGCTGGAGTCAAGGTCAAGGGTTTCAGGGACCCCATCCTTGGCTTCTGGGGAAAGGGCCCAGCCATCCTGGCCTTTTCTCTCCCTTTCTCCCTTCCTCTCAGAGGGCAAAGAACACTGTAAGAGCCACATGATAAATAATTTAGTGCTGGAAGGAGTCCAGCATGATCGCAGCCCATAGGAAGGCTCCCGGCCTGACCTAGAAACTCCCGGGCAGGGCTGGACCCAGCAGGGCTCTGCCCCTGTGCCCAGGGGTCCGCCTCTCCACCACTCCCCTGTTTTCAGGCAGCAGGGGGTCAATGCAGGAAGCCTGCACTGGCAGGGGCAGGGGACAGGGCCCGGCGCCTCCTTTCTGTGTGGGGGCTGCCATGGAGGCACCTCGCTGTCCTGGGCTGGGCTTCCTCAGCAGAAGAAGAAGGGGTCACACTTGGTGAGCCCTAAAGTCCCTTCCAGCACCTGAGTCTACGCTAGATTTAACAGTGTTCCCCCCAGACTCATATCCACCCGGAATCTCAGAGTGTGACCTTATTTGGGGCCAGGCGTAGTTGTTTATACCTGTAGTCCCAGCACTTTGGGAGGTCAAGGTGGGAGGATTGCTTGAGTCCAGAAGTTTGAGGCCAGTTTGAGCAACATGGCAAAACCTCATCTCTAAAAAAATAACATCTCTACAAAATACAAAATACATCTCTACAAAAATACCAAAAATTAGCTGGCTGTGACGGTGCAAGCCTGTAGTCCCTGCTACTCGGGAGGCTGAGGTGGGAGGATCACTTGAGCCCGGGAGGTGGAGGCTGCAGTGAGCCAGGGCTGTACCAATGAACTCCAGCCTGGGTGACAAAGTGAGACCCTGTCCTGAGGGAGAAAAAAAAGTGACCTTATTTGGAAGCGGGGTCTTTGCAGATGTTCTGAGTTACCAAGAATAAGGTTCTTGCCGGGCCCGGTGGCTCAAGCCTGTAATCCCAGCACTTTGGGAGGCCGAGGCGGGTGGATCACAAGGTCGAGAGATCGAGACCATCCTGGTCAACATGGTGAAACCCCGTCTCTACTAAAAATACAAAAAAGTAGCTGGGCATGGTGGCGCGTGCCTGTAATCCCAGCTACTCAGGAGGCTGAGGCAGGAGGATTGCCTGAACCCAGGAGGCGGAGGTTGCGGTGAGCCGAGATCGCGCCATTGCACTCCAGCCTGGGTAACAAGAGAGAAACTCCGTCTCAAAAAAAAAAAAAAAAAAAAAAAAAAAGAATAAGGTTCTTTTGGGATACGGTGGCCCCCAAGTCCAACATGACTGGGGTCCTTACAAGAAGACACCCAAAGCCAGAGGAAGAGACTGCAGTGAAGAGGCCACAAGCCGAAAGACACCCGGAGCCACCAGAAGTGGAAGGCGCACAGAAGCGTCCCCCCTAGAGCCTGCAGAGGCAGCATGCCCCTGCTGATGCCTGGATTTCAGACTTCTGGCCCCCACAACTCGGAGAGGATACGCTTCTGTGGTTATAAGGTCCCTGTCTGGGGAAGGTCCTTATGGCAGCGTTAGGGAACTCAAACACAGTCTTGTTTGTTTGTTTTGAGACAGTTTTACTTTATCACCCAGGCAGGAGTGCGGTGTCGTGATCACGGCTCACTGCAGCCTTAATTTCCTGGGCTCAAGTGATCCTCCCACCTCAGCCTCCCAAGGTAGCTGGGACTACAGGCGTACACTACCACTTCCAGTGAAGTTTTTTTTTTTTTCTTTTCTTAGAGACAAGGTCTCAGGTACATTGCCTAGGCTGGTTTTGAACTCCTGAGCTCAAGCGAGCAGCTCCCAAGCAGCTGGGACTACAGATATAGATCACCACAGCTGGCTAATATTGTGATTTTTTGTAAAGATGGAGCCTGCCTGTGTGGTCTATGCTTGAGTACAGTGGTGTGATCCCAGTTGACACCGCAGCCTCCAACTCCTGGGCTCAAATAATCCTCCTGCCTTGGCCTCCAAGTGGCTGGGACTACAGACGTGCACCGCCATGTCCAGCTAATATTATTTTTTTTTGTAGAAATGGGGTCTCATGATGTCGTTCAGGCTGGCCTTGAACTCCTGGCTTCAAGCAATCCTCCTGCCTGCCTCGGCTAATACAAAGTCCTAAACTTCAAGCCAGGTGCACCGGGAATGTACCACAGCGAAGTTCTGCCTGGTGCCTCTGCACCACCCCTCCCTGGAGATCACGGGGCTCGATGGCTTCCTTCTGCCAGGCCTCTGTTCCAGTGTTCCCCCACCAGCCTCCATGCCCGCCACTGGCGCCAGCCCTCTGGCCCCACGCCCTACCCTGGCTCTGAGCTCTCTCAGTGCGTGTTGCCACAGACCGATCACCTACTCTCAGACATTTACCGTCCTCCCCAACACACAGAGAATATAAGCTCCTCTAGGGCAGGGGTGTCGACCTCTGTCCCCACTCATCCCCAGCTCCAGGTTCATAGCAGATGCTCAGCAAACACTCCTAGGATGAACACGTGTGATCTGGGCCCAGTTCCACGCCAGGCAAACTCAGGAAGGAAAAGAAAGGCACTGTGAGTTCACGGTGTCAGAACCCCCAGGGACGGTTCCCTGTGCAAAGGAAGAGGCCTGAGTGTGTGTCACCACTGGTGGGCAGTGTGGCCACTTACAGGCGTTGTATCTGGAAACCGCCTGTGTTGAAACCCACCCTCTGCCACTTCGGAGCTGTGCAGCCTCAGGCAACCTGCAGAGCCTCTCTGGGCCTTGGTCCTCCATCTGTAAAGTGGTTATCTGAAAGCACCTCCCCTCGCTGAACTCTTGTGGATATTAAACAAGTTAATGTGGGAGAGGCCCTCAGAACAGGGGCTGGCATTTTGTAAACACCAGGTAAGCATTTACTGCTGTTGCCGTCATTGCTGGAATTCCAGGGAAAGAATTCCTAAGAAAGTAGACTGCAGCAAGGGGAAGGGGTTCGATTTGAGAGGGAGACTCAAACAGGGATGGGGTCTGCTGGGTGAAGGCGACAGAATCTGAGTTCCCGAACTGCTGGGGATGGAACCCCAGAAACCTCAGCACAGAACGACAGGGGACTAGGGGGCGGATCCCGGCCAGCGCAGCCTGCAGTCTATTTATAGATCAAACACGTTCGCCATCAAGGTCCCTGTGTCCCCGCCAAAAAGCTGGTTCTGACAAGCAGGAAAAGCAAGTCGACCGGAGCCTCCGGCCAAGCCTGTCTGGCACCCTCTGCCTCTGAGGGGCGGGCGTGGCCAGTGGTAGCCGGCTCTCAGGGCCTGGCTGCCTGTGCCAAGGGTCAGCTTCCTAGCACCTTGGTGGTGCGCAGGTGAGCAGAAAAGATGCCCCAGCCCACAGGGTCCTCAGGGTAGCCCCAAGGCCCCGGCGGGGGGACAGGGACAGGCAGGGAGAAGGCACCTCGGGCCCACATGAGGGGAGCCATGTGGTGTCAACACAGGCAACAGCCACCCCCAGGCTGGCCGACCGAGAGGTGCAGTGTCTCCCAGGAAAGGGGCACCCTCCAGGCCCCCAGTGTCACCCCTCTCTCTGCCCCGTCCTCATCAGACCATGACACTGAGACTGGCTTTCAGGCTCCCAGCAGGGCTCGGGGCATCACCTGCCCCTTCCTACAAGGAGACCAGGCTTGGCCACTTCCCTCGCCTCCTCCACCACCAGGTCTGACTCCTCCAGCAGCCTGAGCCCAAGCTCCTTCCAGCTGCCACTGGGGCCTTCTCGCCCTCCATGGCCAGAGGCCAGCCCTCCCCTGCGCCCCAGAACCCCAGCACCCCCTGCCAGAGAGCAGCTTCTGGGCTCACACCCTGGCCCCTCAGTCATCATGCGCATATCACTTTCTTGTTAGGCCCTTCCCAACCCACTCTTCTAAAACCACTTCGCAACCCCCATAACACCCGCATCTTCCAACACCCCACCTTTCCCGTTCCTGTGGGGGGCTTCCTGTCTGTCTCCAGGGGCAGGGACTGTTCCCATGGCTCCGGGGCACCCCAGGTGCTGGTAGATGCTCAATGAACATGGGGTGAAGAAACAGATGGCTCCTGGGTCCCTTATCGTGGCCCCAGGTGGCACCCAGGGGGGTCTGAATTGAGGCCTGCTGCTGCGTGAACACGACAGTGCCTGCTAGCGGCTCCGGGCTGAGCTGCAGCTGAGAAGGTTCCAACACTTCTCCCAGCTGCTCCAGTGCCGCCCCCTTGTGATGGGGCGGGGGAGCCTAGCAGCGCCCTCCCCACGCGACTTCGGGATGTACCTCAAGGAGGGCTTTGGGGTACCCTGGCAGCCAGGGGCAGGGGGAGATATCGGGGTGTGGAGTCCAGATGGAGAGGTGGACAGGCTCCTGGGGACACTAATGGCTGTGCCCCCACCCAGCAGACTTGGCCAGCATTAATTTGACCATATATACACACGCTAATCAGCTGTAACCGTGGCACCCAGCTCAATTCAAATTGATTTACTGAGCCTGGCAATGGATACAAATGTGATTAAAGGCTTTTTATTTTACATAGGTTCTCTATAAAATGATTTAAATCAATTGCCCGGCAGGCCCCGCGCTACCGCTGCCAGAGCCTTCCTCTTCTATTGATGGATACGCTGCTCTGAGCCAAAGCTGGGGTCACAGTGCTCTCTGTCCCTGCCCAGGGATCAAAGTCAGGGCAGCCACAGCATCCACTCACGGTGTGGCCACCTCCACTCAAGGTGCCTCTCTGAGGTGACCGGGCACCTTCTCAGGGCCTCAGGAGCTAGCTCTCGGGTGAGGGGCAGGCTGGGAGCCAGGGGGGTAGTCATGGTGACAGCCTCCTGCACCATCATTCCTTCTGGCCACGATGCCCTGAGCCTGGGAGGTCAAGTTCAAGATCTAGACCTGGGGTGGGGGGCAGCGGGAATGAGCGCTTCTGTAGCTATCACCTGCCCCTTTCACACATGAGGAGACCAAGGCCCAGGGGTGTGCACCAGGGTAGCAGAATCAGGGACAGACGGGTCCCAGCGCCTGGGTCACCCACAGCATTCACGAAGACCCCACCTGCTCACATGAGCACCTAACGGCTGTTGTTGGTTTATAAAACATTGTCTCCTGCAGTGAACACAGAAAACAGGAGGGGCTCAGGGGCCCCTCAGCCTGTGGGAGGGCTCGGCATGGAGCCGGAATGCCACCTAACATCCAGCACAGGGGAGGCCTGCGCAGCAGCCAGCGGGCCAAGGCAGGTCTCTGCCACCACCCCCATCCGTACGGCTCCTGGGGCCACCAACACACAGGACTGCAAATGGCACAGCTAAAGCCACAGAACTTTCTTCTCTCAGGTCTGACGCCCAGAAGTCTGAAATTCAGGTGTGGGCAGGGCCGTGCCCCCTTCAGAAGGCTCTAAGGGAGGTCCTTCCTGCCTCTTCCAGCTCCTGGTGGCTGCGGCCGCACAGCTCTGCTCTCTGCCTGCCTTCCTGTGGCCTCTCCTGCCTTCTTCTCCTGAGAACTACCAATCGGATGGGATTTAGGACCCACACCAGTCCAATGTGACCTCATCTTAACCCAGTGACATCTGCAAAAACCCGATTTCCAAATAGGGTCACATTCTGAGGTTCTGGGCAGACATGCCGTTTGGGGGGACACTCTATTCATCCCAGTTCAGACGGGGTCTGAGTCATCACACTGGGGGTACAGCTGGGAAGAACCCACCCTCTTTTAAGGCAGGGCAGGCCATTTAGCAGCTTTGCAAATGAAGCCCAGCTTGTGGGGTGGGCGCTGGGCCGCGTGCCTATGTCTGATAGCTGCACAGTCCCTGCTCTTTGGAGGGGCACTGTGCCACCGCCTGTCTCTGCTTCTGCGGCAGTTATGAGAACTGCAGAGGCAGACGCCATCCGGTTTCCAAGTAGACTCCCGGCCCTGGGCACCCACCAATACGCAGGGGCCACTAGCCTCTTACATCTCAGTAGCAGGGCTGTGGCTCAGAAAAATCCCACCAGCCCGGCTCAACAGCCCATCCAGGATGGGTAAGGGCTGGCCGGGGCAGGGAGAGGGTCTCTGTCACTCTAGAACTGAGCCGTCCAGTAGAAGAGCCACAGGTGGTGATTTCAATTCAAAGTTAAACTCATTAACATGAACAAAAATTAAAATTCCACTCCTGCATTGCCCAGGCCATGAGCAGCTCGTTGCCAGCACACAGGGCGCTGCAGACGTGGACACTTCCCAGCAAGAGAGAAAGGTCTGAGGGCCGGGCGCGGTGGCTCACGCCTGTAATCCCAGAACTTTGGGAGGCTGAGGCAGGTGGATGAGCTGAGGTCAGGGGTTCGAGACCAGCCTGACCAACATGGTGAAACCCGGTCTCTACTAAAAATACAAAATTAGCCAGGCATGGTGGTGCCTGCCTATAATCCCAGCTACTCGGGAGGTTGAGGCAGGAAAACTGACTGAATCAGGGAGGCGGAGGTTGTAGTGAGCCGAGATCGAGCCATTGGACTCCAGCCTGGGCAACAAGAGCGAAACTCCGTCTCAAAAACCAAAGCAAAGCAAAGCATAGCAAAACAGAAGAAAGGTCTGCAGATGCAGCTCTGGAGCCACTTTTCCTGGTGTCGTTTGTACCATGCTGCCCACGGAACAAGAAAGAAACCAGGCAAACACTAAAACACTAACAATCTAAAAACCAAAGGCCAGGGCTGCTGATGCCTCTTCACCCCAAATCCGACCCCTGAGGGGGCTGTTAGAATCCGGGGTCTTCTGCTGATTCAGCTTCCCTTTCTGGCCACGCCGTCCAGGAAATCACCCACCTCTGATGCCCGGCGCCCAGCCTAAGAGGCCCTTCCCTAACTCTCTGGTCTGCTCAAGCTTCTCCCCGAGGCAGCTCAAGGTCCTCCTCCAGTCTCCAACACTCCGTCCTCTGCTCTCCACCTCACACACTCCTGCACATCCTTCAAAACCCACGTCCAACTTCTTCATGACCTCCGGAAGCACTGTTCCTACAGCACCTTGGACTTCCTCTCTCGTGGCTCTTTTCACCGAGAACCCGAGTCCCTGGTGCCTCCGCTCTTCCGTGCCTGCCTGTGAGCATTTCGGAACCAGTCAGTTCAGCACCTGGCTGGAACAGGGAGCTTGGACCGGCCGAGAGAGAGCAGAAAGCCAGACTCTCAACAGGACCCTCAGTTTCCAGAGCTTAGTCACACAGAGAGCCCCGAAGCCTGTACCATGCTGGCTGTGTGAATAAATAAAAGCACAGCGAGCACAGACGGGAACCAGGTCCCATCCTCTGCTGGGACTCTCAGCATATTCGTAAGCACACAGTAGGAGCTTAATAAACGGAGGTGGGGACACGAGCTGAATGCAGCGGAGAGGACTGCAAGGGGATGAGGACGCGAGACAGGAAAACCGAAGAGCTGGAAGGGGCAGTAAGCCGACGAGGCGGGCAGGGCCCGTGTCCCCGGAAGAAAGGGGCGGCCCTCCAGAAGCCAACCCCATCACTGGGCTTTTCCTCCACCACCCTCCTGGCTGCAGAGGGAAGCATGGCCCTGCAGGGTCACAGAGAGGATGGTCATAGCCTCCAGGACATTCCCCCAAGCTCCCTGACTCCACCGCTCTGCAGAGCCCAGAGGAGTGACGGTGGCGCTGAGGAGAGCTGCCGGGGGCATCAGTGATGGGTGGGCCACCCTTGCCCCAAACCACCCTTTGTGAGGCCAGGAGCCATGCAACGGAGGGACCACCGAGATGGAAAAGGTGACGTAACCATGCAAGGTCACACAAACACCTGCCATTCCGAAGCGAGCAGTGGCCTGGAAGGCCCGCCTCCTTCCATCACCACGCCCCATCTCCCGAAGGCACAGTCCCGGCCCCAAGCCCTCAGCTCCCTACTTCTATTTCGAGGTCGCCATCAAGGTTGTATCGCAGGGTGATTCCCATCCTGGACTTGGGGACCTGGTCTCGAGGGCCTGGGCCTGCCGTTCCCAGCTGTGTGACCTGGGCGGGTCAGCTTGCCATGCCGTGACTCAGTTTCCCATCTATAACACAGATAGAAATAAGGGGAACAATGTGGTCCCCAGGGGCTCGCATCTGCCCGGCTCATAACAAGGCCTCAGTGTTCAGGAAATCGAACTGCCTCAGTGCAAATACAGACCCCATGAGGGTTCCCAAGCCCCTCGGACCTGCCCGTCACAGCTAGGAAGACTCTACAGTCCCCAGAGCTCAGCTCTGCAGACTGGGTTCTAAAAGACTCCTCTGTATCCACGGGACACAGCTCGCCATGTGACCGAGGGAGAGGCAGTGTGTGCAGCTGACTCAGTCATTGTGTAAACGCAGAATTTTTCCTGGGGCAAGAAGGTGGCACCCAGAGAGGCGCCATTAGCATCCATGCTCACTTAGAGCAGGGCGATCTCTTCTGCTCCTGTTTTGATACCCTCTTTTCCCAAGTGGACAGAGAGCCCATCCACTGGAGCGGGGCAGCCCCTGGAAGCTTCTGGAATCCGTGCTTTTCAGCATGGCTCAAAGCCTCCCTGCATCGGAACCCCCTGGGGTGCACAGCAACCACCCGTGAACCCCAAGTCCCTGGTGCTATGCTGAGGTGGGCACAGGGCTAGGCGCAAAATGACCACTGGAGAAATCGGTAAAAAACGAATTTCGCCTGAATCCCACAGCCTGCATTTAGCAACAGCTAAACTCATCCCAAGAAACGCACGCTGAGGCCAGGGACCAGTGAGGCCCCAGCCGCGCCAGGAGGGAGGGAGAGGGCTCTTTTCCCAAGCAGAGAATGGGGAGCTGGGCAACCGCCACCCACCCCCCACCCGGCCCCAGAACAGCCCATGTGACAGGGCAGAGGCCGGTTAGGCCCCGAGGCAGGGCAGAGGTGGGGAGGCGCTCCCCGCCATCCTTGCCAGGGCAAAAGTGGGATGAGGCTGGCCAGGCTGGGCCCCTCAAGGAGAGAGAACTCCACACCAAGGCCCGCCGCCACGGGAGCTGTGGACAGTTCCACACAGAGGCAAGGCCGTTATCAGTTGGGAATCCTGAAATTCTAAAGACACGAGGGAGACAGGTCACCCCCTAAATGGAGCCACCTGGTGCCACTTAGTGGCTGTGATGTCTTTTTGATGCCTGCCATGCCAAGAGGTGGCAGCTGTGCTGCAGGGTGGCAGCGGCCCTGGGCAACCCGGGGGCAACAGTGGGGGGGGGGTCCCTGCTGCCCTCAGAAGGCTTCGCGGGCTCTTGTGTGCACGTGAGAACATGCGTGTGGGAGCGTGTGCGTGTGTACATCTCTGAGAGCACGTGACAGCGTCCACCTGTGAGTGTAAGGGAGCGTGTGAATGTGTGAGTGTGCAAGTGTGTTATGTGTGAGTACAGAGAGAAGGGGAGAGGGAGAGAGACAGGGAGGGAGGGAGAGAGGAGGGAGAGGCTGTGAGGACAGGGGCTGTGCTGTGGAGTGACTGTGCGTGGGGTGCCCCCGTTGGCAGAGCCGTACCTGGGGGGGCTCCCTCACTGCACCGAGCTGCCAGAACATCCCCATTTGTGGAATGGGGCCATGACATCCGCTAGCAGGCATCTGGGCCAGAATGGGGTCCCTGCGGAGGGGAGGCAGCCGCCGGGGCAGGCTCACGTCCTTGGGGCCGGGGTGAAGGGGCCTGGGCTCCCTCTCCGGGAGCAGCAGCAGCTCCCTGAAGTCCTCATCTGGGGCCTGGGCTGGGCAGGGGCTGCCGCGTGAGGGCTGCTCCTGCCTGCCTGCCATCCCCAGGGAGGGTGGCATCAGGCTCCCCAGGAGCGAGGTGGCCCAATTACAGGAACAATTACGGCACGCTGATGCACAGCCGGCCGCCTGGGCGCCCACCTTGCGAGTGACAAGCTGGCCCGGCGGGCTGCGCGTGGCTTTAATCCGAGGAAGGCTCTCAAGTGCTAATGGTGCGAGCAGGCTCATTAGCTTGTAATCCATCTGTCCTTACCGCGGCGGCGGGCGGGCCTGCGGGAGGAAGGATGCCCTCCCAGACCGGCGGGCAGCAGGCACCGCAGGCAGGGGCCACGCCTGGCTCCCTCCTTTGCCACCCAGGAACATGAAATAAAGGCAGAGGTGAAGGTACGGGGGAGGAAGAGAAGGAGGGCAGGCCTCCCCACCGCCCCTGGTGTGATGGCGGCTGGGCCAGGGCTGCACAGGACGCGGCCCACCCTGCTGTGTGACTGCGGGCTCCTGTCTCTCCCTCTCTGGACTGATGCTGTCCTCTGGGAAAACACAGGGCCTGGGATCCATGCCTCTGGGCACAGGAACCTGTAAGTGGGTGGCCCTGGGGTGCCTATCTCTGGGCACAGGCTGTCGCTCCACCTCCCCAGGAGGTGTGGTGGTGTGAACGCTGGCCAGAACGTTCCAGATGGTTTTCTGACAACCATAAATCCTGCCTTTGTCTGCGGTGGAGGAAGTAGCCCGACCACACCATCTGGACGGCGGGTACCCTGGCAAGGGGCGCTCACTGTTGGGTCCCCAGGGCCTGGCCCCGGGCCTAGGACAGGTGCTGAGGAATCAAGGCTGAATGAGGGCTGAGCAGGCAGGTTCCTCAGGTCAGACCTGGGGGGCAGCCTGTGCCCAGGGCAGGTGCAAGGTGGGGCGGCACCCAAGCGGACGTCGCGGTAGAGGCAAAGACCGTGAACTGGAAAGGCGGACAGGGAGACAGGCAGGGCGGGGAGCCGGCTACAGAAAAGGGGCCGTCTGGGCACAGAGCCAGCACACAGAACGGAGGTGGAGCGGGTGACAGGCGCTCTGCACCAGGGCCCTGGTTTCCAGTCCTGGCTCTGCTGTGCAACTGAAGGAGGTTACTTAGCCTCTCTGTGCCTGCATCACCAGCCGTAAAAATGTGGGAAATAACAGCCCCTCCCTCAGGAGACACATGAGCTACCGTGGGGAAAATCTGTTCCAACAGGCCTGACCCCAGGGCACCAACGGTGGCCCCCGCTGCGCCGCTGAGGCGGCTCCCTGGCTTCGTCACTTCTGCGGTCTCCGCCACGTCTGCATACACCCTGGCCCATGCTATTTACTGACTCCTTCAAATCCATCTGTTGTTTCTGGTTTGGGTTTTGGAGGGATAATTTATATCAACTAATTTTTTAAAACTAGTTTATCTCCAGAAGGAACCTGTCGGTCACTGGCAGAAACAGAAATCTGGGCTCCCATCCGAGTTATGCTGGCTCTGCTGGCTCTGAGCGCAGACCCCTCTCCTGCTTCCCAGGGGACCGGCAGAGAAGAGAGGGAGGGAGGTGAGTGTGTGGGACCCCCTGCCCTGGCCACGCCTTGCTCACGGCCCCAGTCGGAGGACTGTTAGGATGGAAAAACCTCACTGCGGTTCTATGGAGGGGCATGTTCCTGCACAGTGTAGCCAGTCTGGGAGTCACATGAAGTCACCAAGGGTGGGACGCCCCCCACCGAGCATCCGAGGGCCTTCCAGGGTACAGCATCACAGCCCCTAGCTCTGCCTTAGTTTCCCCATCTGGAAAACAGGGATGCACCTGTCGGGGAGCATCGTGGAGGGGGTTTCATCCAGCACTCAGGTCTGAAAGTCCCCCACTGTTCCCGCTGAGGGGCCGGCAGCAGAGCTGTCCCCGTGATGGGCAGGGCCCAGAGGCCTGCTGGCAGGGGACGGGAGGCTGGTGAGCCGAGGACCGCAGGCTCCCCGACATTCTTCAATTATTCAAACAATAATCACACCCTTATTTAAAGTCTAGCCTTGCATTCTCGGCACCCCGGCGGCAAGCACCGAGCCTGCTGGTAGGTTTACACGGAGACGAGCTCTGTCTCTCAAAGTCAATTAATTAAGCAAACGCTTTTGCCAGCATGTTCTCAGGTGTGCGGCCAGGAGGCCCGTCCGTCTCAGCCCACCGCCTCGGGGACACTTGATCCCACAGGGCCTGCCAAGTGGGCGGGGACAATGGTGAGGGGCCTGGGCATCGCCTGGTGGAAGAGAAGGGACCAGAAACAACTGCTGACAGGGTTCGAGGAGCGCCTACTGTGTGCCGGGCCGGGACGGGCCACGGGCACTGGACAGGCTCTCACAACACTCTTGGCCGGTGCCTTAGCATCCTTATTACAGGTGGGGAAACTGAGGCAGAGTGGGTGACGGACTTGCCCAAGGTTGAAGGCCAGAGAGAAGGGGACTCAACACCACGCGCTCCCTTCTGCCCCCACATTCTGTTCTCCCTCTCCCTCGACCCACCCAGGCAGAGACAGCGGGAGTGACAGCTGAGGCTGCCTCCTCCGAATGCTCGGCTTTTTCAGATCTCAGAATATCTGCGCGTATTAACATGCAGCGAGATGTCTTGGGGATGGGACCCAAGTCGAAACAGGAAATTCATTTATGCTTCATATACACCTGATCCACACAGCCAGAAGGTAACTTACACAATATTTTCAATAATTTGTACACGAAATGAAGTTCATGTGAAGTCCTACGTGTGAGATTTTCTAGCTGTAGTGTCACACTGCCACTAGGGGAGTTTTGTATTTTGTTTTTGTTTTCTTTTTTTTTTGAGATGGAGTTTCGCCCTTGTTACCCAGGCTGGAGTGCAATGGCGCGATCTCGGCTCACCGCAACCTCCGCCTCCTGGGCTCAGGCAATTCTCCTGCCTCAGCCTCCTGAGTAGCTGGGATTACAGGCACGTGCCACCATGCCCAGCTAATTTTTTGCACTTTTAGTAGAGACGGGGTTTCACCATGTTGACCGGGATGGTCTCGATCTCTCGACCTCGTGATCCACCCGCCTCGGCCTCCCAAAGTGCTGGGATTACAGGCTTGAGCCACCGCGCCCGGCGCTTGTTTTTGTTTTCGAGATGGAGTCTTGCTCTCTCGCTCAGGCTGGAGGGCAGTGGCTCAATCTCGGCTCACTGCAACCTCTGCCTCCTGGGTTCAAGCGATTCTCCTGCCTCAGGCTCCCAAGTAGCTGGGATTACAGGCGCCCACCACCACGCCTGGCTAATTTTTGTATGTTTAGTAGACACGGGGGTTCACCATGTTAGCCAGGCTGGTCTCAAACGCCTGAGCTCAGGGGATCTGCCCCTCTCAGCCTCCCAAAGTGCTGGGATTACAGGTGTGAGCCACTGTGTCCAGGTGGGTTTTGTATTTTGGAGCACCTTGGACGTTGGATTTTCAGATAGGGGTGCCCGATCTGTACACACAAGCTTCAAAACAGAGGCGGGTACTGAAGATGGGCGTCCCACCCACATCAAGAATATGCATTTTCCTATCAGGCCCCCAGGTAAGGACAATTGTTACCCGCATTTTAGAGAGGGGAGAAACTGAGTCACGAGGAGGCTGAGGGACTTGCTCTAGGTTGCACGAGCTGTCAGGGATGGGCTGGGGGTTTGAATCCAGACTGGGACCCTGCTCTGGAGCCAAGTAGGGTCTTTCTAATCCCCTTGCAGGGCAGCTCAAGGCACCCGTGCCCTCCTCCAGGGCCTCCAGGCACGCAAGTATGCTCTCTCGCCCGGCAGGACTGGGCACCTACCCGGGCACCCCCAGCAGCAGTGGGTGCCAGCATGTTCTGGAGGCTCTGGGAGCTGGACCCTCACTGACAGTCTCCCACTGCCCACGGCTCTTCTCCAGCCGACGGAACCAGGCATTACGTGGAGACACTGAGCACTGCGCCATGGCCTCCTTCCTGCAGCCGCCTGAGCCCCGAACTAACACAACAAGGTGCGTCGTCCACAACAGCAGCTCCCTTTAAGGGTGGGACATGAACTCCAAAGGCTGAATGCTGAGGCCAGATAGTCCCACCAGCAAAGGGGGTAGAGCCACCGAGGGCTTTGGCCACCCTGCCCCGCCCTCAGGGCCTCGAGGAGCAGGCCTGTGCAGCCCACAGGCAGCTGAGAGTGTGGACGCCGGTGCTCTGCACCCCAGCTGTGCCACTTCTGTGCTGTGTGACCTTTTGGGCACGTCACAAGTAACATCTCTGGGCCCCAAAACGTGGTCTCACAGGACCATCTTCTCTCACCTTTTCCATGCTTCTCGCTGAGTCTCCCGAAGCACCGGCACTGGGCAGAGTCCTCCTAAGGCACTTGTTCTGGCGGCGGAATGAGCGACACCCAAGGTCAGAAGGAGCTGCTGGCTCCACCCGCTCATCCCAGCTCCTGAAAACTGACCACGCCGAGCGCTTCCAGCAAACGGACATCAATTGCCCAAACCCTGGCACACACACAGGACAGAAGATTCCAGCCAAGCCCAAGCATCTCAATCAACTCCCCACCAGGAAGGAAGAGGAGCCATCCACAAAAAACTAACCAACTCCCGGGCAAGGTTCCTCTTACATGGATTGCCCTTCTCTCTCTCTACCATTTCCTTCTAGAAAACTCCTATCCACCCCTCAAAACCCTTCATAAGCATCAAGCCCGTCTGTCCCCACCCATAGTTAACCACTGCCTCTTCCCCTGGGGGCCTGGTATAAGCCTCTCTCGTGACAAAAACAACTGACTGTGCTAAGCACTTTACATGGTTTATCTCAGGAAAGTTTTCAAAAAGGGAGGTGGTGTCTTTTATCTCCATTTTACAGAGAAAGAAACTGAGGCACAGAGTGGCTGCACCGTGCGCCGAGGCTGGGTGTAAAGCTGGGAAGTCTGGCTCTGACCTCAGCTGCTCCGGGATGGAGCGGGTAGGGAGAGGAGCAAGGTGTGGCTGCCCCAGGAAAAGGTGTCAGGGCAGGCTGGGGAAACACCGAAACCAAACGGCCTAGAGAGGGAGCAAGGGCAGGTTAAAGAATAAAACTGAAATCAGAGCAAAGGCAGCACACGCTGTCCTGGGAGGGGGTGGGGACCTGCGGTTTCACACGCGCTGCTCCCTGGGGGCCCCGCCAGTGCTCAGGTGCTCACTCAGCGTGGAGCCCAGCTGCTCCGGAGTATTATTTCAGGAGTGCTGGGAGGCGAGCGGAGGTCTCTGAGCCTCAGGTGGAAACTCAGCGAGAGGGGGCACTGGGATGTCAGAAAAATCAGACAGCGGGATGCGGGGCCTCGAGCTGACCAACATCGCCAGCCACCCGATCTGGCCCCCCTCTTCCCAGGGGCCCTGGCCACCCTGCCGCCCGCTGCACCTGCTGGGAAGGTGACACCCCCGGTGGTTGTCCCTGCTCCATCTCCCAGGACGGCAATCGGACACCACTCGGAGGAACAGGTCTGATGCGCTGTGTGATTTGCTCTGGGTGGCCGGGGACGGCAGGGGCCCCACTGGGCCTCCCAGGACAAAGAAAGACTGTCTCATCAGCAGCTGCAGTCACAGGAGTGTTGAGGCCCAAGAGGGCTCTGGAACAGGGTGGAGTGGAGGTGGTGGCAGAGCTCCCTGGGGACCTGGGAGCAGGTGGAGGGGCGTCGTGGAGGCTCACAGAGGCCCCGAATGTGCCCCGTCGCATGGCCAGGAAGCAAGTGAGACGCAGAAGACGTTGCCTAGGAAAATTCACAGTCCCACATTGCCCAGTGGGGCCCCAGAATTTCCCCCCATCCCCATCCAAACATCTGCTTCTCATGCAAGTGAGACAATGTCAGGGTCACGCTGTAGATTCCGAAGCCAACTGCCTGAGTCCTACTCCTGGTTGGGACCCTTGAGGCCGATGGCCCTGGCTCCTTACTTCACCTCTCCGTGCCTCAGTTTTATCATGTTAAATGGGAACAGGACATTCAGGATGTTGTGAGAGTTTAGTGATTTCAACCAAGTGCTGGGACTGTCCAGAAACACGGGCAATGCCAGGGAACCATCTCCTGTCATGCCTCGTGACTGCTGTGTGGCCTCCAGCACCCAGGGCCTCTGAGTTTTGGGTCCTTGGATCTGGAATCTGAAAACCAGACATGGAGAGCTTTGAGGAGAAAATAAATCCGGATGCTGCAGAACTATAAGCCACTGGTCCCGGGCCTCAGTTTTCCCACTCTGTACTGGGAGTGATGACAGTCCCGCTGGAGAGCTGCTTGGGCTTCCGTGAAGGGTTCGGGCTAGCACCTAGCACACAGTGACAGCCAGAAAGCGTTCACTCCTCCACGGCAATGTGACACCCACAGCCAGCCCCTCGCTGCACTCAGTGTCCCCAGCATCCACAGGAGGTCTCCCGCACAAAGAACGGACGGTGAGCCAAAACCTCAACACTCAGTGAATCAAAAACATAACATGCAAGCTGGGAGCAGGGGTTCACAAGTGTAATCCCAGTACTTTGGTAGGCCAAGACAGGCAGATCACCTGAGATCAAGAGTTTGAGACCAGCCCGGTCAAAGTGGAGAAACGCCGTCTTTACTAAAAATACAAAAACTGGCCGGGCACAGTGGCACACGCCTGTAATCCCAGCACTTTGGGAGCCTGAGGCAGGCGGATCACTTGAGGTCAGAGTTTGAGACCACCCTGGCCAGCATGACAAAACTCTGTCTCTGCTAAAACTACCAAAAAAAAAAAAAAAATCCGGGAAGGCATGGTGGTTCGATCCCAACTACTTGGCAGGCTGAGGCAGGCTAATTGCTTGAACCCGGGAGGCAGAGGTTGCAGTGAGCTGAGATGGTGCCACTGCCCTCCAGCCTGGGTGACAGAGCCAGATTCCATCTCAAAAAAAAAAAAAAAAAAAAAAAAAAAAAAAACTTACACAAGAACGTTCATGCCAGCATCATTCTCGATACCCAAATGGCAGAACCAGCCCAAATGGCCACCAGCTGAGGAAAGGACACACTGATCTGTCCATGCCATGGAATTTTTTTTTTTTTTTAGATAAGAGTCTCACTCTGTCGCCCAGGCTGCAGTGCAGTGGCATGATCTCAGCTCACTGCAAGCTCTGTCTCCTGGTTTCAGGCAATCCTCTTGCCTCAGCCTCCCAAGTAGCTGGGATTACAGGTGCCAACCGCTACGCCTGGCTGACTTCTGTATTTTTAGGAGAGATGGGTTTTCACTGTGTTGGCCAGGCTGGTCTCGAACTCCCGGTCTCAAGTGATCCGCCCGCCTCGGCCTCCCAAGGTGCTGAGATGACAGGCGTGAGCCACCGCGCCCAGCCCCATGCCATGGAATATGACTCGGCCACAGGAAGGAAGGAAGCACTGAGGCACACTGCTACATGGACAAACCACGAAAATGCAACGCTTGATGGAAGAAGCTGGCCACAAAAGGCCACACAGTGTGGGAGTCTGTTTCTCTGAAATGGGGAGCTCCATAGACAGAAAGCGGATGAGTGGACATCTGAGGCTAGGGCACAGAAATCAGGAGCGGGGAGTGACCGCTAGTGGGGAGGGGGATTCTTTCTGGGGTGACGGGAACATTCTGAAATGACGTTGTAGTGATTAAACGACGTGGGCCTGTACCCTTGAAAAGGGTGGGCTGGGCACAGTGGCTCACGCCTGTAATCCCAGCACTTTGGGAGGCCGAGGCAGGTAAATCACAAGGTCAGGAGTTCTAGACCAGCCTGACTAACATGGTGAAACCCCATCTCTACTAAAAAAAAACAAAAAATCAGCCAGGCGAGGTGGTGTGCACCTGTAATCCCAGCTACTCAGGAGGCTGAGGCAGGAGAATCGCTTGGACTCGGGAGGTGGAGGTTGCAGTGAGCCGAGATTGAGCCACTACACTTCACTCCAGCCTGGGTGAGAGAGTGACCAAAAAAAAAAAGGAAGAAAAGGGTAAACTGTATGACATGAGAACTTCATCTCAATAAAACTGTTTTTTTTAAAAAACACCCTAAGACCTTCCTCCGCACCTGGAAAGTGACCACAGAGAGCCCAGGAGGCAGGAGGGGCTCGCAGCATTCCCGAGGAAGGTGAGGGGTGTTGGGTAGACCCAAGAGGCTGCCGGCATGTTTGCCCGTGGCTGGGGGAACCCTCCTGTGTGGGCAGCACACAGAGGAGGCGTCTAGGGTCTTAGTTTTGACTAGTCACGACAGAGGAGCTTAATGTCGTTTAATGTCTTCACTGAGCAGCTCCCATATACAAGTTCAGGGCACCGGGGACAGGCTGCTGCACCAAGGGGTCCCCCAGTCCCTCCGGGTCAGCTCCAACTCGGCAAGAAGCTGCCCAGGGCCAAGAGCCACACGTGCCTCCCAGCGCTCTGGGAGCCAAGGCAGGTGGACCACGCGACCAGCTTGGCCAACATGGTGAAACCCCCTTTCTACTAAAAATGCAAAAACGAGCCAGGCATGGCGGTGCGTCTGGTATAATCCCAGCTACTAGGGAGACTAAGGTGGGTTCAATCCCTTGAACCTGGGAGGTGGACGTTGACTGAGCTGAGATTGCACCACTGCACTCCAAGCTGGGCAACAAAGCAAGACCCCAGCTGGAAAAAAAGTAACCACATTCAATGCCAGGCATGGTAGCTCACACCTGTTGCCTTAACACTTTGGAAGGCCAAGGTGAGAGGATCACTAGAGCCCAGGAGTTCAAGACCAGCTGGGGCAACATGGTAAAACCCTGTATCTACTAAGAAAAGAAAATCTGTTAGGCCTGGTGGTGCTTATCTATAGTCCTAGCTTCTGGGGGGCTGCGGTGGAAAGGTCCACTGAGCTGTGATGATGCCACTGCACTGCAGCATGGACAGAGTGACCCTATCTAAAAAGAAAAAAAAGAACCACATAAACACGCTGGTCAGCCAGAACAGCATTCCAGATAGTGGGAACAGCACGTGCAAAGGGACAAGATGGATGGGACGTAACGAACCCAAAATGGCTGGTCACCCGGGAACAAAAGGCAAGGGTAGCAACCACCACGAAGCCGAGACATGCAGAGTTTAAAGCAGAACGTGCGGCCCAGGTTTGCGCTCTGCATGCCTTATTGGGGATTGTCATATGCATGTGGGGGGGGGGGGATGAGACACCTCGCCATCCCTGAATGTCACCCCAGCTTTGGCAGGTGCTGCCAGGCTGCCACAGGAACTCCTACCTGACTCCACTGAGCACCACCCCGGGCCTCCAGGAGCCCACCGTGGAGGCATGGTGGCTAAGGCATGGTGGCTCGTGCCTATAATCCCAGCACTCTCGGAGGCCAAGGCAGGCGGATCACTTGAGCTCAGCAGTTGGAGACCAGCCTGGGCAACATGGCAAAATCCCATCTCTACAAAAAATTCTAAAAATTAGCTGGGCGTGGTGGTGTGCAACTGTAATCCCAGCTACTGGGGAGGCTGAGGTGGGAGAATCATCTTAGCCCGGGAGCAGTGGTTGCAGCGAGCCAAGATGGTGCCACTGCACTCCAGCTCGGGTGACAGAGAGAGACCGTGTCTCAACAAGAACAAAGAAGAAGGAGGTGGGTGCGATGGCTCACACCTGCAATCCTAGCACTGAGGGAGGCGGAGGCGGAAGGATCACTTGAGCCCAGGAGTTTGAGACCAACCTGGGCAACACAGGGAAACCCTGTTTCTGTTATTCAAAAAGAAGAAAAACAATGAGAAGGAATGGTCCCCCACAGCTCCTGCCTTCTCTTTCTTCCCGGTACGAGCAAGATGCTCCAGTTCTCTCTGGAGAGGGCCCCTGGCCTGAGAAATTTCAGACCTCAACCCCCAGACAGAGGCCCTGTCACTAGATTTACAGGCCCAGAATTGCCCGGGCGCTGCAGACTGTACTGAGGCTTGCTACAAATAACCCAGCTTCTGAAGGCCGGAGCCAGCATTATGATAAATCATCACTCCTTAGCACAATTACGAGCTCCAGGCAGAAGACCGTCTCCACCTCAGCGTGGCCAGGCTGGAGGGCCAGAGGCTGCCCTCACCTGCTTCAGGACAACCGGGGCCTCTAAGGGGACAAACGCTGCCCTCCTGCCCACATCCCACCCCGGTCTTTGGGCCACGGGCTGGTGATGTCCCACCCCACCCAGGTCCAGGCAGCCCCGAGGGCCCCCAGCACTGATGACAGATTCAACAATGTGCCTGTCTACACTCGCACTGCTCTGCAGACTGCCCCTCCCCTGCTGCCCCTGGTTTTCAGCGGGTGGGTGGGGTCTGGCCTGGTGGTGGCAGGGAGAAGGGGAAGGAAGGAGACGGGAAAGTCGGGACTCTGTCCCAAGGGGCGGGAAGAGAAGGGGGCCAGCAGGGAGTGCCCGTCACAGTGGGGTCAATTAATCCATCGGGAAGTGTTACAGCAAGGCACAATTGATCGTCCCTGGGCCACATTAGCGGTGGCTTGGAGGACGTGGGGTCGCCCGGGCTGCATCAGGAGATAAAGTAGAGAAGTCTGGAGCGCAGCGTCGAGGGGCAGATTACACTGAGATTCAGACGCCAAGGTCCCGGCCACGAATCTGTCAGCGCCACAGGGTCCGTCCAATAAATTAGAAAAGATAAGGATTGAAGGATGAAGTATTAAAAGCAACATCCATTTCAGAAACAGGCACTGGGTCTTCGAGGCTTCTTCCTTCCCCAGGCTCCCCCCTCCAGGGGTCCTGGAGGCTCCAAGGAGAGCTTGTCCAGAAGGGGAATTGGCCAGGGGAGGGGGCAGAGGAGAAGAGAGGGAGGAAGAAGAAACAAAAGGAAGGGGAGGAGGAAGGGGGGGGTGGCAAGATCGAGGGGGGCTGGGGGAGGAGAGAGGGTGAAGGGGATGGACGGGGCCCAGAGAAGCACTTTCGCCAAGGCTGGGTCAGACCTTTGGCACAGGCACTCAGGTTTAATTGTGGGAAATGCCACAGAGAGGGAAATGAAACGTGACTCCCTGCCCCCGGGCTGGCCCGGCCCCTCTGGCATCCCCGCGTGGCCTGAGGTCCCCCCTACCTCCCTTCGTGCACCTCCAGCTATTCTCCTCTGGCGCCCAGGTATAGCAGCTGCCAGCGTGGCAGGAGGGGAAGGAGGGTGGAGGGCAGGACAGGCTTCTTGGGGGAAAGACAATAATCAGGAGCCCACCCAAGCATGGTGGGCAGGGTGGGCAGGGTGAGCAGGGCGGGCAGGGTGGGCACGGTGGGTAGGGCAGGCAGGGTGGAGGCTGCTCCAGACGAGGGCTCTCCCCGCATGGAGAGACCAAACCCACACCCCAGGTCCCTGGCCTGGCCCAGCGCCTCTCACCTGGATGGGAACAGGAGCCAGCTCACTGGTGTCCCTGCTTCTGCCTCAGCCTTCAAGCCTCATCCTCCATGTGGCAGCAAAGCACCCATCGGAAGAGGCATCATGTCTCTCCTCTGCTGGGAACCTTCCTAAGTCACACCCTGCCCGTCTTGCTGGTTTCAGGACTGCTGCCCCCAGGGCCTTGCTCCCAGGCTGGCTGGCTGGCTGGAGCTCTTTGCCAGGCATCAGCACCACCACCTCCAGCTCTTTTTTTAATTGGGTCTCCTCATGATAACGCCTGGGAGAGTGTTCCAGACAGCCCCCCACTGCAGCGTCCTGCTCCCCACCACAGCCTTCCCAGAGTGGTCTCCGCTATCCTCCTGTCTGGCTGAATGGTGACCGCCCCCCCCCCCCCAACAAAAGACAGGGCCACGTTCGGCCCTGGGAACCTGTGTGACTTCTTTGGAAAAAGGCTCTTTTCGGATGAGACGGAGTGAAGGCTCCTGCAATGAGGTGGTCCTCAATTATCTGTGTGGGCCCTAAGTCCCATGATGTGTGTCCTTATAAGAAGAGGGGACAAGCAGCAAAGGCCACATGAAGACAGAGGAGGGAGGTGCAGCCACAAGCCAAGGACCACGGCAGCCAGGAGGAGCCAGCAGAGGCAGGGTGGCCGGATTTCACACTTCCGGCCTCCTGAATGAGAGGACAAACATCTGTGGTTTGAAGCCCCCGCCGTGTGTGATGCTTTGATCTGGCAGCCTCGGACTCCCCCCACCCGCTCCGAATCCTGCAGCCTGCCCACCCCCGCCCCAGTTCTCAGCCCTTCCCCTGGGCTAACTCGGTTTCAACAGCACTTTGCACCTTTCAGCTCATCACTTTTCCTGTTTATTGCCTGAAACAAGCTCCCCAGGCGGGGACCTACACCTTTTCCTCAATGCTGTCTCAGTGACCAGGACAGCAAATGGTGCCCGTCAGTGACCAACAAACAGGCCGTGGACAGAAGGACGGCTTTTGCACGGCCCTCCTGCTTCCTGCTCACCTCCATTCAAAGGTCCTCCCTTGAGAGGCCTCCCCTGTGCCCCACTGCTGGCATCTTGGTGCCAAGGACACACCCTGCACCCTAGCCCTGAAATGCTTAGCCTCCTTCAACTGTGCCCACGTGGAGAGAAGCCGAAAGCTGCAGTGGAAAACTCTCTGCAGACACACACAGAGTGAGCCTCAGCTGGAGAGAGCCACAGCATGGCAGGGGCTTCGGGGAGCCTGGGAGGAGCCACAGCCCCCACCCTGCTCCCCACCGCCCTGCAGCACCCTGCCCCCGCACCCTGCAGCGCCCTGCTCCCCACCGCCCTGCAGCTCCCTGCCCCCCTCACCCTGCAGGGCCCTGCCCCCCACCGCCCTGCAGCGCCCTGCCCCCCTCACCCTGCAGCGCCCTGCTCCCCACCAGAGGTGCCAAAGTCATCCTGCTTGGATCCATGTAATGATGACAGCTTCCCAGATCCCGTCCTTTGCCTTCAGGCTGTCTAAAGTCATTTCCCGGTGGCAGAAGCAGACAGCAGCTCAGAGAGCAGCAGGGTCGGACCAAGCCAGGCCCTGGGCTCCAAAAGGGGGAGGCCAGACTGGGCCCTGAGCCGCTGCTGAACTTGGGGTTGTGCGGGGCTGTGCATGCCTTCCGTAACGCATGGCCACCCCGTGAACACGACCTTAGCTGGACACAGAGTCTTTGCAGATACAATTAGGTAGAAGGAGGCGACATGGGAAGAAGGTGGGTCCTAAGTTCAGTGAGCTGTCCTTCCAAGAAGGAAATGAGGACACAGAATAGCACATAAAGGCACACACGCAGACAGAAGGGTGTTGGAGGAGGCAGGACCACAGCGATGCGGCCATAAGCCAAGGAATGCCGGGAGCCACCAGAGCCTGGAAGAGGCAGGAAGGATCCTCCCCCAGGGCCTCCAGAGGGCAGCCCTGCGCACACCTTGAGTTTAGACTCCTGGTGTGTCTTCATGGAACTCTCTATACGTGTGTATGCATGATAAAACCATTCACTCACAGCTGTGAAAATTACTGATGTGCACCTCTTCCTATTCGTTTTTGTAACCCTAGTGTCTGGTACATAATATGCCCTTATAAGGGTTTGTAGGATGAATAAATTATATTTAAAGCCAGAAAAAAAAAAAAAAAAAAAGAATACACTCCTATGGTTTCAGGCCATGAAACCCAGTTTATGGTCGTTTGTCCTGACAGCCCCAGAAAACAGACGGCACCTTAAGGATTTCTCAACGGCGACACTTTGCATGCTCCCCAGTCTCCCAAGAGACACCTGGCAATGTCTGGGCAGTTGTCTGGTTGTCACACTGGGAAAATGTTCCTGGCATCTCGTGGCAGAGGGCAAGGTCGGGACAGCTCCCAGGACAAAGAAGTAACTGGCCTGAAATCTCAACGGGGTTGCGGTGTAAACACTCATCAGGTTTCTCCCATCAGGGGCCACCACAGGCTCCAGCCAGCCACAAATGGGCACTTAACAAATGTGGGGCACTGCCAGGCACAATGGGTGTGTCTGCAGTCCCAGCTGTCTGGGAGGCTGAGGCAGGGAGACCACTGGAGCCCAGGAGTTCAAGGCTGCAGGGAGCTGTGACCACACCACTGCTCTCCACCCTGGCAACAGAGCGAGACCATCAAAAAAAAGTAAATAAAGAAGGAAACAGGCTGCGCGCAGGGGCTCGCATCTGTAACCCTAGCACTTTGGCAGCAAGGCGGACTGCTTAAGCCCAAGTTCAAGACCAGACTGGGCAACATAGTGAGACTCTGCGTCTACAAAAAATACAAAAAATGAGCCGGGCATGGTGGTGTGCCCGTAGCCCCAGCTATTCTGGGGTGCTGAAAGGGAAGTGGGGGCTGCAGGGAGCCATGACTACACCCCTGCACTCCAGCCGGGGTGACGGAGTGAGACCTTGTCTCAACAAATAATAAACAAAGAAAATTCAATACATATGGGTTGAAAGGCCTTTGAGCCTGGCCTGTGGTACCATGCAACCAGCATTACAATTTTCACCTTAAACTGTGACTAAATGGGCTTGGAGCTAAGAAATCCTCAGATGAAATAAGGTGGCCCGGCACCGGCAGATGCCTGCACCCAGCTGCCCTGGGGCTGGGGACCTGCCCCCATCAGCAATGCTGAGAGCCCGGCCTCTTCCTCAGATCAGCAGGGAATGGGTGTCCCTGGGCAGGGGTTGGGCTGACAGCGCCCAGGGTGGATCGGGGAGGACTGAGCCGTGTACCTCCAACGTGGCTGGGCTCACGGACATGCCGTGGAGCCGTCCACGGAGGGGATGCTCGCAGCTCCTGCTCTGGGCTGGCAGCAGGTGCCCCCAGCGGCCCCCTCCCCGCCGGCACCATGCTGCAGTGGGTTGCGTGTCTGCCAGATGGCAATGCGCTATGTGTCAGGAGATAGTCACTATTAAAAATTCACTGGGTTTTATTTTATCTTTTTAGTTTTTTTAGGTTCTGTTTGGGCTCTCTGCTTCCTCCTAAAGCAGCTACCGAACTGCCATGGTTCCACTGTTCCAATCGCCACTCATTAAACACCGACAGGGTCATAGCATTTCTCCACCCCAGCAGCTGTGGGGCGAAAGCAAGCGGCCAGGGACAGGGGCTGGCTCCCTGGGCAGCTCGATGGCTGCAGGCCCTGCCTGCCTACTCATGCCTGTGGAGGAGCCCTGCAAGGCACAGCCCCTTCCTGGGGCGCCCATGGAACCCTGCCAGACCCCAGCTCCCTTGAGGCACCAAGCAATCACTTTCCTACCTGGGAAGAACTGTGGCCCCGTCAGACACAGGTTGCCAGAGAGATGTGTTTAGCACCCCAACAAGGGCACCCAAGAAACTGCACACGGAGCACCCCCGGCGCGGTGGCCGGGCATGAAGGGGACCGCAACTGGCCACGTTCCTCAGGAAAGAGATGCAGATCCCAGCTCTGTGTCCGGGGCCTCGGGCAGGCCCTGACCTCCGGGCCTGAGTCCCGGCTCTGCCTGGTGGTGTGCCAAGCTTGGTCCAGCGGCGGCTGGATCACCAAGGGGTGCCGAGCCCCACAGAGGCACTCCAAGTCGGCGGGAAGACCTCCCCCAACGGCTGGCCCCAGGTGCCCTCTCATATCAACCAAGGATTCAGGCACCTCCTAGTCCCAGCAAGTTCTGGGTGCCGTGGGCACAGCATGAACAGCCCAGCTGGCTCCAGCTGCCGACTTTCTAGAGGGGTAGGAGGTGATGAAAAGCGGAATATGGATGGGGCTCCCGCACCCTGGAGCCTCACCCTCACCCTCAGAGCGAGCATATCCCAGGGGGGTGCCTCGGGGCAGAGGAGGGGTGGCCTCTCAGGCCTCGGGTGAGCGGGAGCAGGCCCCCCCCCCCCCGTACCCACAGTTGCCGCTTCGGGAATCGCAGTGAGGACGGGGGTCCCGGGGTGCCTGTGCCTGGCCGGGGACTCTGACGGGCCCTAGCTCCCCTCCCACTCTTGGTGTCCCTATCTGTGGTTAGGTGACTCGGTCGGGCAGCTACCGGGGAAAGGGCTGGATTTTCACAAGGTGCATTTCAGACAGCAGAACGACCTTCCTCCAGTCAGTCCGGCTGATTGCTCTCACCTGAACTGGGGATCAGAGCGGGAAAGGGACTTCCCAGCCTCAGGGAGCGGCAGGACCCAGGTCCCTGAAGCCAGGTGTGCATCCGCTTGGCTGCCCCACAGTACTGGGGGCCTCAGAGTCCATAAGAAGCATTAGATGGTATTTTTAACCATCGTTTTTTTTTGTTGTTGTTGTTGTTTTTTTTTTTTTTTTTTGAGATGGAGTTTCACTCTTGTTACCCAGGCTGGAGTGCAATGGCGCGATCTCGGCTCACCGCGACCTCCGCCTCCTGGGTTCAGACAATTCTCTTGCCTCAACCTCCTGAGTAGCTGGGATTACAGGCACGCACCACCATGCCCAGCTAATGTTTTGTATTTTTAGTAGAGACGGGGTTTCACCATGTTGACCAGGATGGTCTCGATCTCTTGACCTCGTGATCCACCCACCTCGGCCTCCCAAAGTGCTGGGATTACAGGCTTGAGCCACCGCGCCCGGCCACCATCGCTCATTTTTAAAATATGTAAGGTGGAGAAAAGACAATGCCTGCATCCCAGCACTGCCTTAACAAATGGCCACCGAATGGATGACTGAAAACAAAGAAACATTCTCTCACAGTCCCAGAGCCCACAGAGGCTCTTCAGGAGGGTCCTTCCGGCCCCTGCCAGCCACCAGTGGGTGCCAGCACTTCCTGGCTTGTGGCAGCACCGCTCTCTGCCTCCTTTTTCACACGGCCGCCTCTGTGTCTGTCTTTTCTCCTCTTCTCTCATAAGGGCCCTTGTCATTCAATTTCAGGCACACTTTTCTTTTGTTTTTCGATCTTGTCTTTCAGGCTGGAGTGCAACGGCCCGATCTTGGCTCACTGCAAGCGCCGTCTCCCGGGTTCAAGTGATTCTCCTGCCTCAACCTCCCAAGTAGCTGGGATTACAGGCATCTGCCACCATCCCCAGCTAATTCTTTGTATTTTTAGCAGAGATGGGGTTTAGCCATGTTGGCCAAGCTGGTCTTGAACTCTTGACCTCAGGTGATCCACCCACCTCAGCCTCCCAAAGTGCAGGGATTACGGGCATGAGCCACCGCAGCCAGCCTCAGGCCGACTTTAATACAGGATGATTTTAAGCTCAAGAGGCTTAATTAATTACAATTGCAAAGAAACTAGTTTCACATCAGTTCACATTCCAAGGTTCCTAGCAGATGTGAACTTTGGGGGTGGCCCTATTCAGTGCAGTGCAGCTGGTCAACGCCACCAGCACACTAAGATCAGCCATTCTTCCAGCTCATACTCTTAGACATCAGTAGATCCGGAGAGACAGACGCTCTTGCCAGCATCTGTTCTGCGTGGCTCCAGGCAGGAAAGGGAGAGAGACGGCCCTCCCTCTCCCAAAGCTCTCTAAGATGACCCTTCTAGGTGGCATAGGCTCAGAAGGGCCCTATGAGGCTGGGCGTGGTGGCTCGAGCCTGTAAGACCAGCACTTAGGGAGGCTGAGGAGGTAGATCACTTGAGGTCAAGGGTTCAAGACCAGCCCGGCCAACATGGTGAATCCCTGTCTCTACTAAAAACACAAAAATTAGCCAGGCATGGTGGCGCACGCCTGAATTCCCAGCTACTCAGGAGGCTGAGGCAGGAGAATCACTTGAACCCGGGAAGTGGAGGTTGCAGTGAGCTGAGATTGTGCCACTGCGCTCCAGCCTGAGTTTCAGTGAGACTCTGTCTAAAAAAAAAAAAAAAAAAAAAAAAAAGAAGGGGAAGAAGGGCCCTAGGAGAAGCTGGTCCAGCCCTTCAAGGGGTTAGGGAGGCTGAGGCCCTGAGAAGCTTCACGCCTTACCCAAGGTTCTGGAATATTCCCTGTTCCTCCAGGGCTTTCCCACCTTCTTGTGGTCCAAGGAACCCCAAGCACAGAAACAGCTGAGACCCGACAGGTGAGAATCAGTCTCCCATCAGGACCTCTGTCAAGAGGTTCAAGGTGGGCTATGGCTCTCAGGAGGAGGCCAGGGGGTCCCTCCAGGAACACAGTGACGGATGGGCAGAGACGGAGCCCTCACTGGCATGAGAAGGCGAGTCTGCACCCCCCAAACTCGCCACCCCGCGTTCTCTTCTGTCCCCTCTGTGCAGCTTTCAATGCGGACAGTGTCTCAGGTCCCAGCACAGAGACGCGCCGACACTCAGTAAGTACTCCCTGTGTTGTGACCATAGTTCACACAAATCGGCCATCCACTCCAACACCCCTAGCAGGTAAGTGGTATTCCTGAAAACATCCAGAAATTCTTTGACACTCTTCCCAGCTGGAAGGGGTATCTCCGCACCCTCCCCGTGGACCTGGGCAGGCTTTGGTGACTGTCTCCGTAGAAGTGATGCCACGTGACCCCTGTGGCTGGGTCAGGAAAGGCCACACAGCTTCTGTGGGCCTCTCTTGGGACAGTGGCTCTGGGAGCCATGTAAGATGTTCAGTTAAAGTCACCAGGTTGCGAGATTCTGGGGGTGAGACCAACCCAGCATTCTCGCCCCACCCATTTGAGTCTTCCCAGCCCAGACACCAGGCACAAGTACAGAATCGGCAAGATGACCCCCTAACCCAGCTCCCATCTCACTACAGCCACATAAGACCCCCGAGAGAGCTGCTACCTGCACCCCCGGTTTCACGAGCAAACAAAATGTTCATTCTTATTTTATGCCCAGGTCTTGGGGTAGCTTGTTACATAACAACAGCTGACTAGAACAAGACAGTTGTCACTTTATTTCCCCTTTTATAGATGAGGAAACCGAGGCACAAAGAGGCTAAGTGTCTTGTACACAGCCAGTAAGAGGCAGCAGCAGGCAGCAAACCCAGGCTGGCTGGCTCCGGACCCTCGCTCCCAGTGGCTCGGCCAGGCAAGGGTGAAGACACGGGCGTATACACTATCCAGCAGGGGCCTGCAACGCTCAGCCAGCTGCTGGAGGCCAGGACCTGGGGCCAGTCTACAGCCCACCCTGCCCTGCTTCCTGCCCAGCCTCCTCTTCTTTTTTTTTTTCTTTTAAAGACGGAGTCGCCCAGGCTGGAGGGCAGTGGTGTGATCTCAGCTCATTACAACCTCCGCCTCCCAGGTTCAAACAATTCTCCTGCCTCAGCCTCCCAAGTAGCTGGGATTACAGGTGCCTGCCACCATGCCTGGCTAATTTTTTTTTTTTTTTAAATTTACTAAGATGGGGTTTCACCATCTTGGCCAGGCTGGTCTTGAACACTTCACTTCGTGATCCACCCACCTTGGCCTCCCAAAGTGCTGGGATTACAGGCGTCCGCCACCCCGCCCAGCCCAGCCCAGCCCTTCATTTCAAAGCACAGTGAGAGGCTGGCTACCAGCACCTGGGCCCTTGCGGAGCGGGTCAGGTGGCAGGCAGCCGGGTTACTCTGACCTGGCTTTGGAGATGATCCACCCCATGTCCTTCCAATACTGACCACGTGTTCCACCAAAGTGCCTGTGTTCTCACATTCCCACAGCTGGCCACTGTCAGTGAGACGTGAACCTACCCTCTGGGCCCCAAAGGAAAACTGAAGCTCTTAGGCTGGGTCCACAGCCCTGCCAATGAGCTCATCCACCCACGGGACTTGGAAACAATTTTAAGGCATCCCAAAGTACAGACTGACTTCGGATGTGACTCTACTAATCATTAGAACAAAGAGCTCAATGAGTATCTGGGAAGTGGAGCCACTCATTGGTCTGGCCAGAAAAATGGTTATTCTCTATTCATCTGACATTTATTGGGCACCTACTGCATACTCAGCAGCTCGGAAGATTCTGAGATGAGAATGTAAAGGATCTTCTCTCAAGGAATGTCTGTCTGACAGGGAGAGAAAATAGCTACAAAATTCTACTGAGAAAAACAACACAGACCATGAGGAGGCAGGAGGGATGACTTATGGCTGGGCAGAATCTGGAAGGCTTCTTGGAGGAGGTGGCACTGAAGCTAGGCTTTGAGATATGGGGAATCAGGAAGGCACTTCCAGATGGAAGAAAAAATAGCAGCTGACATTCATGACACTGATAGTGTAAGATTATTAACTGAACTGATGCACTTATTCCTAGCAGGGCGAATACTGCCATCTGCATGGCATGAATGGGAGAATGTGGCACAGAGAGGTGAGGTCACTTGCCCCTAGTCACACAGCAGTAATGAAGGAGAACCCGGATGGGAGCCCAAGCCTGGCACTCTCCATGGTTCTATTACAGGCTTCCCTTACAGCCCAGGCACCAAGCGGAGATGCGGAGGGCCAGGGCACGGCACAGAAGAGGCATGAGATTCGGCTGGCAGGAAAGCTGGGGAGGCATGAGCTCCAGGAGGGTGGGGGGGCAGCCCCCAGAGGAGCCCAGAGTTCCCACCCAACTGCTGCATGCTCCCAGGAACCAGCGGCCATCCCAGACTCCTGGCTATCCAAGTGACTGGATCTTTCTGGAGCTGAAGGAAGAGGTGCCAGTGGCCACAGATGGCTAGTTGGAGGCGTGACCCTGAGAGGCACTGCCCAGACTCCCCCCAGCCTCTCCCCTTTGCACCTCACTAGTTGTGTGACCCTCAAAAACGAGCACTGCTTCCTCACTTGCAAAAGCAAGAGGGCGCGAAGCCATTGCCTTCCCCCTGACGCTGCCGTGAGGACCGAGGCGTGACCACAGGGAAAGGACACAGGACATCCCATTCTATCTGTAAGGTGCCCCGGCCGGCAACCACCCAGCGCTCAACACAGGCCTCTCCAGCTGGCATCCTCCTCCTGACTCCACTAGCTGGGCTTTGGAAACAAGGTGAGGGCCCTTCTAGCTCCACGAATGTCACCTCTGCACCTGGACAGGGGAGCCGGGGTGGCAGAGGGGGAACGGCATGGAATCCAACCACCACACCCTGCAGGCCAGGTACGCTCTCCGCCTGGGAGATGGTGGCGCATTCCCAAGGCTTTGTGAGTTCCCTGTGCAACCCGTGTGACCATCACCCCTGGGGAAAACAGAGACTCCCAGACACCGCATGACCAGGCCAAGGTCACACAGCTGGCGAGGGGCCTTCTGGGGTGGCCGAGGCCCTCCTCCACCAGCCGGGCACCAGGAGGAAGGGCGATCAGAGGAAGCCAGGCAGAGGGGAGCAGTGATCAAACACCCAAATAAGAAGAGAGTTTTGCAGGTTCACTTAGCTTCAAGGAAAAAAGCCTCCCCTTTTCTCTAAGCGGCTGCCCCCCACTCCGGCCCCCCAGGAGAGCACTGGAAACCGCTTAAGCCGACATCTGATGGACAGGGATTTGTTTTAAGCTCTTTCTACCCACTGGACTATAATCATCAACCGTTCTCGACCTCTCCACAAATGACTCTTTCTCCCCCTGAGTTTTCAAAAGGCAAAAAGCTTTAAAAGCTGCCGTTCAAACAGGCAGAGAGGTGCACACAGAGAGAGGAGGGGTGGGCAGGCAGGCGCGGCAGCCAGGAGGGGCCGGGCATGGGGGATGGCGTCCTCCCCCGGCTGCTGGCCTGGCTCACCTGGAAGAAAGACCCACAGGTGAGGTGCCCAAAGATCAGGATGGGAAGCAGCAGTCCTGAGGCCAGTGTCCCTGCCCATTCTGTCCCTGGAGCCACCCTGAAGGGACCTTGGTAGCCGGGGTCACGTTCAGTGAAGCCTCCTCTCTACTCCTCGCTCTGGCTGCCCCGCAGCTGGAGGACCTCAGTGGTCCGCTGCCAGCTTCACATCTTCACCTTTGTGGCACTGCCCGGGCGCCTCAGAGTCCCACTCATCCTCCCTCTGATGGGACTCACGGTGCTACCCACTCTGAACGGGCTCTGTGACTCTGACCCTCTCACTGCCCAACTGTGCCAGTGATATGAGGGCTTGATGCCAGGAGTTCTCTTCCCCAGGGAGCTGATGGGGCCCGGGGAGGGGGGTGATTGGGCACTTTGGGGAGGGGTAGGTTGAGAGTTCCAGCCCCACAGCCCACCCCCGGCCCACCTGTGCCAGCAAGAGGGGGTAAAGTCCACACACTCAGTCCCATTTCCCACCTCCCAGGTCCCTGCAGGCATGAGGGGCCCTGCCCGGGTTGCTGCCCACCTCCAGGGGACACATGGCCAGGCTAAGACAGAGCCCCGCGGGTCAGCAAGGTGGTGCCCGCTGGCCACGTCCTACACAGGTTCTGAGGGCAGCCTCTCTCCCACGCAGGCCTAGAGGCCACCCGGGCGCCGCCAGACAGCTGCAGTCAAGGCTTTTCTACTTGAGGAAACCAACCCAGGCCAGAGTTGACAGCGTGAGGAGGCGGCGCTGGGGAGCACGTGCGTGGCCTGAAGGTGACGGGGCTGAAGGGCGAGGCGGGGTGAGTGCGGGGCCGGGTCTCAGCCCCGGGGTGGGTGGCACGCCCCAGAAAGTTCCATCCCGGACCCCCCCTCCGGTCCACGGGGCGCTGAGCCGGGCACTTACTGAGGGTCTGCAGCAGAGACGACCAGGTCTTCATGCCCAGCATCCTGCGCCGCCCCCCGGGCCGCGGGACCCGGGGGCTCTAGGAGGGGCTGCGCAGCATGGCCCGCAGCGGCGGCAGCGAGCAGGAGGGGCGTCACGAGGCGGCCGAGGGCGGCCCGGAGGGGGCGGGGGAGACGGGGATGGAGCCGCCGGGCGGCCCTGCGCGGTGCGCCCTGCCCGCGGCGCGGAGCCCGGGGAGGGGCCGGGGCGCCTGGGGACCCCGCAGCCGCTCACGCCGCCCCCCGGCCCCGCGCCCCCGGCTTCACGCACCGCCAGCCGTGGCCGCGCGGCCGCCTCGCAGCCGCCACCTCGTCCCCCGCCCGGCCGGCGCCGCCTCCCGCCTCCCGCCGCCCTCCCGCGCCGCGGCGCCCCCGCCGCCCTCCCCCGCCCGCGCTCCCCGGGCAGCCCCCGCTCCCCTGCACTTGATAACGCGCTTGTCAAGACTGCTGAGTTGTTCCTGACCTCTCCCCCGCCGCTGCTAATTAAGGCTCCGCCGTGACAGTTCAAGTGCCGAGCATCAAGTTTGCAGAACCAAAGCCTCTAATTGGGGCCGCTTTTCATTTCTGCCTCCCCCGGGCTGGGGCTCCCCAGACCTGGGCACTGGCGCATTTTTCTTTTGTATTTTTCATCAGGGAGGAGGAGGAGGAGAAGGACAGGCAAACAACCAAAAGGCTGAGGGTAGGGAGGGTGGTCCCCCTCCTGCCCCGCGAAAGCCAGGTGGCGGCCACCGGACTCCTCCCTACCAGCCGACCTCACATCTCTCCTAAGCCAGGGGTCTCTGAGCTCCCTGACCTGGGCTTTAAGGAGCTGAGTCCATCCTACAGGAGGCGGCTGCAGGGGAGACCTCCCCGCCCCCCCCCCCACACCCTCTGCTTGCCTGGCGGGGGTTGGGGGGGCAGACCCGAGACTGGGCGCTGGGGGCAGAGGGTGTGTGCAGCTCTGGTGTCCACAGCCCTGCAGAGCACAGCCTCCCTGCCCCAGTGGGGAGGTGTGCTCAGCCTCAGCCCCACTCCCCAGGACCGCTGGCCTCTCCTTTCCAGATAAGTGCTGTGAGCACCGAGCCTCTAAGTGACTCTTCAAGCTGCCTTTCTCCTCCACCGCCTACTAAATCAAGCTGTGCTGAGAGCCACAGGCTGGGAGGAGAGCAAGAAGGAGGGGCAGGGCTGCCTGCTGCTCCCCGGAGCCAGGCCGGGGTGAGGGCTGGGAGAAGGTCCAAGGGGAGGGGAGCCGAAGGGAGGAGAGGAGGAGGCCCAGCCCCTGGGATGGGAGAGGGAAGCTGCAGGAGGTCTAGAGAGGCTGGCTGGCGAGGCCTCTCAGCTCAGAATCCTGGAGCTTCAGGCAGCACTGGGATTATGGCTTTCTCAGCCTGCTGATGAGCCTGAGAATTCCAGGTGATCCTAATTAAATGGGGGACCTTCGTCTGAGCCACTATCCAGGCGCTTCTTACACGAGTCAAGCTTGAGAAACAACCATGTACACCAGGGGGTCTCCAACCCCTCCAAACAGATTAGAACCACCTGGGTGCTTTTAAACCACACCCACCCTTTGCCTGGGCCTTCACCCAGACCAATGACATCACACCTCTGGGCACGGACCCAGGCACTGGTATTTTCTAAAGCTCCCTGTGGGTTTCCAATGTGCAGCCAAGGTACAGACCCTTTGTTCCAAGCCAGTGGCTCTCAAAGGAGAGGGGGTGGTGGCTTTGTACCCCAGAGCGTAGTTAGCAACCAGTGTCTGCAGACATTTTTGATTGACACAACTGGGGGTCACAGTGCTGCTGGCACCTGGTGGGTGGAGCCAGGGATACTTCTAAACACCCTGCATCGGACAGAACAGCCCCCACACCGAGGAAGCAGCCAACCCCAATGTCAGCAGTCCCAAGGTTGAGAAACCCAGGGTGAGCCCATCCGCCACCAGGCAAAGACCCTTTGGAAACCTCTTCCACTGTGCCCAGCTCAGGGCTTGCCCGAAGCAGCTGCCCCCTAAGAGTGTGGGCAGAGAGGGTCTCTGAGTCTCCTTCCCACCAGGCTGCCTGCTGTCAGCCTGTGACTGCTTGGTTATAATTGCTTCCTGTGTTAAGCTGAAATCTCCCTAACTTTTACCCCACTGGGCCAATCTCTTTCCCCATCTGTCATCAGATTTCACATCCTTATTTGCAGACCACTCTCATGGTCCCCTGGGTGTGAACTGTCTCAGCAGACTCTCCTCACCCCACCCCAGATTCCTCAGCTCCTTCTCCATGGATGTCCCTGGTTATGTGGCTGTGAACAGCCTCCTGAAGTGCAGGACCGCAGGACCGCAGGACCGCGCCTGCCCATGGGTGCTCTGCCCTGGACTCCCATACCCCCCATCTTTTCAAGCCTTAGAAGTGACATCAGCTCAGGCAATGAGAGGTCACTGCCGGCTCTTGCCCAGCGTGGAACAGCTGAGGCCTCAGTGAAGACCCTCACTTTCTGCTTGCCAGTTTCCTTCTGAAACCAAGTGCTGGGCTTTCCACGAACTACCTTGCAATTTACCAAGCGCTTTCTTCCCAGTGCCCAGCAGATGAGCAAGATAATGCGGTTTCTAAGGCTGAATCATCCTGTGTCCCTCCCTTGAGGGTAGAGCCTGGTGGTCACCCCTGATGGACAGGACAATCTGGGGAGTTTAATACCAGGCTGGGTGGGCATGGTGGCTCATGCCTGTAATCCCAACACTTTGGGAGGCTGATGTGGGCAGATCATGAGGTCAGGAGTTCGAGACCAGCCTGGCTGACATGGTGAAACCCCGTCTCTACTAAAGAGACAGAAGATTAGCTGGGCATGGTGGTGTGCACGTATACTCTCAGCGACTTGGGAGGCTGAGGCAGGAGAATCACTTTAACCCGGTAGGCGGAGGTTGCAGTGAGCCGAGGTCACATCATTGCACTCCAGCCTGAGCAACAAGAGTGAAACTCTGTCTCAAAAAAAATAAATAAATAAAAATAAAATAAAATACCCAGCTGGACACTACCCCTGAGCAGCTGCATCAGAATCTCTGGGGAAGGGGCCCAGGCACCAGCATGTCTGCCCCCGGGTGCTTCCAAAGGTGCAGCGACGGCTGAGAACGGCTGCTGGAAGGATCAGGGGCTCAAGGCCTTCCCCAGGCCAGCCCGTTTGACCTTGAACACACTTGTATTTCAGGCTGGTGTGTCTACAGGGAGTGTTTATCTGGTCAAGGGATGTGGGCCGGGAGCCGGCATCCCCAAAGGACAGCATGTCCTTGCTAGTCGGAGGTCTGGCGCTGGTGAAGGTATGTGCACTGCTGGGCCCCGGGGGCCACGCACCCCACCGGGAGGACAGGATCCCAGGGAACAGCGTTTGCTTTCTGGCAGAAACTCTTTGAGAAGCTGCTGGGAGGAGCCAGTAGCCTGGACTGAGCTCCAAGCAGGCCATCCACTCACTGTGTGAGCTGGGGGAGTAGCTCAGCTTCCCGGGGCGTCAGCAGCCTCCTCTGTGAGGGAGGGGTGAATGCTTGCTCAGCCGTGCACAAAACAAGTGCTCAAAACCAAAAAGGGAAAGCCCCTGGGGAGGAGAAACGGGTCTTCACGGTGACCTGCCCAAGGCCACATGAATTTGCAGGGCCTTGGTATACTCATCTGCAGAATGGGCAGACTGGGCTCAATGACTCCCTGGAGTCCCCTACGTCTCAGCGAGACCTTGGCATGAATTAACAGGCCACAGCCACTGCTCACTAAGCACATAGGCAAAGGAAACCCAGCAGGGCGTGACAATGGATGCCCTGGCCTCTCAGGGGTGAAAGGGCAGCTGGGTGGTTTGTGCTCTAAGCCCCTAGCAGCCAATGGGATGGTGATGGGAGCCAACAGGAGCCCAGGGAACAGGGCTGCCATGGACAGTTGTCCAGATTGTTCACTGCACAAGAGCTCCTGGAGGAAATGGCAAGCGGGAGCTGAAACCCAGCACTCACTCTATTCTTCAACAAGCACCTGGGCATGGGACGGGTCTGCCTGAAGCAAGGGGCACCTTCTAATTTGCACAGAGGAGCTGTATGGGCAGGTGGGGGCCCTGTGGAGGGGCGACCGGTGGCTTCCCAATTCCTGCCCTCCCAGCTCCAAAGCCCTTTCCGAGGAAAACGTTCCCTTAAGCAGACTAGACTTACAGCCTCCCAGGAGGGACACAGACTCTTACAGTCATGGGAAGAGCCAGATGCCTGACACCTACAACTCCCGGACTCATGTGGAGACACAGACGGTGCCCAGGGGGGGCATTTGGGGTTGGCAGGGTGGTGATTCTAGATAGATTCCACCTGCCTCCTGATTCTGCCCCATGCCATCGTTCTGGGTGAATGAGCGCAGGCGGCATCAGAGGCCACTGTGTAAGCAGAGGATGTGAGCCAGGCACCACAGGCAGCAGCTGACAGAAAGCCTCAGTCCCTGCCCAGGCCCTGGGCACAGGGTGGCGGGAGTGAAAGCGGTTAATACTCCTGAGAGTGTGTAGGACACAGCTCCCTCCACCCAGACCTGCGGGCAGGTGGCACGGTTTCTCTGGGGCAGGAGGCTGGGCACCTCCTTGCCGAAGGTGAAGGAACACCTCTCCCTTCTGGACTTGGATGGAGGATTAGCAGCAGGATGAGGAGGCCCCAGGCTCCCTGAACCCAAAGTGACTTAATCCCTCCTGCAGCACAGGGGGCCTCACGCTTTGAGAAGCACCGGGGGTCAGGTGTGGTGGCTCATGTCTGTAATCCCAGCACTTTGGCAGACCAAGGCAGGCGGATCACCTGAGGTTGGGAGTTCGAAACCAGCCTGACCAACATGGAGAAACTCCGTCTCTACTAAAAATACAAACATTAGCTGGGTGTGGTGGCAGGCACCTGTAATCCCAGTTACTCGGGAGTCTGAGGCAGGAGAATCGCTTAAACCCAGGAAGAAGCAGATTGTGGTAAGCTGAAATCATGCCATTGCACTCCAGCCTGGGCAACAAGAGCAAAACTCCATCTCAAAACAAAGAAGCAGCACCAGGATCCCCAGCGCGGCTTGGGAGAAGCCTTGCTCTGCCGCCCAGCGTTTCTCATTTAGCAGGTCTGGGGCGGGGCCTGAGAATCTGCATTCCTAATGAGTTCCCAGGGGAACCCCACTTTGGGAACTGCTGCTCTGGTGTGATAGCCACCTGCAATGTGGAAGCCCCAGCTAACTAGCAGCCCATCAACAGGAGATTCCCCTGGACCCTGGGCCTCCATGCCCAGCTCCACTGCCCTCCCCATCTGGGCATCCTGGTACCGGGGACAGGGCCTCCATCTCTCCATGCCTTCTTCCAGTGCCTTCCTGTTTGGGCAGCATCTGCTCAGCTCTGGCTGCCATGGGGCGCATCCTGCAGCTCCAGCTGTCGCGGGCTCCCCTCCAGGCACCTGCACCCACAGGCCCGTTTGTCCAAGTGGGGCCTCCTTCGTTTACCTGTGGCCTTGCATCTGCTACTTCAGCTGTGTTCCCAGGGCTGCATTCCTACCTTCTCCTTGAGGGCAGGACTCTCTGCCTTTTCTGGAATGTTCCATGGCAACCAGCCAGGGCCTATGCAAGGGGTCCCTGGAGCTGGAGGGGGGTCTAGAAATGGCTGGCCCAATTCCGAGCCCTGGGAGGCCAGGTCAGCGCCAGCTGGGGCTGCAGAGGGGACTCCAGGGAGGCCCAGAGCAGACGGTAGGGTATAGGGAGTAACATGCACCCAGCACCTCACTATAAGACAAGAACCAGGGCGTACCGGGATGGGTCAGTGCTGTGTGCCTCAGTTTCCTCACAGGTAAAACAGGGTCAATAATAGCTACTTCAGCCTCAGGCTCCCCTCTCTCCTCCGAGAGCGTCCTCCTCGCTCCGGGGTCCTGACTTTGCCCAGATAAGCTGGGACAGGCCTCTCCCCTCCCGTCCTCCCCACCCTTATCTGGCTGTGTGTGATGTGATCCCAGCAGCCGCTAGGGCAGACCCCGCTGCCCTTTCTTTTGGGGTCAGAGGAAAGTGAGAGGCAGGAAGGGCCTGGCTCACCCCGCAGCCACCCCAGGCAGGCAGCGATCTCAGGACACCCACTTCTGAGGTTCATTTGTCAGAAGATGCTTTCCAGCCCAACTGGCTAAGTCTTCCAGAAAGGAGGCTGCGGAAGCCCTTGGTCAGCTTTTCTGTTGGGAGTGGTTTCTTGTGACTCAGCAAGGCAAGGCCCATTTTGTCCTGGGCTGTTCTGCGAATGGCATCGTCTTTGGAGACACAGCCTGCCCGTGGTCTCCCCTGTGAGTCCCACTGTCCCTGGCAATGGCGGGGTTCGGGATGTTGCAGGGCACAGAGGGCAGGTTCGCCCTGCCAGGACCTAGTGGGGCCCTCACACCAACGCTTACCCAATGCAGCCTCCCTCCCTCCCACGAAATGCTTAATCTTCTTTAAATACCACTTAGCTGCCTCAAGTCCTTTCTGGATGCTGAGCAAAGATCGCAGACCACACACACACACACAGTAGGAAAATGACTGTCCCCTCTCTGTCCTCAGGGTACTTGGGGACTTGCAGTGGGGTCTGCGTCCCTGCCCCACCAGCCTAGACTTCCTGGCCATGTGAAATGGTGGACTGCCTGCTGCTGAAGGTACAAGCAGTTTGGAAATCCCAGCACATAATCTGGAAGGCAGAGGGTGGTGGAGACGGCTGAGCCCCCATTGTTCCACAACAAGCTGAAAGGTCCCACCTCCACGTCCTCCCTCCCGCAGGCCCTGCCCCCTGGAATGCCCCCTCTCCCTCTGACTTCGCCTCACCAGATCCTGACGCCCCAGCTCCACTGCTTCTCAAAACCAAATTATCACGCTGTCGACAGACCCACTTTGCACCCCATTACAAGATACCAGGGGTCTGGCCCAGGTGTCCTCCAAAATACTGTCCTACCCGTCAGTGACCCTCCTCTGAGCCAGGACTGGGTTAACTCGGGGAGGCACAGCTTCCTGTGGACACGTGAGGATGAGTTGAGTTGAGAGGCAGGGCCAGACGCCCAAGTTCAAATCCTAGCTCTGTCACTCACAACTGGGTATCCTCAGGCAAGTCGTTCACCTCTCTGAGCCTCACTTGACTTATCTCTAAAATGGGGACACTGTGAGTTTATTTGTAAGGCGCACAGAGCAGGGCCTGACCCCAGGGGTAGGCTGGGTCCCTGGGAGGGAAGGGCATTCGGCCACGATGGGGTGAGGCAACAGCATGGGCTCCTGGCCGGCATGAGATTGGAGAGAGCACGGGACACCTTCACAACCAGACAGCTGCCGGCACGCAATGGGTAGCATTTCCCCCAAGTTCGTCAGAAACTGAGAGCAGAGCTCCCCAACATGTGAAGTCTTGGCCACCTGAAGTCTCCTGCAAGGGAGGCAGCTTGCAGTGCGCCAGGCTGCCTGGGTCTGTCTTTGATCTGAGACTGAGCTGCCACTTCCACGCGGGGCTGAGTTGCAGGGCAGATAACTGGGGGCCCCCACATGAGCAGGGGCCCTGCTTGCCCTTCTGTGTCCTGGGCAGCTGCTGTAAACCCCACACTGGTCTGAGCACGGGGTGTGAGTGGCCCCTGGGGTCTGCCGTTAGAACACCCCAGCTCCACCCCCAGCTCCACACTGAAGTTTCTGTTTCTTTTCTTTTCTTTTTTTTTTTTTTTAAACACCAGGTTTTGCTCAATCTCCCAGGCTAGAGTGCAGTGGCACAATCTTGGCTTACTGCAGCCTCAAACTGCTGGGCTCAAGCGGCCCTCTGGCCTGTCCCCCCAGTAGCTGGGACTATAGGCATGTGCCACCACGCCAGGCTGAGTGGAGTTTTGGAGTCTGTTTTCTTACCTGTAAAGAGGGACCCTGGGGTCACCTTGGAAGAGAACGAGGGCCTGCTCTGAATAACCATCACCTCAAGTCCCTCCTCTGACACTTACGGAGCCTCATGGGATGTCCCTGTGGCCCCATAGAAGAGGAACTGGAACATAAGGTGCCTGCACAGAACTTGGCACCCAGAAGGTTGACTTGTGGCTCTCCAGACAGATCTGTCCACACCCTCACCCCGCGCCTGCACAGGTGACCTCGCTAGGAGGCAGGGGTTCTGCAGAAGTGATGAACTCAAAGCTCCTGAGATTAGCTCGTTCTTGATGAGAATGGGCTCCACACCTAGGGAGGAGGGCCCTTATGAGACACAGAGGAGACACCAGATGACGGAGGCAGAGCCTGAAGGGTTGCGTCTACACGGCAAGCAGTGCCAGTGTGGCTGGCACGCCCAGCAGCTGGGAGGGAGGCTGGAACAGGTCCTCCACCAGAGCCTCCAGAAGGAACCCATCAGCTGACACCTTGACGTTGGACATCTCCAGAGCCATGGGAGAATCAGGGTATGTTGTTTTGAGGCCCCCAGTTTGGGGCGATTCATTACAGCAGCCCCAGGAAACTCAGCCGGTGTCTGCCCAGGAGCCTGGCTGCATGGACGGATGCTCCAGGAAAATGAGCCCAGCCAAAAGGGCACTGTGGGCTCACTGGGCCCTGACCCTGCTGGCAGCTGGGGAAACTGAGGCCCACAGGCGTGCCCGGCCAGCCACCCGTCCCTAGCCATTGTGCCTTGGCTTGGGGCCGTCTGCTGGCTGCTCCCCCACTGCCACCACCAGGGCTGAGCATGAGGAACCCAGGGCCTGGGGCAGCCTTGGAGAGGCTTGGAATGGCAACAGTGTCAAGCGAGTGGGGCCAGTCCTGGTCAGACACACACCTGAGGGCCCTCCCAGAGCTGGGTGGGGTGTGATCACCTTGAGCAGGGGCAAACAGAGGTCTAGAGAGGGAAGGGGCTGAGCAAAGCAGGATCGCCCACAGGGAAGGCAGCGCCACCCCCTCTTCTCGGCCCCCAGGGTTCCAGACCTCAGATCAGGACCTGCCCAGCTGAACCTGGCCTTACTGGGGCCGGGCAAAAACCAGCTGGGGCTTCAGGAGCCACAGGAGCCCCAGCTCCACCACCTGATGGACCCACCAACGTCCTCCTGATGAAGGAAGTGTTCTCACACCTAAGCTGGGCCCCCCCCCCCCTCACTGCAAGCAGACCCATACTTTCACCCGCTCCACGGCCTCGCTTGCTACGGCCAGCCACCCCGGCCAGCAATATCACTGCCTCTGCCTGGCACGCCCCGGAAACCCCGTGCTGAGCCCTTCGTACGCACTGCGTCCATGCATGGCATAGTCTGCCCGGCCTCCGCGGAGGGAAGGGAGGTGGAGAAGGCTGGGCGGGCTGCCCAGGGTTCCCGGGCCACCACGTGACTTTACCACAGAGCTCCCCAAAACAGCTTTTCTTCACACCCCCATCAGCCGTGCCAATGTCTAAATCTAGAACCTTCCTTGGATGTGGGAGCTGGAAAGGACCACCTTACAGTGGCTAACCCCTTGCCCCCATTTTACAGTGGGGGACCCAGGCCCAGGGGCTTCCGTGACTCATCTATCCGAGATCACACAGAATCCCGGGGTCCCTCTGCCCTGGGCCTGCAGCACCGAGTACGCAAAACCAAAACACAGAGGCAAAATGCCAAACCACACAGCCAGAGACAGCCGAAAGCTCCCAGAAGGACCCTCAGGGCCCGCAGGGTGGGGTTGAAGGCCCCGAGTGACTGCCCAGCCCCACACCCAGCAATGCAGCGCTAACCTAGCCCAGTGCTGGCAGAGGGAGGGGTGCGGTCCCAGTTAACCAAATGAGGGGGGAGAGAAAACGCCACACGCTGCCAGCGTTCCGGCCACCACCCACCCGGGGTTCCTCTCTCCAGGAGCTGTGCTGAGGGTCTCTGGCTTCAAATCCTTCTCTGAGTTTCAGTGAGGCCTTAAGGGGGAGAAGACCACAGGCCTCCCGTGGGAACAGCCTGGGCCCACCGGGGCAGGGGATTCAGAGGAAGGAGACCGTTCCAGTGGGACGCAGCGGCAGCCCAGGCGTCCGGGAGAACCTGTGTCCTTTAGACCAGGGGCTTCCGGGCTCCCCCGGGGTAGCTTTGAAAAATCCCAGTGGCCTTACATCAGTCCCAGATCAACTAAGAGTCCGTAGGGGTGTGGCCTGGACATCAGCATTTGTTAGAGTGTGTCACCAGGCGATGGCCTGAGCTGCCAGACGGGGCGAGGCGGGGCCGGAGTGGGAACACACAGGCTCAGCACCGCTGTTCATTACCGGGACCTACTGGCACGTCCCAGCTCAAGAGAGTTGGGTAAATAAATAAATAACCGCACTGGCAGGGCCATCAAGCATCATCTCATTAGGGACGCGAGGAGTCAGACAGCTTGACTCTCAAAACATAATCGGCTTAATTGCAGGGCCCCGGTGCAGGCCAGGGCGGCAAACGGCCTCAGCACTCCCATTCGTTTCATTAAAATCCAATTATTCGCACCGGACACGGGTCTCTCTGGCAGGGACAAAGATGCATCTTCAGCTGTGGTCTAACCTGACACCAAGACACGGGCCTGGGGTGGGGACGCTTCTAGCTTACAGCACGAGGCCCTGCTTCCCCAGAGCCAGAAGCTCGGTGAGGGGGGCAGGCAGAGTCCGGCCTCTTGGGTGGCCTCTGGAGCCAGGTGGCCTGTTATGAGGAGCCTGGCAATGTGACTGTGGGCTCCAGTGTGTCCAACGGGAAACCATTTGTGGTGCGTCCACACAACGGTGCCCTTCTGCAACAGGAAGGAACCAACCACCAGCCTGCGCACCAACCACCATCAGCACACACCAGTCACCATCAGCACACATCACCCACCATCAGCACACACCAATCACCATCAGCACACACATCAACCACCATCAGCGCACACACCAACCACCAGCCTGCGCACCAACCGCCATCAGCACACACCAGTCACCATCAGCACACATCACCCACCATCAGCACACACCAATCACCACCAGCACACACATCAACAACCATCAGCACACACACCAACCACCATCAGCACATACCCCAGTCACCATCAGCACACACACCAACCATCAGCACACATATCAACCACCATCAGCACACACACCAACCATCAGCACACACATCAACCACCATCAGCACACACACCAACCATCAGCACACGCATAAACCACCATCAGCACACACCAATCACCATCAGCACACACATCAACCACCATCAGCACATACACCAACCACCATCACACACATCAACCACCATCAGCACACACACCAACCATCAGCACACATATCAACCACCATCAGCACACACCAACCACCATCAGCACATACACCAACCACCACCAGAACACACACCAACCACCACCAGCATACACTAACCACCAGTACACACCAACCACCACCAGCACACAGCAACCACCAACAACACACACACTAACCACCAGCACACACCAACCACCACCAGCACACACACCAACCACCAGCACACACACTAACCACCAGCACACACCAACCACCATCAGCGCACACACACCATCAGTGCACACACCACCACCAGCACACACACTAACCACCAGCACACACCAACCACCGTCAGCGCACACACACCAACCACCATCAGCACATACACCAACCACCATCACACACATCAACCACCATCAGCACACACACCAACCACCATCACACACATCAACCACCATCAGCACACACACCAACCACCATCAGCACACACACCAGTCACCATCAGCACACACCAACCACCATCAGCACACACACCAGTCACCATCAGCACACACCAACCACCATCAGCACACATACCATCAGCACACACACTAACCACCATCAGCACACACCAACCATCAGCACACACACCAATCACTATCAGTGCACACCAATCACCACCAGCACACATATCAACAACCATCAGCACACACACCAACCATCAGCACACACACCAACCACCATCAGCACACACCAACCACCATCAGCACACACCAACCATCACCACACACACCAACCACCAACAGCACATACACCAATCACCATCAGCACACCTCAACCATCAGCACACCCCAACCATCAGCACACACCAACCGTCAGCACACAGCAATCACCATCAGTGCACACACCACCATCAGCACACACCAACCATCATCACACACCAACCACCATCAGCACACACACCAACCATCAGCACACAGCAATCACCATCAGCGCACACACCATCAGCACACACCAACCATCATCACACACCAATCACCATCAGCACACACATCAACCACCATCAGCACACACACCACCCACCATCACACACATCAACCACCATCAGCACACACATCAACCACCGTCAGCACACACGCCAACCACCATCACACATCAACCACCATCAGCACACACCAACCACCATCAGCACACACACCACCCACCATCACACACATCAACCACCATCAGCACACACCAACCACTATCAGCACACACACCACCACCAGAGCACACACCAACCACCACCAGCACACACTAACCACCAGCACACACCAACCACCACCAGCACACAGCAACCACCACCAACACACACACTAACCATCAGCACACACCAACCACCACCAGCACACACACCAACCACCAGCACACACACTAACCACCAGCACACACCAACCACCATCAGCGCACACACATCAACCACCAGCACACACACCGACCACCATCAGCGCACACACCAACCACCATCAGCACACACCACCATCAGCACACACACCAAACACCATCAGCACACCCTAACCATCAGCACACACACCAACCACCATCAGCACACTCCATCAGCACACACCAATCACCATCAGCGCACACACCACCATCAGCACACACCAACCATCATCACACACCAATCACCATCAGCAAACATACCAACCACCATCAGCACACACCAACCATCGGCACACACAACCACCATCAGCACGCACCAACCACCATCAGCACACACACCAATCACCATCAGCACACACCAACCGCCAGCACACACATCAACCACCATCAGCACACACCAACCATCATCACACACCAATCACCACCAGCACATACATCAACCACCATCAGCACACACCAACCACTATCAGCACACACACCAACCACCACCAGCACACACTAACCACCAGCACACAGCAACCACCACCAACACACACACTAACCACCAGCACACACCAACCACCATCAGCGCACACACATCAGCACACACACTGACCACCACCAGCTCACACACACCATCAGCGCACACACCGACCACCATCAGCACACACACACCATCAGCGCACACACCGACCACCACCAGCATACACCAACCACCATCAGCACACACCAACCACCATCAGCACACACCAACCACTATCAGCACACACACCAACCACCACCAGAGCACACACCAACCACCATCAGCACACACACCAGCCACCACAGCACACATACCAGCCACCACAGCACACATACCACCAGTGCACATTCCAACTTGGATGGGTCTGAACCCTGGCACACTAAGCACAGGAGTCTTTGTACTGAACGCCTCCACCTACATGACATCCTAGCAAAGGTGACACAACAGAGTCAGAAAACAGACCCATGGCTGCAGGGGCTGGAGGTGGGGAAGGATAGCAGAAGGACACAGTGGGGTTTTCTGGGGTTGGACACAGAATTCTGTAAATCGAGCTGCTGGTTTTGCCACTGTATATGTTTGTGAGAATTCACCAAACAATACACTCAAAAAGTGTGAATGATCTTGTGCATAAGCTACATCTGAATAAACCCCATTTTGAGATGGAGTTTTGCTCTTGTCACCCAGGCTTGAGTACAGTGACGCGATCCCGGCTCACTGCAACCTCCACCACCTGGGTTCAAGCGATTCTCTTGCCTCAGCCTCCCTAGCAGCTGAGATTATAGGCACACACCACCACGCCCAACTAATTTTTGTATTTTTAGTAGAGAAGGGGGGTGGGTATTTACCACATGGGCCAGGCTGGTCTCAAACTTCTGACCTTAGGGGAGCTGCCCGCCTCAGCCTCCCAAAGTGCTGGGATTACAGGAGTGAACCATGGTGCATGGCCTGAGCCACCATGCCCAGCCAAACCTGGCTTTGAAAAAATATGTAAGGTGCCTAAAATAGAACTGGCCACAAAGTCCCCACCATGGTAACGGGATGGCTGGGCGCAGCTGTGCAGTTCCGATTCTACACTAAGGGGCTAGAGGGAGAAGGCCACTGGGGCTGAGACCAGGCCCTTCCTTCTGGGCCAAGCTGGGAGCCCTGGTGGGCACAGTGTGGCCAGAAGGGGAGCAGTGGGCAGAGGTGGCACAGCACACTTTCTGTTCTGTCCCCACCAGGGAAATGCTTATTATTGCCGGCACTATGGTCATCATCAGATTCACAAGGTGGATCTTCAAAAGCAACCCTTATATTTCCAGGAGACAGAATCAGAGAAGTCAAGCGATCTCTCCAAAGTCACACAGCAGCAATCCAAACCCCAGGCACGCTGGCCTCAGAGCTCCCAGCTCACAACCACTATACCTGGCCCCCTCCTCAAAGGCTACCAGTGTTTCCTGAACACATCTCAGCTGGGCTGGGAACGAGGCATTTGGGTGTCTTAAGTGTCCATTCCGGGAGAGAGGGCGGGAGCCACCTCCCACTGCGATTTCCAATCAACCTCACTTGGCGAGCGTTGCTCACCTCATCTGGGCCTTATGGAAATTGGATTCTCAGGTGACCCTGTGGCCAAAGGTGGCCAGGCTGGGCCATGACCGCAGCTGGATATGGGAGCCGGGCTCTGTTCTCCCCTGCCCCCGTGCTGCCTCGGCCCCGAGGCCGGCTGCCATCCCATGGAGGCCCTGAGGTTTCCCAGCCACCCCTTGGCTTTGTTTTTCTGGGCCCTTCCAGGCCCAGAACCATCCAGAAAAGTCAGTTAGGCCAGGAGCAGCTGCCTGGTGCCTCTTGAACAGCTCAGATGTGGTGCGCGGTGGGGACCCAAGCCAATACGCTGCCCCTAGGTGAATCGGGCACCATTAGAGTCACAAAGACCAATTAAAACGAGAGGAAAAACAGCCTTCCTTCTTCCAGGGCGCCCCGGCCAGCTGCTCCCTGCTCCCACCTCACTGGCCCCAGGGGCTGCTCCCGGCCCCGGTTTCCAGCCCGGTTCCCTCCTGCGCCCGGCCACCTGCCTTTGACAGAGTCAATATTGACGCCGGAGAGGCCTCCCGCTCAGGCGAGTGAGGGCGGAGGGGCGGAGGCGTGGGGAGAGGCAAACAGCTCCTGGATTTTCAACTCAATTGCTGCGAGGAGGATGAGAAATTGCCTTTCTGACCCAAAACCGGAGTTCACAGCTGCACTTCATTACCGATTTCTCCAGGAGGCCCTGGGAGAGGCTCGGCTCCGGAAGGGCTCACCTGTTAGCAGCAGCTGCCGCCTGCCTCTTTCATAAACACGTTGGTGGTTTCCTGCCCAGGGCTGCAGGGCCGGGGACGTGGGCGGCGTGGGGCGGGCTGCCAGCGGTGCCCCCGGAGCCCCCCCTCCATGCTCCTGCCAGTTTGCATTAACTTGGCAGATGGAGGGAGGAAGAGGCGCCAGATAAGTGCAGGAGGGAGAGGAAACGGCCACAGGTCTGGGTCGGCACTGCTCGCTTTAGAAGGGGCCAGCAGGTGAGGAACACGTCTTCCCCCTGCGGTCCTGCCTCACCTCTCCGTCTCCTGTGCACCACACAGGGCTAACAAGAGCACGACAGGTGACAGGAGCGCATCCAGGTACACAGTAGGTGCTCAGTAAGTGCTCTTGCCCCTCCTCGCTTACAGCTGCTCTCTCTGCTTTTGAAACACCACCGTTCAATATCTGGTCAACACTCAGAGAGCACAGGGTCCTGCACCCCAGGGGTCCTCTACCCTGGCTGTACAGCAGAATCATCTGAGAGCTTCCAGAAAGATCCCGAAGCCCGACTGTTCCCCAGAATCCCTAAGCTTTGGCCCAAGTATGTTTCCGGAGCTCCCAGGCAGCTGGAACACAAGGTGAGGCTGCGATGCTGTCTGGGGTCATTGTCATCTGGCCCTTCATGTCTGCACATCCTTTTCCAGAGAAGGGGATGCAGGCAGGGCAGGCGGAGGAGCCCGGAGCCAGGTGCCCTGCTGGGAGGAGGCCGAGGGCTGATGAGCCCTCACTGGCTGCCAGGCGCTTCTCTCCCAGCTTCTCCCCCTGCCATTAAGATGTGCAGTCCTGTTCCCTGCACTAAGCCACAGCAGGCCCTGAGGTGGCAGGAGGAGCTGTCAGTGAGAAGCTGTGTGACTCTGGGCAAGTCACTTGAGCTCTCTGGACCTTTGCTGATGAGCCTGGAGACTGAACCAGATGGCCTCCGAGCTGTGCCTGGAAGGCATCTCAGGCTTTGACCTCACGCCTAAAGGTGCAGATGGCTGCTACCTTTGGAAGGTTCAGCAGCTCAGTGCCAGCCTTTCATTTCTTCTCAGTCTCCACTGCTGCATACCTGGGTGATCCTGTAAGCCCCGAGCCCCACAGAGCCTCGGTGGCCTCATCTGGTGAGTGGGAAGATGTGACACCCCACAGGGTTGCTGTGAGGGTGAAATGAGGAAACAGGCATGGAGCAGGCGCCTGGCCCACGACGGCGACAGCTGGTGACAGCTGGTGTGTGTTGCGCACCTGCGTGAGCCACCTCCGCAGCCAGCCTCACCCTACGGCACGCCCCTGCAGCTGCTGCTTTTGGCTGCCCCGTTTTTCAGATGAGAAGATCGAAGTCCAGAGAGGTCACCTGTCCAAGGTCAAATAGTGGAGCTGGGACTTGAACTGTGAGCCCCAGCTCCTGGCCACTACACGCTTAAACGAGCCTTCTTCTGGTGGCTTCTCAGGGCTAATGGGACCTCAGAGTGGCTAGAACAGACAGTGGCCCAAGAAAGAATCCTTGTGGGGAAACAGGGTCCAGACCACGGAGGGCTGGGGGTGTGCACGTGCCTAATTGGTGCCTTCTTCCCCGAAGAGCAGGCAAGGTGGCCTGGCGTCGCCCTGGTCGCTGGGAGAGCCCACGGCATGGAAGCCCAGGAAGCAGTAGGGCAGAGCGCCTGACTCGAGAGGCCCAAGAAGGGTCACTGTCCCAGGCAGGCGGCTTTGTGTCCTGGCTCAACAAAGAGGCTCAGCTCAGGGAGTGTGCACGGCGCATGGGGCACCTGACAGTGTGCTGGAGGGCTCGGAGGAGTCAGGGTGGAGAGGGTGGGGGGCGGGGAGTGGGCACCGACAGCAGGAGAAGGATGTGTTCGAGCAGAGAAAAAAGGCCAGATGGGGACAGTCGGAGTGGGGTGGGGGATCCTGGGAGGAACCTTGGGGAGCACCAATGAGGAAACTGAGCCTTAGAGGAGCCAACCTGCCAGTGCACCCAGGAGGCAGGCTACTGCCCCCCACGCCTGCTCTTCCCTGGTGCCTCGGTTTCCCAGGGCTGAGCTCCAGTGCACAGTAGGTCTCCCCAGCACACAGGCAGAGAACCCACTCGATGGCATTTACCAAGCCCCCTGCATCCTGCAGGGCCCAGCCCTGCCCCGGGCCACCCTCTGCTCCCAACTCCTGCTGCTGTCCTTCCACAAAAGCCCAGTCATCACAGAACCCAGAGCTAACGCCAGGCCCACCCTGGCAAACAGGAGTGCCACCAGCAATGCCAGGGGTGGTCGTCTGCCCGTGCCTACCACGTGCCAGGCTATGGTCCAAGAGCTTACAGCAGATCATCTCCTTTAGGCCCCTCAGCAGCACCATGAGGTTCAGTTCTGTTTTAATCCCTGCTTGACAGATGGGGAAACTGAGGCAGAGTGTTGCAGCCACTGCCCAAGGTCTCACATCAGAGAGACCATGAGGTAATCAGGCCATCTGGTCCAAGAGCACCCATCTTTAACCAATGAGTGGAGGACCCAGCAGGGGACTTGTTGTCCTAGGAAATACAGGTCTTCCAGGGAACAGGCCCTGTCGTCCCAGATCTGACCCCAAACAGCTCCCTGCCTGCTGGGATGCCAGGGCCAGACGGGGCTCTCTGAAGCAATCCTACTACCAGTCAGGCTGCCGATGGCGCTGATCGCAGCAGCTAATGTTTACAGAACGCTCACTGTGTGTGCACCCAGGCACTCTTCCAAATGCTGCAAGCACAGCCATTACCCGTGGAACCTCCCAAGCCTGTTAGGTAAATGCCATTATTTGCCCATTTCACAGACCGGGCACTGGCAGCACAGAGAGGTTAGGACACCCGCCTGAAGACACACAGCGACCAGGTGTCAGTACAGGGATGTGAAGTCATCGGCCTGACCCCATCAAGCTGCAAGGGGGGCCCCCCAGCAGAAATCCCACAAGTGCAGCGTGGCTGCAGGGGCCAACGGGAGCAGGCCAGCAACCCCCCGGAGCGTCTGTGGGGCGCTCTCTCGAGCCAGGGGAGGGCTGCTGCTGCTGGCGTGCTCCCCAAGAGGCCAGGCCTTGCAAGAGAAGCAGAAATCTGTCGTTAACACAGTGCCAAACCCGAAGTGGCTGCTCCCAAGCTGCAATCCAATAAAAGTGCGGCTTGTCTATTTATCATCCTCGGGGCTTTTTATCACAGTGCAGATGGCTGCTACCTTTGGAAGGCTCAGCAGCTCGCTGCCAGCCGCCCGCCACGCAAAGCTTAGCTCAACAGAATCTGGGCCTGCACCTGTGAGGGGCCTGGGGACCGGCTGCCCCCCCCACCTCGCCATGCATGGCCGCCAGCGAGTACACAGGCGGTCCAGCCCACCGTTCCTGGGCCTCTCCCTGCAATGCCCAGGGCCTGTCTCCTTTGCGGAGCGGGGGTCGCCCGAACAGGGAGCAGCACACCCACCCCTCCGCTGTGCTAGCCGCAGTGGCGGCCACACCTGGTGTCAGACTCTACCCCATGTGGCAGCTGCTCCTGAGAGGGGAGAACAAGCAGCAAGGGACCCCATGGAGGGGGTTCAGGTGCATGGCACCACAATGCCCAGTGCCAGGCAGCTCAGAACAAGGAGGCCTATGGGTGCCACCAGCAATTCAGGCTGGAAGATAGAGCCAGGGAAGATCAAGGGCAAGGTGTGCAGAGGAGACAGCCCCCGCTCCCCGGACTGAGTGCGGGGGAACCCGAGGCATGAAAAGCCTCAAGATCATGGCTGCTGCTGAGCTGGTGGCACACCTGGGCCTCCTGTGACAGTGTGGGCAGTGGGGAGCACAGCCAGCGCCGCTGAAGCGGGCACGGGAGGGACACCTCAGGGTCAGCGATGCCCAGCTTCTGCTCCCACGCTGGAAACACTCAGTTGGAAGCAGGAGTGGGTGGCGAAGGGCAAGTGGGGGCCGGGACCCAGCACAGCGCTGGCACGAGAGGTCAGGCCTGTGCCAGGTGCTGGCTCCCGCCCCGCCGGTCGGTCACAGGAGGCATATTTTCTAGCCACGTGGAGCCTGGCTGTCTCGTGTGTGTACATGTGCATGTGTGCGCCAGTGTGAGGAGGGTTGGAGGATTTACCCCAACTGGCCGGCAGAGGTCCTGGGAATGGCTGCAACCAGCTACTGCGGCACGGCCAAGCTGGCAGGCTGTGACGTTTGCCCTCTGGCCTATAACCCAGGAAACAGAACACCCAAGTCCAGGCTTCCCCAGGCTGTCCCATGTCGCCTCTCCAACTAAACCAGACTCGGCAGCTCTCGATGCCAGCGGCCTCCTGAGTCCTTCCTGCCATCTCTCTCACCTCCCTGGACACAGCCCCTCACGGCCTTTCGAGACACTGTCCCCTGGTCGCCTTTGCTTATGTCCTTCGGCCTGCCTAGAAAGCACCCCCAGGCCGGGCGTGGTGGTTCACGCCTGTCATCCCAGCACTTTGGGAGGCCGAGGTGGGCGGATCACAAGGTCAAGAGATGGAGACCATCCTGCCCAACACGGTGAAACCCCGTCTCTACTAAAAATACAAAAATTAGCCAGGTGCGGTGGTGTGCGCCTGTAGTCCCAGCTACTCAGGAGGCTGAGGCAGGAGAATCACTTGAACCTGGGAGACAGAGGCTGCAGTGAGCTGAGATTGTGCCACTGCACTCCAGCCTGGTGACAGAGCGAGACTCTGTCTCAAAAAAAAAAAAAAAAAAAAAAGCCCCCCTCACCCTGCTCCTGCCTCCCAGAATGTGCCAACCACCTTCTGGGGCCCTCTTCATCACAGACACTCTCACGTAGGGCGGCCCAGGGCTTCTGCAGATGTGCTCTCTGGTCACCGCAGGTCACCAAAAGTGGACGCAATCTCAGCCTGCAGCAGAGCCAGGAGGTGAATCTCTGAGAGGCTGGGGCATCTGGGCAGAGGGCACTGGTACCTTCCTCGCTGGGCCATCCGGCTCCGAACGCTAGGCCCCTCGGGTGCGAGGACTCCCAGCAGGGAAGGCAGGCGGGTGGCGGTGGGGACGCAGCGTCACACCTCCTGGTGCCGTGCTTCGGTTCCCCGCTGCCCTCGGCACATGTCATGGGAACAGTGGGAAGCATCTGTCACCTATGCTTCCCCCTGAGTTTTTACTTTGTGTAATAATAAAATTTCTACTTACAATAATGACCGTTAATGCTTATCTACACATGACCTCGGGCCAGGATGTGCTTTCCAGCCATTTCCTCGCCAGAGCTCAGCAACACGGAGGAAGGGCACTGTCCTAGTTCTGTTTGACAGGTGAAGAAGTGGCCACAGACAGGTGAAGACACTGGCCCGAGGTCAGCCAGCGGGAGCCATGCACTGTGCTGCGCTGCCTCTCGGGGTGCAGGGGCCAAAGGGAGAAGCGGGCAAGGCGGGCCTGGAGGGGGTGGTCAGGGCCTGGCGAGCACGGGGTGCTGGGGACAGCCCCGCATGGAGTGGTCAGCCAGAAATGGGAGCTTCACTGGGCTGGCCAGTGTCCCCCACACATTCACATCCACCTGGAACCTCAGGCTAGGACCTTACTGGAAGGAGGATCTTCGCGGATGTCATCAATCTGAGATCTCAGATGGGACCATGCCGCTGTAGGGCGGGCCCTGATCCAGTGACCGGTGTCCTTGTAAGAAGAGAAGACACAGAGCTCACAGGGAGGACGCCACAGGCGGATGGAGCCAGAGGGCGGGGTGATGGCGGCCACAGCCTCAGGACATCATGGGTCACCAGCAGCCACCAGGGCTCGGAAGGGCCAAGGACAGATTTCCTCTAGGGGCCTCCAGGAGGAATCGACCCCACCAACACCTGGAAGCCAGACTTCCGGCCTCTGGAACCGTGAGAGAATGCATTCCCGCATTTTCAATGAAAACACTGTGGCAACACGTTACTACAGCCACTAATACGGGAGCTCCTGGGGTGGCCGCTGCCCAGCACGGGGCCAGGGACTGCCTCTCCACCTCACCGGGCGCCTGGCCCACAACGCCACGTGGGTGCCCTCTGGGTCTGCAGCAGCAGGCACAGAACCTAACAGCAGTCACGTCACACCCATCTCCTGCCAAGAAATCCCAACGACCCCTTGGCCAGACCCTAGATACTGTGCACCTCCCAGCCTCAGTTTACCCCACACTTCCCAACACATCATCCCTCTCTAGCCTGCCTGAGGCTCACCTCACTCTGTCCATTCATTCCTTCATTCATTCAACAAACATTTGTCCACTACCTGATGGACACCCAGCGCTGGGCCAGGATGCAGCAGGGAACAGGGTAGAAGTCTTCCCACGTGGGCTGACGCTGAGACAGGACCAGGATGGTAAACAAGCACACAAACAAGGAACAGTGTTGCAGCAACGGGGGACCCCACAACGGAATCAAAGCCAGTGACAGAGGCAGCAGAACAGCTATGTAAGGAGGCAGGGGCAGCAGAGGCCTCTCTGCCGAGGTGATACCTGAGCTCAGGCCTGAAACAAAGGCAGGAGTAAGTTCCGGGAATACTCAGTGGGAGGACCTCCAGGCCACCCACAACAGCAGGTGCAAAGGCCCTGGGGCACAAGCAGATCTGGCTGCGTGAAGACTAGAAGTAGCCGGTGGGGCCGCAGCGGGGGCCCACGTGGAGGTGGAGACGAAGCTGGGGAAGGCCACTAGAGGCCAGAGCATGTGACACCTTTCAAGTTGCGGTTTTATTCCAAGGGGTGCAGGGAGCTGGGGGTTTTGGTGTGGGAAGCGAAATGGGCTCTGGGATTTTTTTTTTTTTTTTTTTTTGAAACAGAGTCTCTGTTGCCAGTCTGGAGTGCAGTGGTGCAATCTCGGCTCACTACAACCTCCACTTCCAGGTTCAAGCGATTCTCCTGCCTCAGCCTCCTGAGTAGCTGGGATTACAGGTGCCTATCACCATGCCCAGCTAATTTTTGTATTTTTAGTAGAGACGGAGTTTCACCATGTTGGCCAGGGCGGTCTCGATCTCCTCACCTCGTGATCACCTGCCTTAATCTCCAAAGTGCTTGGATTACAGGTGTGAGCCACCGCACCTGGCCTGGGCTCTGGGATGTTCTAAAATGGTCCCACTGGCTGCTGCCAGGAGAAAGCACTGTCGGCGCTGGAGGGGAGGCAGCGAGGCCAGCGGGGAGCCCACTGCCGTCAATCCTGGTGCCTTTTTCTGGTCCTTCCCTCTATCACAAGAGCCTTTCCTGGAAAACTCCTACATACCCCTCAAGACCCAGTACAAATGTCCCCTGTTTTATTTTTTTTTTGTTGTTTTGAGATGTAGTCTCACTCTGACCCCCAGGTTGGAGTGCAGCGGCGAGATCTTGGCTGACGGCAACTTTTGCCTCCCAGGTTCAAGTGATTTCAGCCTCTCGAGTAGCTGGGATGACAGGCCCAAACCACCATACTCAGATCACTTTCGTATTAGTGGTAGAGATGAGGTGTCACCACATTGGCCAGGCTGGTCTCCTGACCGCAGGTGATCCACCTGCCTCAGCCTCCCCAAGTGCTGGGACTGCAGGCGTGAGCCACCACGCCAGGCCCTGTCCTCTGTTTTGTGGCAGTGTCCCTTAACCCAGTGCCTCTCGACCAGGAGGTCACGGTGCCCTCCAGCGGACAAATGGCAATGTCTGCAGACGTTTTTGGTTTTCATAGTTGGGTGCGCTCCTGACATCCGCTGGGTCCGGCCAGAGGTGCCGCTAAATGTCCTGCAATACCCAAGACGGCCCACCGCAAAGAAGGGCCCAGCCCAAATGCCAACAGTGCTGAGGCTGAGAGCCCCCGCCTGTGCCCACTCTGCAGCCCCCCTGGAGTGCCCTGATGTCACAGCACTGGGATCAGCTGCCGCCCATCTCCCCGCCAGCCCCTGGTTCCTCAGGTGTGGCCCTGCACACGCGTTGTCCTCCTGAGAGCTGGCTAGACCTGTGCAGCTTAGGCCCACCCTCGGGGTGGCCCAGGGCTCGCATTGTCACGAGCCCCTGCGTGACGGGTGAGCACTCAGGCAGGACCACATCCTCGGGGAAGCTGGGCAAGGGCTGAGCCAGCTGGCCTCCCAGGGCGCAGATGTGGCCTGCCTCGTTTCACGGTAGCCCACGGTTTCCAAAGCTGCAGGCAAAGCTCCCAGGAAGGCCCCATCTCCGCGGACATGCTCCAGGCCGCGCCGTGCCCCGTGGCGGTTCCTGGGACCTCAGCATCACAACTTACGAGCCCCGAAAAACGTAAAAGCTGCAGAAAATGAGACCCAGTCAGATTAGTGTCCAGCCGACCAGTGACCACCGAGCCCAGCCAGGGAAGCTGGAGTGTCCCTCAGCAATGTTAACCTCAGGGCCTCCCAGCGGCAGCTTATGAAGGCAGCAGCTGGGCTCTCCCTGTGGGGTGGGTGTGAGAAAGAGGATGTCTGCGACTGGCCAGCTGCCCGTCTCCTGCTCCAGCAGGTTCATCTCAGACACATGTGAAACTTGTGGAACCCAAGGCAGCGCCTCCCGCAGATGGCAAGTGCTTATTCCAGCGGCTGGCCGTCTCTGGGCGGTGGAAAGGAGCACTGTACAAGGAGTCCTGAGGCCTCAAGTCCAGGCTGGTGATTCACTAGAGCAAGCTGTACCTGCAGCTGTCCCTCTCTGAGTGTCCTAAAATCTAAAGGCGTTCCTCCCCAGTCCCCAGCAAAGCAGAGGGCTGACTCCTGATCCCCGCCTCCAAACCCCAGTGGTCTCCGTGTTGCCGAGTCACGATGGGATTCAAGTCATCCATTCATTCGCTGACTCGACAAACTACCACACGGGGCCGCGTGCCTGGTGCTGGGGACATTTGGAGAACAGGACCGGGATGTCAACTTGCTTGGGGCTTACACCTGAAGGGGCAGGTGAATGCCTGTGGATCTCTGTGCACAGCTGTGTGCCTGTAAATTCGCGTATGTGAGTGTGCACATATGCAGTCACGTGTGTCTGTGCATGAGTGTCTGCACGCACATATGTATCTATGGGTATGGGGGTCTCTGTACCTGTGTGCACACGTGTACGTGTGTGTTGATGTGTGTCTGTGTGTGCATGCATGCATCGTGCCTGTGGGTCTGTGATCTCTGCACGCCTGTGTGTGCACTCGCTTTTGTGTGCATGTCTGTGTGTGTTGGGGAGAGTCTTCACCTGGCGAGGCGGGACCTGCAGGCCCAACAGAAACCCACCCCCAACTGACAGAGACCGGGAATTAAAGTACCTCAGTGTGATGCCTGGGGTGTGTGTGTGTGTGTGTGTGTGTGTGTGTGCCTCTGTGTGTGTGTGTGTGTGTGTGCGCCTCTGTGTGTGTGTGTGTGTGTGTGTGGTGCCTGGTATGTATGTGTGTGTGTGTGTGCCTCTGTGTGTGTGTGTGATGCCTGGGGTGTGTGTGTGTGTGTGGTGCCTGGTGTGTGTGTGTGTGGTGCCTGCTGTGTGTGTGTGTGTGTGTGGTGCCTGGTATGTATGTGTGTGTGTGTGTGTGTGTGCCTCTGTGTGTGTGTGTGTAGTGCCTGGTGTGTGTGTGTGTGTGGTGCCTGCTGTGTGTGTGTGTAGTGCCTGGTGTGTGTGTGTGTGGTTCCTGGAGTGTGTGTGTGCCTGTGTGTGTGTGTGTGTCTGTGCCTGTGTGTGTGTGTGAGCCCGTGTGTTCCCCCGCCCGTGAGCGCCTCTGAACGAAGTGCACCCTCTACCTCTGTGAGCCCACCACCATCTGTCTCTCCCCCTCCTGCTCGGTCATTTGAGCCAGTGACGGGGGCACTCCTAGCCTCCCAGGCTGAGAGAGCCAGATGGCAGGAACCAAGGCCTCATCCTGCCCCAGGGAGGCCAGCCCCCAGGCCACCCCCACTGCCCCTCCCCAGCCACCTGGGTCACATCACCGGGCAGACCTCCACCCTCATTCTTGGTGCCTCTTGGCTGTCCTGACCCCTGTTCCTGGGCCCCACCTCAGTGGCCTTTTGCCTCAGCCACATAAATCACTGTCCAGGTCAGTGCTGGGTGAGGGGCCAGGGCAGGCAGGGCATGTCCCCGGGGTCTGCAGACAGAGTGGCTGCCGAATGACCCCTGACAGCCCTGCTGGGGGCCTCGGAGAGCCAGAGGGCAGGTCGGGAGGCTCTCATGTTCCCCTGGGCTTTGTGGGTAATCCTGGCTGTGCCCCATCGTGTGGGGAGGTTGCCTCTGATCACAGGGCCTGGGGCAGAGGTGCAGGCCCACACCTGCTCAGGTGGCCCTGGAGGCAGGAAGGAGGCCACTGGGGGACCCTCACCCCAGGACTGCAGCGCTCAGCATGGTAGCTGCACAGTGTCTGCAGACCTGAGCGCTGTTCTCAGCTCTGCCAGCTGCAGCTGAGCGACAGCACCCTTCGCTTCTTCACCCCGAAATTCAGGTGCTCACACGGACTTTATCCAAAGTTCCCCAAGACACCTCAAGGCAGCTATCACTCACTCAGTCATTCAACAAACAGAGGCTCAAGAGGCTGTGGCTGGGACAGGCAGGCTCTGGCAGTAGCTGCCTGAATTCTGGTGTCTCCCTTCCAAGCTCATGGGCAAACGACGCTGCAGGTGTGATCTCAGTTTCCCCGTCTGTCAACAAGCAGGCTGGCCGCACCTGCCTCCTGGGCTGCCCCGAGGGCTAAGTGAGGCGGTGCTTAGAGCAGGGCCACCACCCACAGAGCCTCTCCAGGCGGCAGCTGGTATTACCCACAAAGGACCTCTGGGCAGCCCAAGTACCCAGAACAGAGTGGGGTGCACCCCTCCTGTCCCTTCCCAGAGGCCACCACTCCCTACTTTGCCCAGCAAGGAGCAGCACAGATCCAGAGAGACACCACCACATGGCCGTGCGGGGTCCCCAGGCTGGGCTGAATCCTCCAGCATCTGGAGAGTCGAGTCATTTATTCATTCACTCTCTCATGCCACACATTTGATGGCGTGTCTGCCTGTGTTACGTACCCCGTGGGGGTTCACAGACTGATGGGGGAGGCAGAGGTGAAAACACGGTATCCTGTCCGGGGGACACAGAGAGAGGCGGGCAGCCCCTGGGGTGCTGAGAACAGAACCCGCCTCCCGCCACCCCCACAGGAGCCCTGAGTAGTTCTGGAAGTGGAACTGGGTCCCGAGTGGTAATAAGAGTAGTCAGAGTAGCTGTCATTCCTGCACCTTCCAGGCATAAGTGACTTCATTCCCACACAACCCTGATGGGAGGCAGGTGCTACTGTCATGGAGGAGACAGGCTCAGAGAGGTTCAGCAACATGCCAGAGACCACACAGCTAAAGGGTGGGAGGGAGATTTGAACCCAGAGCCAGTCCAGACACTGAACATAGCTCCTGCTAGCTCTGGGGGTGGTGCTCAGCCTCCCCCACCCCCAGCCCTCATCTGTGGATTCCTAGACAGGAAGCAGATCGATTTTATAAACGGGGAAACAGGTCCAGGCAGGGCATGAGACAGCCCAGCAGGCGGAGGCTCCAGCCCAGATCCCTTCCTGGCCTCCCACCCCCATCCCCCGAGCTTGCGGCTGCCCCTCCGAGCCCCTCTTTTTGGTAGAACCCGCAGGGCTGTGCAAACACGTAGCTCCCTCCTCCCCAGGGCGGTGTGGGCGCCGCCTCCCTAGGTGCCATTGTTTCCTTATTTCTCCTCCCTGGCACCACGCGGGAGGGCCTCCGCGTTCAGCAGGAGGCCCCGGGTCTCGGCAACATCCTGCTTTCTAGAAATAAAAATGAGAAGAGGGAAAAAAGCCTTCCAGGAGGCCAGTTCTTCTATTTACATGTAAAAAGGCCTCCTCGGCGCTTCCCGTCCCTCCCCCACTTCTTCTAGGGGTTGAAGATCGTTTGGAGGGCATGCAGGGGGCCTCTGTGACCCCAGGAGCCTCTTCAGGGAGCCAGGCGGAGGTGTCCACAGGGAGGAAGATCAGATGGCCTCAGAGGGTTGGGAGGGCTGTGGGGAGGGGCAGGCCGCCTCGTCGCCCCACCTCCCTTAATGGGAAATTTCATGGGTGTGGTAGCTTGTGAGACCGGCCGGCTGCGCCCAGGCCCCCGCCCCCGCCATCTGCTCGGAGGCCAAAAGTCGCAGGGGCGGGGAGGAGGCCTCTGCCAGGGGCTCCGGGATCCGCTGCGTCAACCTCGACGGTCACCTCCCCTCCCCAGCCCCACATTTTTAAGCAGATGTCTCCCTTGATGAACTCAAGGTTGGCTGCAGCGCGCCCCTGCGGTCCCTGCCGCCCACTGCGTGGGATGGAGGAACCGAGCCCAGCTCACGCTCTGGCCTGCGGGCTCCCACTGCCAGCCCAGCAGCCTGGCAGCCACGAGTGGGGTCCCAGCCCGGAACCGGGCACCTGGCCAGCGGGGGCTCTGCCAGGCAGCTGGCCCGCCCCTCGGGCAGGAGACGGGCGCCCATGGGCCCTCTGGGTTTGGGCCGTGCCCAGCTGGCCGGGCCTGGGGCTAGAGCTGGCTCCCGGGACTCTCTGGGCGATCAAATCCTAACCCCACTGGGGTACTGAGGTCCTCGCCTTCACCCTTTTGGCTGAGTTCCACTGTTCGCCCCACGGAGGAAAGGAGGCCCCCTGTTACTGGGAAAAAGGAGTCCCACCTCCTGCATTCTAGATAAAGAGTTACCCCAAGCAAAGGGAAGAGGGCAGATGGCAGCACCGCACTGGCGTGTGGGTGACTGAGCCTGGATGCCGGGGCAGGACTCAGGGCTGGGCGGGCCGGGCCAGGGTCCACTGTGGCCCGAGACCGCATCGTGAGCTCTCTGGCCAATTTTCCTGCTTGCACAACAGGAATAAGAAAAGCTGGCTTGCAGGACTCCCGCGCGCCGATACCTTCCCAGGCTGCTGCCCCAAGAGCAAGGGAAGGAGGGGAGAGTTTAGGGGTGAAGACTTTTAGAGCACGGGAGGTTCAAGCCATCACCCCATTAACCCAGGGCTGGGCAAGGCCCCTCAGTGACCCCCGACTCGTCATCTTTCTGGAAGGCTATAGAGGTTGCAGGGGGGATGATGACGCAGAGAGCTTAAAGAAGCTTCTGGAAGCTGCCTGGCAGCGTTCTGGCCCTGGAAATGCAGACCCACACCAACCACACTGGTGAGATTCAGGAGCCCCAGACCCCGCCTGCCTTCTGGGGTGACTGCTTGGGGCCAGTGGGACACCAAGGGCTTGGCACACGCCAGTCTCCTGTGGCCTCCGCTTCCCGCCTGGGGAACAAGGGACCCCATAGACCCACCAAAGCCAGAGGGTCCTCTGGGTGCATGGCGCCTGGCCAACTCTCAGCCCTGGCCTCATTGCACAGATGAGGAAACTGAGGCACACACACAGGCGGGGATGGAGTCACAGAGCTGCGTGGGGCTGTCAGGAGAGGGAATTTCCGCTGCTCATTCCCAGGCCATCCTCATCCTGTTCCATCTCTCTCCCTCTGCCTTTCTCTCTCAGACATTCCCATCAAACCCAGATCCCCCTCAAAACCCACTCAAGGGGAGCAGTGGTAGAGGCAGCATGAAGGCAACAGACCCCTCTCCTCCCTCAGCTCCAGCCCCGGCCGGCCCCAATACCCGCCCCAGAAGTCAGAGGCGCACACTGCTGTGGGGGCAGTGACAGATCTAGGGCACAGGCTCAGGAATTTCCGCTGCAGCAGAGGGAGAGGCAAGGTGGGAGGGTGCAGGCTGTGGTCTCTAGAGCTGGGCAGAGGGAGGACCCAGGCCAGGCCCCCCAGGAGGCTGCCCCGTGGAGGGCACAGGCTCAGAGGAATTGCCACTATAGCGGGGGAGGCGGCGAGAGGGTGCAGGATGTGATCTCTAGAGCTGGGCAGAAGGAAGACCCAGGCCAGGCCCCTAGGAGACGCTCCATGGAAGGCAACTCCTGCCACGTGCAGGCCGAGGCTCTGGATATCCAGGCCCTGCTGCCGCTGTCAGCCTGCCCGGGCCCCCGCCTGACCTGGACAGGGAATCCGGGGCTGTGGGGCTGGAGGGGCCCCAGTGCAAAATGAACATGGGTACCTCCTGTTCACAAACGATGACGAGCCACACCAGGGCCATAAAACCAGGCGTGGGCCCTCCCGAGCGTGGGCCTGTGTGGCTGCCAGGGCTGCCCAGCGACGAAGCCTCCTTGCTGCCGGGTCAGAGAGAGAACAGGGGAAAGGCTGCGACCACAGGGGCCCACCCCAGTAGGACGGGGCAGTAGACTGAGACGGGCAAGCCCAGCACCCAGCCTGTCTTTCGATTCTGGCTCTGATACTTCCCTTTCTTTTTTGAGACGGAGTCTCGCTGTGTCCTGGCTGAAGTGCGATTCCTGCAACCTCCGCCTTCTGGGTTCAAGCCATTCGCCTGCCTCAGCCTCCTGGGTAGCTGGGATTACAGACACCCACCATCACCATGCTCGGCTAATTTTTGTGTTTTTAGTAGAGATGGGGTTTCGCCATGTTGGCCAGGCTGGTCTTGAACTCCTGACCTCAAGTGATCCACTTGCCTCAGCCTCCCAAAGTGCTGGGATTGCGGGTGTGAGCCACCGCGCCCGGCCTGGCTCTAATATATCCTAACTGGAGCCTTGGGCAAGCAGCTCAGCCTCTTTGTGCCTCAGTTTCCTCATCTGTAACATGCACTGTTGTAATAACACAGTAGTCCTTCCCTTCCTGGGTTGCTGGGGAACTCAAGGAGTTACCTTTACAAGAAAAGTGCCGTACACAGGAGGTGGGTGGTACTGGTTATGATTATTATGATTATTATTAATTATTATTGGCCACCATCCCAGTGAATCCTAGGCCATGGCCTGGATAGTGCTCATGGGGCAAGAGGGGCTGTGAGGTGTCCTTTGGGAACCTTAGTATGTCACAGAAATGAGGCTGCAGTCCCTGGCCCTGCAGTAAATAAATCCTGGGACCATGGCAAATCTCTTTCGTCTTCAAGTCTCAGTTTCTTCCCTGGTGAGGGGTTGGGCCAGTCCTTCAGACTCTGATACTGGAGAATTTCTACTGCTCCCCTGGGTGGGAAACTGGTGCCCACACAGGCGCTGAGGTTTGCTTTTTGCCCAGGTGAGTAGGCCTAGGGCTGGAGCTGCTAATTCCCCTTTCTGCCAGGGATATGAGGAGTTATGGCTCTTCCTTCTCCTCCCAGAGCCAGAGATTTCCATCCTTCCATCTAGTCACCTAACCAACATCCATCCATCCATCCAAACCACTTCCATCCACCTGAACAACCATCTATTTACCATCCACTCATCCATTCTCTATCCATCCAAAATCCATCCATCTATCCAACATCCATCCATCCATCCATCCATTCATCCGACCCTCCATCCATCCTCTATCCAACATCCATTGGTCCAGCCATCCTTCCACTCATCCAATTCCATGCAAGTATCTACCCATTCAACATCCACCCGGTCATCTCTCCATCCAGCCATCCGTCCGTCCATCCGTCTGTCTGTCCGTCCATCCATCCAAGATCCTTCTCTTCATCCATCCATCAACACAGCCTTCATCAGGTCAGAGAGACAGACACCAATGCCAAGCAGCGGGGCCCAGAGCTGTCGGGACTCAGTGAGTGGGCAGCAGAGGTCCCTAGGGGTGGCCAGGGACCATGGCCCGTGGTGTGCATTCCTGCTTCTCTACGGCTGGCAGAGGGTAGGGCAAGTAATTTGGGAGAAAGTAAAGGACTGACGTCAGATCACAGCTCTACTTTTATAATCTTCTAACCTGACCCAGGTGACTAACTTCTTTGTGCCTCAGTTTCTTTGCCTGTGAAATGGGCATGAGAGATGCTTCTTTGGAGTTCTTATGCAGATTAAGTAAAAATGACAATATAGGCCAGGCGCAGCGGCTCATGCCTGTAATCTCAGCACTTTGGGAGGCCAAGGCGGGCGGATCACTTGAGGTTGGGAGTTTGAGACCAGCCTCACCAACATGGAGAAACCCCATCTCTACTAAAATACAAAACTAGCCAGGCGTGGTGGTGCACGCCTGTAATCCCAGCTACTGGGGAGGCAGAGGCAGGAGAATCACTTAAACCCAGGAGGCAGAGATTGCAGTGAGCCGAGAAGGACTTGGATGGATGGACTCCAGCCTGGGCAACATGAGCAAAACTCCATCTCAAAAAATGAAAAAGAAAAAGAAAGAAAGAAAGAAAATGACAATATAAACCAAGCAAGAGAATGCCTGGGGTAAGTGTTGAGCCCAAGGCTGGTGGTGTTACTTGCCCACAGCTCGAGGCTGCTGTTGAAGAAGGCACCTGCCTGGGCTGGTGGCTGAGCCTCCCCGATCCCCTGAGCCCCATTCCAAGTTGCCCAGGGGAGTTTCTGGGGGGATATGTCACCACCTGATCCGGTGAGCAGATCTGAAAAAGCACAAGATAAAAACAGGAATCTTCCAAACCCAGTGTGACCGCTCTAGGCCTCTGGCATGCCCGATTCAGTCCCTGCCTGCCACCTCAATAAGTCCTGGGGCCACAGCATGACCCGAGTGGAGCTGCAGACAGTGCCGGGGTAGGCAAAAATCCCCAACCAGGCGGACGGAGGTTCAAATCCCAGCTCCATCCCCAACTGTGCAGCTGGGGCCTGCTGCTTAAGCTGTCCCAGCCTCGCTTTTCTCATCTGTCAACTGGGGACATTCCCGGCATTGAAGAGAATACCTGGAAAACACCTGATACGCATTTGCCCCTCAAGAATGCCTGTTTTTTTTTTTTTCTTTTTCTTTTTTTTTCCACGAGAGATGTGGGAAGAGGAGAGATTCTGAGAGTCGCGGAAACACACAAAGGTGGCATGAATTACGCCCCGCAACTGGCACCTGCCACAATGTACAACATACATGCCTGCAGGCGGGGCCCTAGAGAGACCATGCAAATGCGGAAAGAAGCGTGTGAAGCTGTGTGTTCTGGGGCCTGCAGCTCAGGCGCTCGGCACCTGGGAGACGGCGGGCTGGGTGGAGCTTCCAGCTCATTCTCGCCCTCTTCCCGCCCACTTGCCTGTGATGTGAATGCTACCGAGAATTTCCACCTCTAGGGAGGAGGTTTCACTACAAGACAGACTTGAGGGTTGATTGTGAGTGCATCCTCAGTTCCCTCAAATTATTCAGAAGGGACGGCTGTGTGCAGAGCGTCGGCCTCCTCCATCTGGGCGTGCCTGTCTTGACCAATGGCCGCATGTTCCCGAAGCATGGCAATCCATTCTGCCTGCGTAGAACCTAATCTTATGACACTCCAAGGGCTTTATTAATAGCCTATTAGCGGGTAATTCATGCATTTTGATGAAAAGTCATCCAGTGGTCATTTATGGGGCAGGAGGGATGCGGGGTGAGTTTGGGGGCGTAGAGCCCGAGGGTCACCTCCAGTGTGCATCCCGGCACCTACCCAGCCGGCGAGGATTCCACCAGGCGCCCAAGCCATGGTGTGCCTGGGATGCCCCTCCCGCAGCCCCACCACTCATTAATCTTGATGAGTTTTCTGCTGAGTATTCTTCCAGGGCTTTCAAACCGCTCGCTAATTGCAATTAATCACTTACTGAAACAGATGTCAGGAACAATGGGATTGGGAAGGCTGGAGGCTTGATAAAGCTGTCAGGAGAGGGTGCGTGGGCGGCTGGGGGGCCTGGGAGGCGAGGCGGCCCAGATGTCCTCTGGGCCCTGGGTGCTCAGGGTACCAGGCAGGCCAGCTCCTGTCCTGGTGGGCTGGGTGGAGCCTCCTTCCTCGGGAGGATGGAAGGCCAATGGCGGAAGGCAGGTGCTGTGGCCAAGTGTCTCGGGAAGCGTGGGCAGGGCAGCCTCCGAGGTTACCACGGCCGCCGCCCGGAGTTGACTTTCCAGCCCTGACGCTCGAAGGACCAGATCCAGGGCCAGCAGGTGTTGGATCAGAGGCGAGCTCTGCAAGCGTGGCCTGAAAACACGGTCGGGGCGTTGTGTGGTTTTTGCCCCGCGGTAACGTAAAAATTGTATTTTCGCATTAGTTGCCAACATTTAAAAATCAGATATGACAGAAAAATCTGGACTTCTGTCTTCTCTTTGAAAACACAAAGATTCTGCCATACTCCACCATGTGGCACCGCGGGCTGGGTCTGAGCGAGCTCCCGTGTGGACGGGCCTTCATGCTGGCTTCTGCCCGCAACTCGTGCACGGTTGCCCCACGGGCTTTTCCCTCCTTGAGTCTCTGGCTCCTGTGCACCCTCACATTGCGTCCTATCAGGCTAGACGAGGGGTTTTGCAGACTAACACCCCTGGGGGCTTCATGCAATTCCCAGCCAAGCTCAAGAGGGTCTGAATCCAGGACGTGAGAAATCCGCCCCCTCAGAAACTGCCCACCCGAGGCAGTGGCTTTCAACCTGAGCTGTACATTAAAGTCACTTGGGGAGCTTTAAAAAGTCCTCAGCCCAGGGACCTGCGCGGGGGCTGGAAACATTCTGTATCAGCAGCTCGCAAAGCGCCGTCTTCAGAAGCTCCGCTCCAGGCCCTGATCTGGGGGCAGCTACATCAGAATTTCCCCAGAGGTGCCCTTCACACGGGTCCCCTCCACTGCCGCCGCCACCCTGTGCCCAGCCCACACCTGGGCCTAGCAAGCCAGAGCCTCTGGGGGTGGTACCAGGTGTCCCTGTTCTGTGTAGCTCCCAAGTGCCTGCAGCGTGGAGCCCGGGCTGAAAACCGCTATGTGGCTCTGTGCTCACCCGCCCCCTCCCTGGCCTGGACTTCGAGGCACGGGGCAAGTTTTCAAGGTCATCACCAGGCCAGGCTCCCTCGGCCACCCTCCCGGCACAGTTCCCACCTGTGTCCCTCATGGAGTTGTCGCTGGCCCTGCCTGGCTGGGTGGCCTTGGGCAGGTCGCTAAATCTCTCTGTGGGCTTCTTCCCCTGTCTGTGACTGGGAAGGAGGACTGCCCGGGAGGCTTTCTGGGTGTCCCCCAACGATCATGGCTGATCTCAGTTCTTCCTTCCGTGTGTGTCTTTTTGCTCCAAACTGCTTTTGGAGCTGAGTCATCCTTCACTGCAGCCCTCCACCTGCTTCCTCTTCTGTAAAATGGGCTTCATGCCCCACGAGGTTGTGAGGATTAAATATGCTCAAGGGCGGACCAGGCGCGATGGCTCACGCCTGTAATCCCTGCACTTTGGAAGGCCGAGGCAGGCGGATCACAAAGTCAAGAGATCGAGACCATCCTAGTCAACATGGTGAAACCACGTCTCTACTAAAAATACAAAAATTAGCTGGGTGTGGTGGCCTGCGCCTGTAAGTCCCAGCTACTCAGGAGGCTGAGATAGGAAAATTGCTTGAGCCCGGGAGGTGGAGGCTACAGTGAGCCAAGATTCTCACCACTGCACTCTAGTCTGCTGGTCTGGCAAAAGAGCGAGACTCCTTAAAAAAAAAAAAAAAAAATGTGCTCGTGGGCAACGTTCCTAGCCCAGCCCCTGGGACGTTGTAAGTGCTCAGAAAGTGCTAGACATTGCAGGGACCCTATTCCCACATGACTGGGCTGCGACTGAAGGCCTGATCGATTCCCCCAGAACAAGGAAATGAGACAGGAGAACGCGCCAAATCCCCCGACCTGCGCTTACTGCACATCTGCACATTTTTACCGAGCGCCTGCTGAATGCCAGGCCCTGCTCAGTCCTGGGAGCAGCATCAAGGAGAACAGGTCACCAGTGGAGCTGACAGCCCAGCAAGGGGACAGAAAATAAGCACACACATCCCCATGAGTCAGCTCGCCATGATCCAGAGCTCTGGAGAAAAATGGAGAAGCGAGGAAGGAAGGGAGGCCTGGTGGAAGCTGTGTGGAGGAAGGAAGGGCCGCAGAGCCATGCAGGTCTGTGCAGGAGCAGCGTTCTGGCAGAGGGAACGTCGGGGGCAAAGGCCCTGGGGCAAGTGTGAGGACCAGGAGGAGGCCTGTGGGGCTGGAGCAGAACAAGGAAGGGAGATCTCAGGAGGAAGCAAGGACACGAGATGCCGGGACCTGGGCTCCATGGAACAGATCGCACCAGGCTTGGAGGCCAGGTCAGGACTCTGGCTTTTATTCCCAGGGACATGGGAGCCATGGGCAGGTTCTGAGCAAGGAGGGACATGATGACACCTCATTAGCAGATTCACACTTATCGCAGCTGCGCCTGCCTGCCTCCACCTGCAGAGTCCCCGTCCCTGGTTCCTCTGCACTCAGCTTCCTGGAGGTTTCAGGGCAGGAGTGTAGCCCCTTCCTGGAGAAGCTCTGCCCCCGGACCCTGCGGGGAGCTCCTCCTCAGGCTCGGACTGTGCGGCATCGCTATGTCACACACCGGCATGTGTGCTGTGCACATGCCCACGGCGGAATGTGCCAGGGATGCATGCCACGGAGAATGTGACCGTGGCATCTGGCACTGCCAGGCATCCTCAGGGCTGCTCCGGACACAGGTCCTGGGGAGGGCTGTGTGTCCCGAGAAGGAACGCATGCCCTGGCTGGCTCCTCACCTGTGCCTCCACACGTATATTGTACGTGCTTGTGACAAGCCGGCACCTGCAGGGCTGCCCCCGGCGCCTGCTGCTCCTGCATGTTTACCGTGAGTGACGCAGCGTGTGGGGCGTGTGTGTATGTGCACACGTTTTGTGTGTGTGCGATGTGCACGCTGCTGTGTTATGAGGCTGAGATTCTCGAAGGTGGCTGGGCAGAAGGAGCACCTTATAAATGCTACTGCTTATTCCAGCTGCTCAGGATGGCGGCAAGAGCTCACTCATCGGGGACAAAGACAGTTTACTGGTCTGCTGTCAACACTAGGGGCCCTCAGGCCTTTGTCTACTGGAAGCAGAATCGATTTTCCCCTGCCTACCAAGGATCCCCCAGCCTGCTCCCACCCGCTGGACCCCTGGGAACCAGATTGGGGGGATGGGGGTGGGAGGTGGATTCAAATAGGAGCCAACGGTGAAATTCATCTTCCAGGGCTGTGGACAGGCCAGCTCAGGGGAAGGCTCACCTTTCAGCCGGGTGTCCCCTTGGAGACAGCTCTCAGAAGCTGGGCTGCAACCTCACTCACCCGCCCACTCCAGAAACCCCACAGGGACCCGAAGCACCTTGTCTTAGGGAGGCAGGCGACTAAATCGTTAGCAGTGCTGGTCCCAAGTGCTGTCGTCACTCCCTCAGCACCCAGTGAGGCAGGGGCTGTTACCGTACCCATCTCACAGCTAGACAAGCCGAGGCCCGGCAAGGTTCAATCCCTTACGCACGTCACAGGGCCAGCAGGTGACAGAGCTGAGTTCTGAAATCAGATGGTCTGGCTCTGGAGTTTGAGCCACGCCATGAACGACACTTGCCTCCCCGATCGTTGCCCCTCAATGCTCTCACCAAGGCACAAGGGAGAACTGGGTGGTGCAGGAGGCCCACAGCCAGGGCTGGACCTTGTATCGGGCCTCGGCCTAACCTGGTAAGGAGCCGGCCCCTGCTCTCCCTCCTGCCTGCCATCTGGTGAGGCTCAAAGAGATGAGGGTGGGTGAGGCTCGCCAGTCCCAGCACTGAAGCCCCTTAAACAAGTGGTCTATCTCGGTACCGTCCAGCACTGCAGCCACGGCCCACGCATGGCTATGGAGCACTTAAAACGTGCCTGGTTCCAGCTGTAACGTGCTCTCGGTTCAAATTCACACTGGCTTTTGAAGATGTGGGACAAAAATAAGGATGGGGAATATCTGATACTTTTTTTTTTTTTTTTTTTTTTGAGACGGAGTTTCGCTCTTGTTACCCAGGCTGGAGTGCAATGGCGCGATCTCGGCTCACCGCAACCTCCGCCTCCTGGGTTCAGGCAATTCTCCTGCCTCAGCCTCCTGAGTAGCTGGGATTACAGGCACGCGCCACCATGCCCAGCTAATTTTTTGTATTTTTAGTAGAGACGGAGTTTCACCATGTTGACCAGGTTTGTCTCGATCTCTCGACCTTGTGATCCACCCGCCTCGGCCTCCCAAAGTGCTGGGATTACAGGCTTGAGCCACCGCGCCCGGCTCTGATACTTTTAAATACTGTCCACATGCTGGAATGATAACAGGATATATGGGGTTTGTTAAGACACATTTTTTTTTTGAAATGGAGTCTTGCTCTTTTGCCCAGACCGGTGTGCAGTGGTGCGATCTTGGGTCACCGCAACCTCCCCCTCCTGGGTTTAAGTGATTCTCTTGCCTCAGCCTCCCCAGTAGCTGGGACTACAGGTGCACAACACCACACCCAGCTGATTTTTGTATTTTTGATGGGGCGGGGGTTCAGCATGTTGGCCAGGCTGGTCATGAACTCCAGGCCTCAGGTGATCCACTCGCCTCAGCCTCCTGAAGTGCTGAGATTACAGGCCTGAGCCACTGCACCCGAACTAAAACATATTTTAAAAATCAATTTCACCCTTTCTTCTTTTTTTTAAGGTGACTACTGGAAATAAAACCTAAGCCGGCACCTGGCTCACGTTTGTGCCTGAGTTGTATAATCTGCAGACGGTGTTGCTTTGCTGCGACCTCAGGCACCTGCAGGGTGTGGGAGATGTTTTTCCAAGGGCGGAACCTGCCTGAACCTGCAGGACTCCCAGTGCTGGTGCTGGGGTTTACACTGCATAGCCACATGTGCGGTGAGGTCTGGGCTCATGGGTGAGGATGGGAGGGGGAAGACAGCCTCACAGCTCCACTTCCCAGGCAAGCAAACTGAGGCCCCCAGGTCACTCAACAGTAAGGGGCACAGTCAGGATTCAAACCACGGTCTGCGGGACACACCACGATCCGTGTTCTATTCCACCCTCCCCAGACATTTTTAAAGCACTTCTTATAAAATAAAAGATGAGGATCCATGAGCCACCAGAAGTGGGCTGAAGCCAGGGTGAATTTAGCACACTCCCAGTGACTGGAAATAACACAGGTCAAGGGGATATTTTTCTGTGGTTCATTCATCCATCCATCCTTCCATCTACCATCCATCTATCCCTCCACCTACCATCCATTAATCTGCCATCCATCCATCCCTCCATCTACCATCCATCCATCCCTCCATCTACCATCCATCCATCCCTCCATCCATCTACCATCCATCCATCCCTCCATCTGCCATCCATCCATCCCTCCATCTACCATCCATCCATCCCTCCATCTACCATCCATCCATCCCTCCATCTACCATCCATCCATCCCTCCATCTGCCATCTATCCATCCCTCCATCTGCCATCCATCCGTCCCTCCATCTACCATCCATCCATCCCTCCATCTACCATCCATCCATCCCTCCATCTACCATCCATCCATCTACCATCCATCCATCCCTCCATCTACCATCCATCCATCCCTCCATCTGCCATCCATCCATCCCTCCATCTGCCATCCATGCGTCCCTCCATCTACCATCCATCCATCCCTCCATCTACCATCCATCCATCCCTCCATCTACCATCCATCCATCCCTCCATCTGCCATCTATCCATCCCTCCATCTGCCATCCATCTGTCCCTCCATCTACCATCTATCCATCCCTCCATCTGCCATCCATCTGTCCCTCCATCTACCATCCATCCGTCCCTCCATCTACCATCCATCCATCTACCATCCATCCGTCCCTCCATCTACCATCCATCCATCCCTCCATCTACCATCCATCCATCTACCATCCATCTCTCCCTCCATCTACCATCCATCCATCTACCATCCATCCATCCCTCCATCTACCATCCATCCATCCCTCCATCTACCATCCATCCCTCCCTCCATCTACCATCCCTCCATCTGCCATCCATCCATCCCTCCATCTACCATCCATCCGTCCCTCCATCTACCATCCATCCGTCCCTCCATCTACCATCCATCCATCCCTCCATCTACCATCCATCCATCTGCCATCCATCCATCCCTCCATCTACCATCCATCCATCCCTCCATCTACCATCCATCCGTCCCTCCATCTACCATCCATCCGTCCCTCCATCCATCTACCATCCATCCACCCCTCCATCTACCATCCATCCATCCCTCCATCCGTCTACCATCCCTCCATCCCTCCATCCATCTACCATCCATCCATCCCTCCATCTACCATCCCTCCCTCCATCTACCATCCCTCCATCTGCCATCCATCCATCCCTCCATCTGCCATCTATCCATCCCTCCATCTGCCATCCATCCATCCCTCCATCTACCATCCATCCATCCCTCCATCTACCATCCCTCCATTTGCCATCCATCCATCCCTCCATCTACCATCCATCCATCCCTCCATCTACCATCCATCCATCCCTCCATCTACCATCCATCCATCCCTCCATCTACCATCCATCCATCTGCCATCCATCCATCCCTCCGTCTGCCATCCATCCATCCCTCCATCTACCATCCATCCATCCCTCCATCTGCCATCCGTCCGCCATCTGTCCCTCTCTCCATCTGCCATCCGCCCATCCCTCCATCTGCCATCCATCCCTCTGTCTACCATCCATCCATCCATCTACCATCCATCCTTCCATCTACCATCCATCCACCTCTCCATCTACCATCCATCCATCCATCCATCCGCCATCCATCCATCCTTCCATCTGCCATCCATCCAGCTGCCCATCTACCTACCCATCTATTTATCCATCCTCCCTTCCTTTCTTTCCTTCCTTCCTTCCATTCACCCATCTACCCACCCACCTGTCCACCTGTCTATTCATCTGTTCTTCTTCCATTTATCCATCTATTCACTCATTCATCCATCCACATTCATTTACCCACCATCCATCCACCATTCAATCATCTATCCATCCATCCATTCATCTACCCTTCCATCCACCCTTCCTTCCATCTATCTATGCATCCAACCTACCCACTCGCCCTTCCATACATACATGCATACATACATACATACATTTATCCTTTCACCCTTCCTTCCTTCTACCCATCCATTCATCCATTCACTCATCCATCCATCCACATCCATTCACTCACCATCTACAATCCACCCAACCACCCACCCTTCTTCCCATCCATCCATACATTTACTCTTCCTTCCTTCTTTCCTTCCTTCCTTCCCTCCCTTCTTTCCTTCCTTTCTTCCATTCACCCATCCATCCACCCACCCATCTACCTACCCATTCATCCATTCACTCATCTATCCATCCACATTCATTCACCACCATCTACCATCCATCCATCCATTCATCTTCCATCCATCCATCCAACTGCCTTCCATCCATCCACCATTCCATCCATCCATCCTTCCATCCATCCATCCTTCCATCCATCCATCCTTCCATCCAGCCATCCATCCATCCTTCCATCCAGCCATCCATCCTTCCATCCATCCATCCTTCCATCCAGCCAGCCATCCATCCATCCTTCCATCCAGCCATCCATCCTTCCATCCATCCATCCTTCCATCCAGCCATCCATCCTTCCATCCATCCATCCTTCCATCCATCCATCCATCCATCCATCCATCCTTCCATCCAGCCATCCATCCATTTTCCACTCCTTCTTAGAGAGTGGTGGTTAAAAGTGTGGATTCCAGAGGAGGACTATCTAAAGTTTGAATCCTTGCCCTACCACTGACCATCGGTGGACAGGAAACTGCACCTCTCCATGTCTCAGTTTCCCCAGATGATATTAGGTGGCCTCAGTCTAGGATGTTCAGATTCTTACTTGCCTTTTACTTGCCATGGATTTTTTTTTTTTTTTTTTTTGAGACAGTTTCGCTTTTGTTACCCAGGCTAGAGTGCAATGGCGCGATCTCGGCTCACCACAACCTCCGCCTCCTGGGTTGGGGCAATTCTCCTGCCTCAGCCTCCTGAGTAGCTGGGACTATAGGCACGCGCCACCATGCCCAGCTAATTTTTTTTTTTATTTTTAGTAGAGACAGGGTTTCACCATGTTGACCAGGATGGTCTCGATCCCTTGACCTCGTGATCCACCCGCCTCGGCCTCCCAAAGTGCTGGGATTACAGGCATGAGCCACTGCGACCGGCCGCCATGGATTTTTGACCAAAGTAAAAGTTTCCTTTGCCTACCAGTCTCAGTGTCCTATAAAATGGGAACAAAACTGCTTCCTCCTAGCAGCAAGTGGTCAGGAGCTAAGACTGCTCAGTGCAGTGGGTCAGCAGGGTTGCGTGACTTTCGGCGTGGGCAGGGCAGGCTCCCTGGCTTGGTTTGGAGGGTGTGTGGGGTGGCTGTGTGTGGGTGACAGTATTCTTTACCGCCCCTGTTCCCTGTGGCTCAGTCTCAGCTAGGGCGTGCATGGGTGTGGCTCTGCTCCAAATCCCACTGGGAGGAGACCAACCAGCTCCTTTGCCACCACAAGATGAATTTTGTCTCACATGCATCGTGGGGTGACTCCCCTTCCCCTGACAATGGCAGCCCAAGCCCATCAGCGCGCCTCCTCCAAGGTCACTCCCAGGTCCATCCTCCACAAAGCCTCTGTGTCCAGCACCTCCCCCATCACCCCGTGCCCCTCCCCCACCCTGGGGGCGGGGCTGCTTCCTGTTGTCACCACCTTACATCACCTGTCCATCCTCTCCTGCCTTCTAGGTCCGCCCACACCTGCTCCGAGGTGCCCTGAGTCAAATGCTCTCTGTTGAAATGCCTGGAGCAGCTTCTATCTTGGCTGGTCCCTGACTGAGACGGTACAGAACAGACAGCTGTTCAACAGCTGGGACAATGCAGGACAGCCAGGAATGCAGGTGGCTGCTGGGACCCCCACCCCCCACGGAGTACCCAGGGAGGGCCTACCGGAATACTGGGTGAGTGGCCCAGGGGTCCCCACCTCAGCGCGGCGCAACCCGGCCCTGCCTGCTGGGAGCCTGCTCTCCACTCTGGTCCTCTGCCTGCCCTGCTCAGCTGCCTGGCATGGGAGGCAGAGCTCTGCCCGCCACCCGGAGAGGCCCTGACATGTGTTAAAATAAATATTCTGCAAATATGATGTTCCATATGTATGACTTCGTGGGGTGATGATTCTTCCACTGATCGCTGTGACAGCTGCGCGGGCAGCGCTGGAAACACAGGCTCCAGCGGCCCTCGCCATGCCACGCAGCGGGGGTGGTGAGCGGGACGCCACAGCGCGGAGCATCTGGTGACTCGGGGCTCCAGGAGCCCTCCTGCCTGTCAGGGCTGGGCGCGGGCACATTAGCGATTCCGAGGGATGGCGGGAGCAGGTGTTCCCAAGCAGCCTGTTTGTAATAATTACTTTTAGATTGTTTTAAAGTATGTGAGCTCGATCCTGGAGGACTCGGAGAGAAGGAAGAGGGTGGAGGCTGCAGGCGGCCGGGCCAGCACAGCGCCAGCCTTGGCCATATCCAGGGCAGGGCAGGGCAAGGGTAGAGCACATGGCTGACGGGTTCCCGTGTGGCTCATACTCACATCATGTTCAGCTGGGCTGGCTGTTAACTGATTGTCACCCTGCAATACATCCTGTGGCCCCAGGCCCTAGCAAGCTGCTTCCAGAGGCCTGGCCTCTCACCAGGAAAGCCCCAGCCTCCCCAGGACCCATGGCCAAACAGGTGAAACATTTTAAGCAGAGATCCTGCCATCACCAAGAACCTCAAACCTTGACTTCTGAGTAAGTCTGCCTGGACGCTGGCACCATAAGGGCGGAGGCTTTGTGCTGGGCTCCATCCCAGTGTTGAGAACACACGCTCAGTACCTCCTCCAGGGAACCAGCAAACACATTAAAGTGACTGTCACTGTTAGGAGGACAAGAGCCTTCTTCCTGGTTCCTTTAAGAGACCTCAGGACACTCTTCTTCTAACACATGTGCTCCAAGCAGCGTCCCAGAGTCTGGGCTGTGGGCACGGATGCAGGAGGCTCTGGCCTCACTGGTGGACACAGGTGAGAGCTCAGGAGGGACTCGAGAAGAGCAGACAGTGCCAGCCTCCAGGAGGTGGCCTCAGGACAGTCCCTCAGGTAGGGCACAGGTGCTGGGGCTGACATCCTGGCCAGGGCCTCAGGGGGTCTCCCCGAAAGAAGTCCCAGGAGGCTGGGGCTGCGGGGGCCCAGCCTGTGAGTCACAGCGGCCAGGGCCATGGAGAGAGCATTTCAGAAGGGAGAGCAAGTGCAGCGTGGGCTGGGAGAGTGGACGGATGGACAGATGGAGGGATGCGGGGACAGGAGGAGGGACACACACCTGCTACGGTTCGGTCGGCTTGGTGGATTAAGACTCCCACTCCAGATGCCAGGCCCCGCCCCCACCCACCTCGCCCTCTCTCCTCTACAGCTCCTAATTCCTCTCCCGCCGGGGGGTCCCGTGTTCATACACGCTGCTCTCCAGGAGCTCGGCAGCCCGTCGCCTGTGCTGAGGCCTCTGGCTGCACACTGGAACCGCCAGCTTTAAGCAAACCAAATCCTGCCACCCCAGACCAGCTGGTGGGGAACAGCGGGTGGGACTCTGGTGGGGGTGACTTTCGAAGCACTCCAGGGATCTCAGGTGCAGCAGAACGAGCCCACGGCAGCCGCTGGTGGAGCTCCGGGGCAGGGACAGGGGAGGCCACTGGACATCTCCGGCTGGAGCCCGACCCAGGGCCTGGCCTTCCACTCGGGGTGGACGTCCACACGGGTCTGGAAATGGCTCTCCAGGATGTCTGGGCGTCTGCCCCTCCCCTGCAGAGAAGGGTTCCCCTGACCATTTCCAGCACAAAAGGTGAGGAGAGAAGGCGTCACTGCTCAGGGGTGCGGCAGACGGACGAGGAGCTGGTTAGTGGGGAGCTGACTTGGCTCCGCTTCAGTGTTTGCCAGGCAGTGCCTGAGGCCAGCCGTCCCCGATGCCCCCTCGGGCAGGGATGTGCGGACCAGGGCCTGGGAGCAGCGGTGTTTACAGCTGCTATTTAAAAGCCAGCAAGTTCAATATTAGCTCTGGGGTTTATGCAATCTGTGGTCAAGATAAAGCAGCCAGGCAGGTGAGCAAGCGGGGTGCACCCCGCTCCTGGAGCCCCGAGCGTCAAGCCTGGTTAATGAGCAGCCAGTGGGTTCCGCTGTCCTTCCTCCAGTGCCTGCTTTCCAGAGTCTGCTGAGTTCACACCCCGGGCAACAGCGCCGCCACCCCCTCTCTCCTCTCAAGTCCCCAAGTGACCTCTGGCCTCCGGGCCTTTGCACCTGCAGGGCCTCTGCCTGGGACCTCTCTCCTGCCGCCTCCTTCAGGCCAGAATGCCACTTCCTGCAGCCAGAACTCCCCCCTCTCCTACGGTTTCTCTTTTCTTTCTGCCTTTTGGCCAGAACAGGGCCAGGCCCACAGCGGCTGCTCCATGAACACGTGTGCAAGGGGACCCCAGCACAGTGCTCCCTCCTCCTCCCTTCCTCGCTCAGCCCCCTGCCCTCGTGCCACCTCCCGCGCTGGCCCCAGGCTTCGCCCATCCACCAGGCCTCCAGGGAGGAACCGACATCCCTCATTTAGCGGCTCCACGGGGGTGCCCCCCCCAGCTGCTTCCCGCAGAGGCTCTTACTGTCAGTCTTGCCGGGAGCCTCGCCTGCGCTGTGCGAGGAGGATCCTGACAGCCACCCCTAGCAGAACTCATCTTTTATTCATGCCGATAATGTCAACTGGATTGTGTCTGAGGCAAAGTCACTTAACCCATTAGAAGAAGCTGCGGCTGCAGCCCGGTCAGAGATGGGGGAGGAGGGGGCCGAGGTGGGGTGCGGGGATGACCCGGTCGCACCCTGGGGACGTGGGGGTTCGCTGATGGCCTGCCTGGGTCAGAGGCGCAGCTGTCCCCACGCTGGGCTGTCCCTGTACATGGGCCCTGGGGCGGGAGTCCTGCCCACAGGTGAGCCTGTATGGGGGAGGAGCCCTGGACGTGCCCAGCACGGCGTCCCGGAAAGACGACGATGGCCCCTACCTCAAGGGGGTGCTGTGTGGCCGAACAAGATCCCTTCCAAAGCTCTCAGCAGGGGCCTGCCAGGGGAGGCCGGACCTGAAGCTTCTTTTAGCAAAAAGGCCTTAAAGTCGGGGACCCCCGAGAGGCCATTCCCCCTAAAAATACGAGCACGGAAACACAGCTACCCTTTCCCTATCCACCTCTCCGGGGGTCCTGGTGGGAGGCCCTAACCCTCCACCCAGGGCAGCAGGAAGCCACCTGCCCTTGGAACAAATGGCGCCTGGAAGCACCCCCGACGCCCCCAGGTGGAAACCGTTAAACTGTTCACAAGCTCTGCCTGCAAACGAGCATGACCGGCAGCCCTGTAAACCCACCTTCTCCCCGCCTGGTTAGAAAATCGATGTTTGTTGACTGAACAATGAATGAATGAGCTGGGGCCACTGTCTGAGACCGGCTAGGGCTGTGCATCCTGGGGCCAGGCCCTGCCCCTCTCTGTGCCTTAGCTTTCTCCTGCTTGAATGAGCCCTGCTGGCTGTGCTCTTTTGTGGGGTGCATCTCCTGGGGCCGAGTGTCCCCAGGGTGCGGGGCATTGGAGTGGCCTGTGAAGAGCAGGACCCCTGCAGGACGCCCTGGGCTCCCATCCCCTGCAATCTGGGGCCAGGGCCCGACAGACCCTCCAGGAACCCCTGTCCTGGGCTCAGATCGCTGGTGGGAGGCCTTGTCCAGGAGACAGCAGGGTGCCCCCCTGCACCTCCAAACGCCCTGCCCTGCCCTGCCCGTTCCTCTCGGTTTAACACATACTTTCACAGCGCTGTGTGCCGGGCGCTGTGCTCAACACCACACACAGCAATTTGTTAATCCTCCCAACGCCCTCCCAATGCATTAGTAACAGTAGGTGCTGTCATGATTCCCATTTTACAGAGGGGGACGCTGAGTCCCAGAGCGTCACGTGGCACAGGCGGCAGCCCGACTGCAGAGCGCCCCCTGCAGGACAGCGCAGCCCCACACCGCGGGCGCAGCCGGTAGGGGCGCCCCCGTGTGGAGACCCGTGGCATTGCAGCTCTAGGCTGCGGCGGGGCTCCCAGCAGCCTCTGGGGGTTCTGGGGGAGGCCCTAACCCTCCGTCTAGGGCAACAGGAAGACCTACCCTTGGGTCCCCAAGGGAAGGCAGCTGCTAGCTGGCCACCCCTGCAAGCGCTGACAGATCACACAGGCAGTCATGGTCATGCCCGGTGGGCCGGGTGGGCTGGCCTCACCTGCTGCGGGCTCTCTAGTGTTTGGGGGTCCCATCCCTGCAGGAGGCATGCTGGTGACACAAAGGAGGCACATGGGCCCAGAACGACCAGATAGCAATGCTGCCACCCTTGGCCCTTGACGGCCCAGGGCCCTCCGCAGCAGGGACTTTGTCCGAGGGGACATGGCGACAGGGAGGGGGGACAAGACAGGAGCAAACCCTGCCTGATCCTGTGTTACTTTTCCAGGGCTGCTATAGCAAAGGGCCACAAACTGCGGCTTAGATCACAGGCACGCATCCCTCATGACCCTGGAGACCCCAAGTTCGAAATCAAGGAGACTGCAAGGCCACCCTCCCTCCAGAGGTACTAGAGTGAAAGCCTGGGTGACAGAGCGAAACCCTGTCCCAGAAAACAAAGAGCACACAAAAAGAAATGGGGTCTCGCTAAGCTGCCCAGGCTGGTCTCGAACTCCTGGCTTCAAGCAGTCCTCCTGCTTCAGCCTCCTAAAGCACCGGGATTATAGGCATGAGCCACCGCCCCATCTGGCCAAGGCACCCATCAGACCCCTCTAGACACCCGGAGGGGAGGGACTTGTTCTGCTCAGAATCCCTGGCCCCTGATGTCAAGCTCAGCACTCACAGACCTGAGAGAACTGCCAGCCGGGCCTGAGAGGGGCCTTCCCAGCTCAGACTTTGTCCCTCAGTTCTGTTCCACACCCCACCACCCTGGCCCTCCCAAGGCAGCGGTGGTGAGCCCTGGCTGCCCACCCACTCCACCTGCGGAGTTCCTGGCTAGCTCTGCAGAAGTTACACTGGGACCATCTCCATCAGAGTTTCGGGGTCGAGGCCCTGGCATCCGAGGGGTTTCGAAAGATCCCCAGCTGATTTATTTCAGCATGCACCACCGGGAAGCATTGCACCAGAGGCAAGAGAAAGGCTGGTACGTTCTGGTATAATATTTATTTGTTTATTTAGGAGATACTACAGCCTTGCTCTGCTGCCTAGGCTGGAGTATGGTGATGCAATCTTTGCTCACTGCAGCCTTGACAGCCCAGGATCAAGCGATCCTCCCTCCTCAGCCTCCCGATAGCTAGGACCACAGATGTGCACCGCCATGCCTGGCTAATGTTAGTTGGCAGAGACGGCGTCTCCCTCTGTTGCCCAGGCTGCTCTCAAACTCCTGGGCTCCGGCAATCTTCCCGTCTCAGCCTTCCAAAGCACTGGGATTACAGGCACAAGTCACCACGCCTGGCCATCTGGTATATTCTCAAACCCTGGCCCCCACTCTAAATGGTGCCTCCTGAGATGGCCTCTGGCGCCTTCTACGGGGTGAACCTTTTGTAAGGACAGGGCTCGGGCACCCTCACTGCTGTCCCTGCAGAGACCAAGGCAGGCTGTGACTGTCAGAATCCCCAGGCTCGGTGCCTGGGCTCCCACAACGTCACTCACTCCCAAGGTGTCTCCCCAGTCTCCCAGCTTTCCACGCCATCTGTGCACAGAGGACGCCCACATTCATAGCTCCAGACTCAAATCTCCAACTGCCAGCTGGATCTCCGCACAGTGTCTCATGGCAGCTCTCACATGGCCAGGATGGAGCTCCGGCACCTCTCCCTCCCCGAACCTGCTCCTCCTGGCAACGCTAACCTTCCAGCCGCTCAAGTCAACAGACTTGGAGATGTTCTACGGTTCTCCCTCTCTCCTATCCCACCTCTGCTCTGCCAGCAAATCCTGACAGCTCTATGCTCAAAACGCTTCCCAAATCCCATCCCGCCCTGCAAAGCTGCCACCCTGGTCCTGCCGGGACCCCTGTAGCAGTCTCCCAGTGGCTCCCTGCTTCTCAGTTGTCCCCCTTTTTCTGTTCCTCATACAGTGGCCGGGGGAGCCTGCACTAGTACCTTGGAAGGACTCTCTCCTTTTGGCACTAGACCCTGTCCTCTTGGGGGTGCCTGTCCCCAATGTCCCACAGACAGAAGTGGCTTCTCTAGGCTCAGAGGCTGGCTCTGGTTCCTGGGAGAGGCAGGAAGGCTACCGGCCTCTGGGTGCCTGTTCATAAGCAGGCTGGGCTGGAGCAGTCAGGGAGGGCTTCCTGGAGGAGGTAGCACTTGCACTAAGGGCTGATCTAGATGGGCAGACAGGAGAAACATGGGAGATGGACAAAGAGCAGGAGACGAGATGGGCAGTGTGCCAGTAAAGGCAGTGAGCAGGCTGCATCGTCCGTCTTCTGCTTCTGCCTGGGGTTGCCCTGGGATCCTGTGCCTTGGAGGTTGGACCTTTCAGCCCCACCTCTGTGACTTTGCATGTTACTGGCTTCAGGGCAGCTAAAAAGACTTCTCAGCATGCTTCCCAAGCACATTTCCCCAACCTGCCTCTGTCTGGCATGGTGACTCCCAATATGGCCTTTGGGCCAGCGGTGGCATTGTTAGAAATGCAGCCTCCAGCCCTGCCCCAGAACCACAGAGTCAGAAACGCTGGGGATGCAGCTTAGCAGTCGGGATTGTAACGCGTCCTGTCAGGGAGGCTGACGCCCTGGGACGCTGAGATCCTCTGCTTAGCCCTGGGAAGAGTTGGGACCCAGTGCCCCCTCCACTCCCCCTGGCCTTGGGCCCCAGCCTTCCACACTCAGGGACATCTGACCGCTGAAGTGGCCTGGGCCGCACGCAGGGGAACAAAGCCCCTTAACCCATGGATGCAGACACTCTGGAGGCAGTGGCAGAGGCGAGCTTCCTACCGCTGTGCTGGACACACACCTGGATGGCCCTTCTAAAGCCACAGGCACGTGGAGCCAGAGGGAGTCAGAAACCGTGTGCTCTGAGCCCTTCCAGGTTGCAGGGATAGCATGGAGGCCAAGGGGCTGAGCTACGCCTGAGCGCAGGTGTTCCAGCGCAGACGAGCAACCTGACAGGCAGTATCGTGGTCAACCAGGGGTGATGGTGCCCCCAGGGGACATCTGGCAATGTCTAAAGATGTTTTGATTGTCACAACTCAGGAGTGAGTGCTACAGGCGTCTCATGGGGTTGAGGCCGGGAATGCGCCAAACTCCCAACAGTGCACAGGACGGCCCCACCCACCCAAATTATCTCACCCAAATACCCACAGGGCTGCCGGGCGTGGGGGCTCACACCTGCCATCTGAACACTTTAGGAGGCCAAGGCAGGTGGATCGACTGAGCCCATAAGCTTGAGACCAGCCTGGGCAAACCATGGTGAAACCTGATCTCTACAAAAATTACAAAACAATTCGATAGGCGTGGTGGCGTGTGCCTGTACGCCCACTCAGGAGGCTGGGATGAGAGGATGATTTGAGCCTGGGAGGTTGAGGCTGCAGAGAGCCATGATCATGCCACTGCACCCCAGGCTGCGGGACAGAGCGAGACCCTGCCTAAAAAAAAAAAAAAAAACCCCACAGGGCTAAGGTTGAAAAGCCTCCGTCTCCATGCAAGTTCTTGGGCCTCCAGGCCAGCCGTGGCCCAGGGAACCTGGGATGAGAGGATGATTTGAGCCTGGGAGGTTGAGGCTGCAGAGAGCCATGATCATGCCACTGCACCCCAGGCTGCGGGACAGAGCGAGACCCTGCCTAAAAAAAAAAAAAAAAACCCCACAGGGCTAAGGTTGAAAAGCCTCCGTCTCCATGCAAGTTCTTGGGCCTCCAGGCCAGCCGTGGCCCAGGGAACCTGTAATTCCACCAAAGGGGATTCTGCCAGGGACCCTTGGGTTCCCATCAAACTCTTAGCAAGGAAAGCTGCAATGTAGGCTGAAACATACCAAGTAACTTACAATGTCAGCTGCTGAAACATACAGAGTGTGATGGGCCCCCTGCAAGTCTGGCGGGCCCCACACGTTGCCACCCTCAACCCGGGACCCCCAGAGGGCGAGTGGGCACACCCCATCCTGCCTGACAGGGAATGCCCCTCTTCCCGGAAGGAGCTGGGCAGAAAGCACTGCCCGCTGGACTCCCACCCACTTGGGAGGAGCCGCTCTGAACCCCTGGCCCCACCCTACCTCACCTCTTGCTCCCACTTGAGCACTCTGAATGGAGAAACTCCACAGAGCAGAATGATACATTCAACCTTGAGAAATTAGGCAACCCCTCCCAGCTCCTGGCCCTGGGCCCCTCCCTCCTCCAGCATGCTGGTGAGCCGGGTTCCAAGAGCGGTTCATATTTAATAATGCAATTTATATTCCACTCTCAACATAAACTATTGTAAAGGCGCTCTAATGTAAAAATACATCTGGCTTGTCAATAGTTTATCTTCTGGATCTGCATCTAAATCCCTGGGCCTGTTTGACTTATGGCTGCACCACTGTCTAATGAATAAAAAGGTGCAAATTATAGGCCCGGCTTTAATGCTCATCATAAAATTAGACGATAGTTGCAAAAGCTGCATTCTCCTGCCCACAGCGCCGCGATGGCGAGCCATAAATAAAGTGTATTTAATGTATCCCAGGGCTGCGCAAACCCAGGAAACAGTGTGTTATTGCTCGGCCTTCGATGGGTCTGCCACAAGTTCAATGAAGTGATAACGGATCCATCATGTGAATTTATGTTAACTGTCTCCTTGCAAAGCCACGGCCTCAACACTGTAAATAGCCTACAATCCTTCTAGCAGGCCCGCCTGCCAATAAAACTGTCACTGCCAGCCTGGCAGCCAGCACCTTCAGGACAGGGGGAACAAGCCGTTCAGTTCTGGAGGCCAACCCGGGCTGCGCCTCCCACCCTCCCGGCTCTGCTGTGGGGCTGACAACCGCACAGGGCATGAATCTTCTTCCAAACAGAGCAGAGCCCGCTCACGGGGTCAGCAGAGGCCAGCCGCGGTAGAAGGGTTTGTGCAGACCTGGCTGGTAGGGGACGGGGGCTGAGACGGCGGCCATCTGCCTTGCCTGTGGGGAGCAGAGCCAGGGAGCCCGGGCTGAGCACCCTGTTCACCGGCTCCGTATCTCTAGGATGGCGAGTTTGCCGTAGCAAACCCCAGGACACCCTCAGCACCTGGAAGCCACCAGTGACAGATTCATTATGTGGTCATTCATTCGTTCATTCATTCATTGATCATCATCATATCCTATTTAGCACTTCGTCTGTTGCAGGTCCTCTGCAGACATGAAAAGGAAGCGGATACACTCCCTCCCCAAGGGGACCCAAAAGATGAGAAAACGAGGTACACAAATATAAAATTAAGTCCTGGCCAGATGCAGTGGCTCACGCCTGTAATCCCAATACTTTGAGAGGCCAAGGGGGGAGGATCACTTGAGTACAGGGGTTTGAGACCAGCCTGGGCAAAATAGTGAGACCCTGTCTCCACAACAAATACACAAATTAGCATGGTGGTGCTCACCCAAAGTCCCAGCTACTCAGGGGGCCGAGGCAGGAAGATGGCTTGACCCCAGGAGGTAGAGGCTGCAGTGAGCTATGATTGTACCACTGCCCTCTAGCCTAGGCAACAGACCGAGACCCTGTCTCAAATGTAAATAAATAAAAATAAAATTAGGCTGGGTGTGGTGGCTCACACCTGTAATCCCAGCACTTTGGGAGGCCAAGGCAGGTGCATCACCTGAGGTCAGGAATGTAAGACCAGCCTGGCCAACACAGCGAAACCCCACCTCTACTCAAAATACAAAAAAATTAGCCAGGCATGGTGGCAGGCGCCTGTAATACCAGCTACTCAGAAGGCCGAGGCAGGAGAATCGCTTGAACCCAGGAGGCGGAGGTTGCAGTGAGCTGAGATGGCACCACTGCACTGCAGCCTGGATGATAGAGCAAGAATCCATCTCAATCAATCAATCAATCAAATAAAGTCATGCTAATGTCTATGTCTATCAGAATTACAATGCTGTCTCCCTTCTCCGAAGCCCCAGGGCACAAGCCCTCACACCTGTGTCTCCGAGCAGGTGCTGGGACCCCCGAAGGTGTGGCAATGTCATTCTCTGGGTCAGCAGTCTTTTTCCACGGCACAAAACAGAACAGAAAATACAAGAGACGTGCATGTGGAGGAAGGGTGGGCACCGTACACACGGCCTGCGTCATGATGTAAAACGTGAAATCCATATTGGGGGCTGTCGACATAAAACTGGAGAAACACCTGCCTACGGCATCATTCAGCAACCGAGGCAGTTCCCAAGATACCAGCTTTCCCGCGCCCGAAAGCATCTGAGGTTTCTGAGAAGTCCCCTAAATGCCCCCTCTCTGCTGCGTGTCCACCCTGGTCCCTCGTCCCACAGAACCGTGACGTGGAAGGAGAGCATGGGTCCACGAGGGAGTGCCAGCTGTCCACACCCTCTATGTGAGTCCGTTCTCACACTGCTATAAAGAACTGCCTGAGACTGGGTTATTTAGAAAAGAAAGAGGTTTAATGGACTCACAGTTCTGCATGGCCGGGGAGGCCTCAGGAAACTTACAGTCGTGGTGGCGGGCGAGAGAGAAGCAAGGCACCCTCTTCGCAAGGCGCAGGAAGGAGAAGTGCCAGGCACAGGGGGCGCGGCCTCTTACAGAACCGCCAGATCTCTCGAGAGCTCACTACCACGAGAACAGCAGGGGGAAACCCACCCCTGTGATCCAATCGCCTCCTCCAGGTCTCTCGGAAAAGCTGGATTACAATCCACAGCAGGGTTTGGGTGGAGACGCAAGATCTAACCACATCACCCTCCCTGCCCTGGGGGTTCTGGGACTGAGCATTAATGTGAAATTCTTCACCCCCTTTCTGAACTGCTGCATTGGGGGTCAGTTTTATAAGGTACAGTCTGCGAGGCCAGTGGTACATGTATGTAATTGAGACCTAAGTAAATACGTCCACTCGGGAAGCGTGCGCTAAACATGATTTTACTGACACAGTCGGAGGAAGGCTGGAGACCACCAGGACCGGAGGCCCACCCTCAGCCTTTGCCACCTGAAGGTGCGAGTGACACCAGCGATGGAAGACGGTGCTCCACACGCACCCAAGACAGCGGGCCGCCGTGCCTGGAGGCCACAGCTGGGGAAGATGGTGCCATGGTCTCCACATCTTCAGACAGCTCCTCCCTCCTGGAACCCCCTCCGAGGCCCTGCCTTCCTCTTGGGTAAAGCGCTCGAAGCTATCCAGCTCCTGGCATTCCAAGCCTCCATCCACCTCGTTCCCCATGTCCCACACTCTCACGGGAGAGGGGGGTCCCCCGGCCCCACTGCCTCAGCCTCCCCGGCGGTGACCGCTGCCCAGATGGGAGCACTTTCATGGCGCTTGTTGCAGGGCGTGCGAAAACACACGAGCTTTGAAACGAAAAAGGGCTCTCAGCCTGAAACAGCCAAGACGCAAGCAGAGCAGCAGGGGCTCGGTGGGACGGCCCCTCCAGCAGCAGCAAGGAACCTTCCAGAAGCCAGGCCTTCCTGAGTGGGCGTCAAAGGCTCCGTGTTAAAACCTGCAACTGGACAGGCACCCAGGCCGGTGGCTTCATGGACACGTGGTCAGTGGAGTCACACAGAGCCTGGGGTGGGCTGAATCATGGTCCCCTCGAAAACATGTCCCTGTCCTCATCCCTGGAACCTGTGAAGGTGGCTTTTATGGCAAAAAGGTGAGGGTGTTTGCAGGTGTGATAAAATCCAGGACTGCACTGGAGAGGTTATGAGGATTATCCATGGGGTCCTGAGTGTCACAGTGAGGACAAGACAATCAAAGCCAGTTTCTCAGAGGTGGACAGAGGGGGTTGTGACACACACAGGGGAGAGGCCCCGTGAGGATGGCGCAGAGAGGGAGGTGACGATGGCAGCCCTGAGGCTGCAGTGAGCAGTCACAAGCCTTGGAAGCCAGAGCCCCAGAGCTGGGAGAGGCAGGAAAGGGCCTTCCAGGAGCCTCTGCAGGGGGGCAGCACTGCCCACACCCTGACGCTGGACTTCTGGCCTCCAGACTATGGCAGAAGACATTTCTGTTTTTATTTTTATTTTGTGAGACAGGGTCTCACTCTGTCACCTGGGCTAGAGTGCAGTGGCAGGATCACAGCTCACTGCAGCCTCCATCTCCCAGGCTCAAGAGATCCTCCTGCCTCAGCCTCCCGCATAGTTGGGACTGCATGCATGTGCTACCGCACCCAGCTAATTTTGTTCTCTTGGTTTTGATTTTTGTAGAGACAAGGTGTTGCCCAGCCTGGTCTCAGACTCCTGGGCTCAAGGGATCCTCCCCCCTTAGCCTCCCAAAGTGCTGGGATTACAGGTGCGAGCCACCACGCCCACCTACGATGCCAATTTTATCCTTTCCTTGAAGAGTTGCAAGGCACATTCATTAACAAACTTAACTGACCAAGAAACCCTCATTCCCTGAGCACCCGGTATTGGGGGCAGCTTTGATGAGGTCCCCAATGACTGCACCTCCTGGTGATCACGCCCCTGGTTGGCCCCCGCCCTTTAAGTGTAGGCTGGACCTGGCGACTTGCCCCTAATGAACGGAACATGGCACAGGTGAGGGCCTCACTTCCTGGGTCGGTTACAGACCGTGGCTCCCACCTCGGGTGCCCTCTCTTGCCCTCCCTCACCCCCTGGCTTGCCTGACAGCAAAGGACCCCTGTGGTGAGCTCAGCATGGCTTCCAGCCAGCATCTGGCAAGGAACTGAAGGAACCGAGTTCCCCCAGCAGCCACGGGAGAGGACTTGAGTGGCTCCTTCTCAGCCAAGCCTTCAGCTGGAGAAAGATGATGCCCAGGAGGCCTGGCTGAGCCAGCCCCGACCCCTGACCCACACACACCATGGGATAAGAAATGGCATCTGGAGCCACCAAGTTTGGGGACAATATTTTTTTTTTTTGAGTCAGGGTCTTTCTCTGTCGCCCAGGCTGATGTGCAGTAGCACAATCACAGCTCACTGCAGCCTCCACCTCCCCGGCTCAGGTGATCCTCCCCAGCCTCCCAAGTCCCTGAGACAACAGGAGCGCACCACCACGCCCGGACAACTTGTGTATTTTTGTAGTGACAGGGCTTCACTATGTTGCCCAGGCTGGTCTTAGACTCCTGGGCTCAAGTGATCCTCCCGCCTCAGCCTCCCGAAATGCTGGGATTACAGGTGTGAGCCACCACGCCTGGCCTTGGGTCAGCTTGGTGACTGGCAGGCCCCATGCTGCACTCCTGGCACGCTTTCTTTGAAGCACTGCCCTGTGATTTCCCAGCCCTGGCTCCCCGTGGCTGGCAGGCTGCTCTCTCTGGGTCCGCTCTCTCCTCTGTCTGCAGCCTCAGCTTTGGAACTCAGCCTGGCCCTGGCCCTGAGGGAAACCACCGTGACCTTTCCCGATGGCTCAGTCCCGCTCTGGAGGCTGTGCCCTCCCCTCTGCAAACCTCCTCCTCCCAGGCGCTCACATCCTCTTCCCAGCTCCTTCAACCAGCCGTCCCCCGGCGACGTCTCTCCCCCGAGCTCCTCAGCATCTTGGGCCTGTCCCTGTGGACAGGCTGTCCCTGTGGACGCCACGGCCCTGCGGACAGGCTACTCTGGCTCAGCCTCCGCCAGCTCACCTCCCCGCCAGGCCGCAAGGTTCCCGCGGACTCACTCCAGACACCGCAGGCACCCACACTGTGCCGCACGCTGCGCTCCGGGACAAACGCACGGGACGTTAACCTCGCTGGGCCAGTGGCCCTCAAACTCAGGGACAGAAAGGCTTGTGAGGAGGCAGTTGGGCCTCCAACATCTCTGGGCTCCGGTTCTGAAAATCGGGCATGGAGCCCAGCTGTCGGGCTCAGGGTGAGCTCCGCACGCTGGGCCACACCTGCAGACGCGGCCCTGGCCTCCCCGGACACGCCCGCTCACAGCAGAGCCGCCCTGTCACCTGCACACGCTCACGTCAGGCACAGTTAGATGGCTGGAAACACGGAAAGCACACGTTTAAAAATTCCTGCCAGGAATGGTGGAGCCCAGACTGAGAAAAACTGCTCTCCACCCTTCCCCTACGTGGCAGTACAGACGCGTATCAACCCCAGTAACCTGCGTGCAGCATGGCGTGCACACACCAGATGCTCAATAAACACTCAGCAGCAGTTAGAAGCTTTTTTTTTTTTTAAAAAAAAAAAAAAAGACTCTCGCTCTGTTGCCCAGGCCGGAGGGCAACAATCTTGGCTCACTGCAACCTCTACCTCGGGTTCGAGCGATTCTCCTGCCTCAGCCTCCTGGGTAGCTGGGACTACAGGCACGCGCGCCACCACGCCAGCTAATTTTTCTATTTTTAGTAGAGACAGGCTTTCACCATGTTGGCCACGATGGTCTTGATCTCTTGACCTCATGATCCGCCTGCCTCAGCCTCCCAAAGTGCTGGGATTACAGGCGTGAGCGACCGCGCCTAGCCTAGAAGCTCTTACATGTGCCTCATTTGGGCCTCGGCCCCTTGTCCCAGCCTGGGGAGCCCACCCTGGCCTCGGCAGTCAGTGCCCCCCCACCACCGTATGGGCTGCCCAGCAGGTAGGAGCCCCCTACCTCCACCCGGCCCTCCTGACCCCTCTGGGCCGGCTCCTTCTCCTGTCCCCTGGAGCCTGACCTTGCGGGAGGAAGGAGGCAACTGTGTCCCCTCTGGAGGTCAGCGAGCCCAAACAGAGCTCCTGAGCTCGGGTCCCCTGGGCGGCAGCATTTTTCTCCCTCTGCCACCCCCGGTGCCCCACCCACCCCACCCATTCCGATGGCCCGGATACTCCCTAATAATAGCAGTACTAAATCTTCCTGGCCAATTCTGCTCCATTTCTATAAATAATGTAGAATCTTTTTATTTACTGACAGGTTGTAAAAGTATCAGGGAGAATAATGTGAAATCAGGAGCCGCTGAATAATGCATGCCGTTGGCCCCATCCCTCCTCCCTGCGCTGCACCCACCCAGCCGGGCCTCAGAAAGGCCCCAGCACCATGTCCTCTGATTTGGCCTTCGTGGTTTGGCCTCCACGCGGAGGTCTTCACGGGTGGGGTCTCTGGATCTGCACCTGCACTGATGTGGATGCTCAAACCAACCTCACCGGCTCCCTCCCCTCACACACAGAGATTTGCAAGGTCAGAGCCAGGCTCCGCTATGACCCCTTCCAGGCACACGCACAGACACACACAGACACAGAGACACACACATCCTATGCAAACACACACACACAGATACAACACATACACACAGACACAGTCGCATACAGAGACACGACGTACACAGACACAGAGACACACACACCACACACAGATACACACATACCACACACGCAACCACATACAGAGACACACCACACACAATCACACACAGACACAACACACACAGGCACAATCACATACAGAGATACAAGATACACAGTCACAGAGACACAGACACCACACACAGACACACACACACACCACACAACCACATGCAGAGACACACGTACCACACGCACACAATTACAGACAAAACACACAGACACACAATAACACAGAGACACATACACACACAGAAACACATACCACACACATCACAGACACAGAGATACACACCACACACATAACAGAGACACATACCACATACACACACAACCACACAGACATACCACACACAGAGGCACACATATCACACACAGACACAAAGACATACATACCACTCAGACACAGCCACATACAGAGACACACACACCACACAGAGACACAGAGACATACACACAAAGACACACACTTATACACAGATGCATGTATCACACAGGAACATAATCACACACAACACACACAGACATATGCAACATAGGCTCACAACCTCACAGACCCACACAACACAAAACTACATGCAGAGACATATACGCAACACACGGACATACAGCCACATTCAGAGACACATACGAAGACATCCATGCAACACATAAACGACCACACATACACACAGACATACACAAAACCACACAGTACACAGAAACATACGACTCACACAGATGTAAAACTACACATAGAAAATCATACACAGAAACATACACCCACAGACATATAAACACAACACACATGCACCATCACATACAATCATACTGAGAAACAGACACACACAATTATGCACACACACACAACATACATGCACAATCATACACAGAAACCGACATGCACGATCACACAGACACACAGTGTCCCCTGTACAGAGCCCACACTTCCTGTCTGCACACCTCTTTGATGATCCCAAACCCCAGCAGGGCAGGGAGGGCCTGTGGGGCCTCTGGCGGTCACGGCCTGTTTTCTTGACTTTGAAAGAAGGAGCATTACTGATTCGTGGTGCCGGTGTCGCCGTGGGGGCACAGGTGTCGGCAGTCAGTAGCTCCGTGTGGCTGTGACACACGGTCCCTGCAGGAGGCCCCTGTGTTTGCACTGGGCCTGCTCAGGGGCTGCTACGCTCCCAGTGTGACTTGGCAGGTCCCACTCCACGGGGCATGGTTCCAGGGCACAGCGCCTTGTAGCTGGGGGTGCAGTGGCCTGGGGCCCAGGGTCTGCCCTGGCCAGTTGTGACCTCTCAGCAGTATATGTGTGTGTGTGTGTGTGTGTGTGTGTGTGTGTGTGTGTATAATTTTTTTTTTTGAGACAGAGTTTCACTCTTGTTGCCCAGGCTGGAGTGCAATGGTACGACCTCGGCTCACTGCAACCTCTGCCTTCTTGGTTCAAGTGATTCTCCTGTCTCAGCCTCCCGAGTAGCTGGGATTACAGGCATGCGCCACCAAGCCCGGCTAATTTTGTATTTTTAGTAGAAACAAGGTTTCTCCATGTTGGCCAGGCTGGTCTCGAACTCCTGACCTCAGGTGATCTGCCTGTCTCGGCCTCCCAAAGTGCTGGGATTACAGGTGTGAGCCACTGCACTCAGCCTCCTCTCGGCAATGTCAATGCTAATATTCATAATGACAACAGCAGCCCACACTCATAGAGCGCTCACCACCTGCTACCCGCTCTTCTAGGAGTGAAGCACATATTCCTAAATCACTCCTCCCCCAAACTCACCAGAACGTGCACCCTCCAAGTGTAGGTATCCTAGTCTGTTTCACCGTCTGCTGTGTCCCCCAGGCCCAAGGCAATGCTTGGCACACAGTAGGTGCTCAATAAACATGTGTGCTGAGTACACGAGGCTTGGTACTGTCCTATCCCCACTTTACAGGCAAAGAAAGGAGGCAGACGGCTTAGGAACTGGTCAGTTTATTCAGGGGCCTGCAGGGGCTTTTGAAAGCCCAAAAGGAGGGTGGGGGTGTGACAGTAGGGACAAGCTATAAGCGCATCAGCAAATATCGTCTTCCTGAAGCTCGAGGGTATATGGGTGCTGGCTAGGTTATTCTTTGTACTTTTGGGAATGCATTACGTGTTTCAGTTAGACACTCCGAAGGCCATGGAGCCCTTGGGGACTGAACCCCCACTGGAGACCGACCTTTCCATGTGCACAGAGCCCCACTTGGGGTGGCCTGAGAGGACTCCGTGCTGGGGGACCCCGCAGACCAGGCAGCCTCCCATGAGTGCAGGGTCAGAAGCTGACAGTAATGAAACCCTGGAGGGCTCCCCACAGCACCACACACTGCACACATGCACCAGATTGCACACACATGTATGCACACAACACAGACATCACACATGCCACAGGTATGTGCAGACCCTTGCATCCTCACACACATGTACACACCACACACACATACATGTGTGCACATAACATATAACACACGGCACGTGCATACCCATCTGCCAACCACACGCAAGTACTTACACAATGTGCTACACACACACTCCACACCCAGAGGGACTCACAAACATACCACACGTGTGGATGCACACTCGACATGCGTTGCACTCTACACAGGCACACACGCACCCACATACCCACACGCGTCCCCTGTACAGGGCTCTGCAAGGACCACCTGGTCAGAAAGCGACATCTTCTACCGGCCCAAGAACCCGGAGCTGGGCTGTAAGTTAGATTCTCTCTCTTCTCTCTGACACTGAAGTTGTAGGATCTGAAATGACTCCCTCAATCCTAACCTGTCCCATTTTACAGCTGGGGAAGCTGAGGTCCGGGGTCATGCAAAGATCTGCCTGATTATGCGGGAACACCATCAGTATTTGGCCATGTGTGGCCGTGTCCTGGGCAGCTCTCCCACGTGTTACCCCCATCTATCCTTGCCACAGCCTCAGGAGATGGCAGGTGTGTCCCCAGTCTACAGACAGCAGCAGGGCACAGCCATTTGCCCACAGACAGCAATCAGAGGTGGGGGGCTGGACCCAGCCCAGCTGACAGGAGGCCGGCACACATCCCCTCCACCTCCTGCTCAGGAGAGACTGGGCTCCCCCTGCTCTGACCCCTGGGAGCTCTGCGACCCTTCAGGCCTCTGTGTCCCAAGTTCTGCCACTGCAAATCATGACATGCTAACAAACACTCCTTCTGCACTTCCCCAGAGACACCTGAGTTCTTCACCTGCTCACTCCACATCACCCAGTGCTCACCACCATCCTGGAACCCGTGCTCCCATCATGCCCATTTTGCAGATGAGAAAACTGAGGTACTGAGAGCCAACAGCACTCATCGGGGTCTAAACCTTGGAAACCTAGCTCTAGGATACCCCAGAATGCCCAGGTGCGTTTTCACCAGGGTTCTCTCCCGCACAGAATCACCTGGAAGCCAAGATTACACCAAGGCCTGCTGCCCCCACCCCCACCCCCACCCCCACAATTCTGAACTTGGTCTGTGGGGTGAAGCCCAGGCCCCAGGATTTTGTGATTCTAAGGGGCAGCCCTGGGTCTGTGGGGCTCATTTGCTTCCAGAAGCTTCACCCCTCCTTCTCTGTGGGCTGGAGGAGGAGGATCCCAGGGGAAGTTCCTGAATTTAAATCAGACCTTCGGGAGGGTGGAGAGGGTGGAGAGGGAGGTGCGTCTTCCCTCCACATTTCAGCCCCAGAGCCCGGGGAAGCGGTGCACAGGAGATGCAGGGGTAAGGCTGATGCATGTCCTTGCGAGGGGCCAGATGGCTGCTCGGTGGCAGGTGGGGCCTCCCTCGCCCTGGCGCTCCGGGGAGGCCCCAGGCTGAGTCAGAACCCGAAGGCTCCTTGCACGGAAGGTGACTTTGGAACCTCAGGAACTCCACATGACAACTCCAGAAGCTGGTGGCAGTGGCGGGGGGCAGACAGAGAAAGGGCTCAGTCTCCAGATTTAGTCCCGTGACAAGTCCGGGCCAGCGGAGACCACGGGTTCCAGGCAGGGACCATGCGAAGAGATACCCATGTCATGAGCTATGCCTGGCCCTTGGGGACGCATCACCCGTGGGAGACGGCTCAGCTCCTGCATCAGCGAGTGGACACGGAGTGTCCCTTGAGCACTGAGGGTGGGAGCCTGAACGCTCTGCTGTGTGGCCCCGGGCCCTGCAGTCTACCTCTCTGAGCTGCTATCTGCTTTGCCAAATGAAAAAGGGGAGAAAAGTGTCTGCCTTGCCCCAGGGCTGAGGAGCCATCTGAAGCCCTGTCCCAGTGTGTGGGAAATCAGGTCTCCCCTTCCTGTCCTCCCTCCAGGATTTCACAGAGGACAGGGGGGACAGGAGCAAGGGAGCTCCCTGGGGTGCTGGCCTGTCTCCTTTTCCATCCGCCCATGCCACCCTGCCCACCCGCCCAGCTGGAGGGAGCCCCCATCTCTCCGTCCCCCACTCGGCTTTCCACATTTGCTCTCTCTCTCTGGACCTCCCTGTCCCTCCTTTCTCTGTCTGGGCGTCTTCCTCTGTCTCTTTCCATGCCCATCGCATTCTCTGTCTCTTTGATGCTTTCTGTCTCTCTCTGACCTTCACAGGCTCCCTTCACACACCCCCGTCTCACACACAGACAGGAAACAGGCGCCTCCGAGCACACAGCCCTGACCTGCGCTTCCCAGACACCGCCTCCCCGCCGCCAGCCTCGCCCACCACTGGGTCAAGTTCCCCCGGGGGCCTGTGGCCTCCCACTCGGGAAGCGTCCGGACATCCATCCTGCCCCGTTGTGGGGTCTTGAGAATGGCCTGGACGTCCTGAACGGAGCAGAAATCCCACTCCTAATCAGTGGGAGGAGGAAGCAGCCCCTCCCAGCCAACCCATGTCTTCCGTGGCTCCGGGTGGTGGGCAGCCACCCCTGGCAGAGCCCCAGCACTGGGAGGTGATGGCAGGCACTGGAGCAGAGAGCACCCGGGACAGCAGCTCCTCCACCCAGCATGGAGCTAGACTTGGGTGCAGGGTGGTGGGAAGGGCATGGAAACAGCCAACGGGAGGTGTTTTGGCATTAAGATTGCAGCTAATCCACTCTGCGCACGAGTTCAAGCCAGGGCCTGTCTGCACAGGGCCATGGCCTACTATTTCCCATCTCTCCAAACGACACAGCCGCCCACTCCCAACTCCCCCCGCCCCAGTGCCTGGGCAGCAGGGAGAGGCTGAGCGTGCAGGAGACAGTGCTATCTCCTGCCCCGCCAGGCTTGGGGAGCTGGGGAGGAGACGGGCGGGGCAGGAGAGGAACAGCCCGGTGACGTCCTCCCTCCTGCCCACGGGGTCCCAGTGAGCTTTCCTACATGAAGTGTGGGCTGTGGATGAGCTGGACAGACTGAGGCTGGGAACAGGCCACCTGGGGCTGAAGCTCTCATTAGCCTTGTTCATATCCGAGAGAAGGTTCTAGAAGCAGCAAGCTCAGGAGAAGAAAGGAGAAAAATTCCCAGAGCATCTTGAGACTCAGAGGACATAGCAGCCAGGGAACAGGGCTGCGTGGCCTGCAGGCCGGGGGAACTCAGGCTGCCAGGACATCCCTGTGGAGCCCTTCTGTGGGGGGCTGGCTGGTTTTACTCTCTCCCCATCGCAGGGCTGGCTCTGCTTCAGGGCAGCCTGGGAACAGGGCAGAGCCAGGGCAGGGTGGGCGGGCGCCAGGAGGAAGCCAGGAGGAAGCAGGCGGGATGATTTAGGAGCTGTTCTGGGCAGGCCCCTGGAGAGCGTGGGCAAGGGAGGGCGGACGTGACAGAGGGAGGCAGCATTTGTTCAGGGTGAGTCAAAAGAGGCAAAGGGCTTTCTTGGGAGGCCTGGAGAGAAAGGGAGGTCTGGTGCCGCCATGGCCAGGGCTGGCATGGTGCCCGGCCAAAGCCAGGCCTTCGGAGCTGCATGCTGGCTGCTGGGAGGGTATTTCCAGGCAGCAAACATGCCAGCCTGCGTCCAGCCCCTTTGCGTCTCTGCTCCACGCTTGGCAGCCTGGGCCCACTCTCAGGCCTCGGTGTGCCCAGCTGTGAAATGGGAGAATCTGACGGCCCTTCTCATATGAGGAGCCTGGCACACGGCAGGGCTGATCATCTTACCTGCTGTTTCTTCCCACTTTGTTGTTTTGAGTCGGAGTCTCATTCTGTTTTGCCCAGGCTGGAGTGCCTTGTGCGATCTCGGCTCACTGCAACCTCTGCCTCCCGGGTTCAAGTGATTCTCCTGCCTCAGCCTCCCGAGTAGCTGGGACTACAGGCCCATGCCAAAATATCTGGCTAATTTTTTTTTTTTTTTTTTTTTTTTTTTTTTTTTTTTGGAAATTTAGTAGAGACGGGGTTTCACTGTGTTGGCCAGGGTGGTCTCAAACTTCTGAACTTGTGATCCACCGACCTCATCCTCCCAAAGTGCTGGGATTACAGGTGTGAGCCACTGTGCCTGGTCTTCTCCCTCCTTTTTAACACGCTCAGCAGGCGCCACTGTCCTGAAGCCTCAGCAGCTTGGGACTTGGATTTTTCTAGGTCTGGTATAGATTTTACCTGTCCACTTGGTTCCATTCCAGGTCCTCAGCCCAGCATGCAGGGCCTGCCCCAGCGTGCCCTGGACCCTCCTTCCTGTTCATCCCCAGCCTGGTATCCAGACGCCCCAGCCTACAACCTTGCTCTGTCTAGGAGCCCCAGCCTCTGCCCTCCCTGCGGCCCACCACTCACCCCATTCCCCTCATCAAGAATGTCCAGGCGTTTCCCTCCGCAGGCCTAATGCCTATATGTCCTTGTCCTTCAAGGCCCAACTCAATTGCCACCTCCTCTAGGGAGCCTTCCCTGGATGCCTCCAGCCTGCCCCATGGAGCTTCCACAGTGTTTCCTCCAGACCATTCATCCATCCAGGGTCTAGGCCAGGTGTCCCCAAACTTTTTACACAGGGGGCCAGCTCACTGTCCCTCAGACCGTTGGAGGGCTGCCACATACTGTGCTCCTCTCACTGACCACCAATGAAAGAGGTGCCCCTTCCTGACGTGCGGCGGGGGGCCGGATAAATGGCCTCAGGGGGCCGCATGCGGCCCGCAGGCCGTAGTTTGGGGACACCTGGTCTAGGCCAATTTTTGAGCCAGAAACCATGTGCCCAAGAAGCCAGGGCTGGCATGGAGGGGGATGCCCGAGGAAGGCTGGAATTCTGCAGGCAGCAGGAACAGGAGAAGAAAGGTTTGCTCTGCTGTAGAAAAAGAGATGCTTTTGGGGGAGACGGACGGGGCTTCCGCTCCGACAAAGACAAACGAGCTAATATGAATCCCCAGGGCTTTCAGAGGGAGAAGACCCTGGCTCCCAGCAGGGCCTGGAAGCTCAAGGTGATCTTGCAGACAGGAGTGGGAAGGTGGGGGTGGCAGCCCATCCAGGACTAAACCAGCAACCCCACAAATGGGCACAGGGGAGGGTCCATAAGGCAGAGCCCCCTCGAGCCGCTCATCTGAAGAATCACTCCAATGATCTGCTTTAAAGTGACGCTCAAAGCCCGACCGTCTTCTTCCTGTGAACATCACAGAAGCCAGCCCCCGACCTCCCCGATTATTTGAGAATTCTCCCTCTACACCCATCAAATTAGAGCAGCATCCAGCGGGGCTGCAGCAGCACCGACAGGTATTAAACTTTAATGAACACTAATGGCTTTGCCCTACTTTGTGAGTGCCAGGCCTACATTTATGAACATTTAATTTCTCGGGCCTTGACCTCGCTCCCTCCCTGCTGCCGGCCCCTGGCTGCCTCCCACCCTCCGGCCCCACCTCTCCCCGGGCAGATGTTTGTGTTTTTCTTCAGCAGTCAGTGCAGAGCCTTCCCTGACCCCCGACAGCCCCGCCCGAATGTTCATTCTCCCAGGGGGTCAACAGCCTGGAGGCCAGCAGCAAGCCAGCACAGTATCCCCGCCCAGTGACCAGCGGCCCGACACTCCCAGGCAGATGGGAAGTGTCCTGCAGCCCCCGAGGGGTGCACTCCACGCTGCCTGCAGGCCTTGCCCCAGGACGCCTGGAGCTCCCCAGGCCCGCCCCGCCCCAGTGGGCCTATATCAGGACTGTGGGGCACAGGCTGGCGGCCAAACCCCTTCTGCCCCCTGGCGGTGAGAAGGCCCACCTGCCCATTGGGGGGACCCCCAAGCCCCCAGGTCCAGCCCAGCCACCAGGCTGGGGGGCAGTGGGGGAATAGACAGAGGGAGCCTGAGCAGGCCACCTCATTCTGGACTAGACTCCGAGAAGATCAGAGCCCTGGACTGCCTGCTGCGTCCTGGGTGTAAGTCCCTTTGCCTTTGGAGACTGGGATGATATGGAAATCACACAGAAGCCTGAGGACTGTTCCAGAAGGTTGCGGACCTATCTCAGTCAGGAATAGCTGGCTCTTTGGGACTCAGCAGCAGTCTCTGCAAAATGAAGCTAGCAAAACACCCTCCCAGCTGCTTCCCACTCCTTCAGCTCCGGGGACTGGAGTCAATACGAGAGACGTTTATTAGGCACCTCCTGCCTGCAGGGTACTGTGCCGGACGGAGCTGTTAATGACATCAGACATTTCTGCTACTGGGATTCAAGGGGATGGTGCATCCATCACAGACACCAGGTCATTTGGGCTGGGAGCCCGGGGAGCCCGTGGCCCTTGGCCTCCCTGTAGCTCTCCTCTTGCCAGAGGCCTCAGACTGCCTGAAGTCCACATATTTTCCGTCTGTGCCTCCCTTTTCTTGAGACAGGGTCTTGCTCTGTTGCCCAGGCTGGAGTGAAGTGGCCTAATCACAGTTCACTGCAGCCTTGACTTGCTGGCCTCAAGTGATCCTCCCACTTCAGCCTCCCAAAGTGCTGGAATTACAGGCACGCACCACTATGCCTGGCTCAGTTTCCCTTCTGACCTCCAAGAGGCAGCTGCCTGCGAGAAGCAATGACTGTAGGCGCTGCACCAGCAGCCTCGACAGGGGCTCTAGCTGATCCTCCTCCCTCGGAGCAGCCTCTCGTCCTTATCCGAGGGAGGAGGCCAAGCTCAAAGAGGCAGGGAAAGGATGAGAGAGGAACCCAGGCTCCACCCAGCCACATTAGGGTTCCCTTGCTCAGAGACATGCACTGTGCCTCTGGGTAGATGGAGAGACCTCGCAGGGCATCCCTGCACATTCAGGGTCAGCCAGCCTCACCCCAACCGCCTTTCCGCCTCTCCAGCCTCAGGCTCCATGTTCCCTGAGGCAACGCCCCCTAAGAGTTGAGGAGGCGGCCGGGCGCGGTGGCTCACGCCTGTAATCCCAGCACTTTGAGAGGCCAAGGCAGGTGGATTACAAGGTCAGGAGATCAAGACCATCCTGGCTAATACGGTGAAACCTCATCTTCACTAAAAAAAAAAAAATTAGCTGGGTATGGTGGCATGCACCTGTAGTCCCAGCTACTGGGGAGGCTGAGGCAGGAGAATCACTTGAACCCAGGAGGCGGAGGTTGCAGTGAGCTGAGATTGCACCATTGCACTTCAGCCTGGGTGACAGAGCAAGACTCTGTCTCAAAAGAAAAAAGAAAAAAAAAAAGAGTGAAGGAGGCTGGGCTTCTGGGTTCCAGTCCCTTCCACACGTCCTGGCCGTGACACGTGGCTGGTCTTCAGCTTCCTCATCTGTGATACAGAGACAGTGGGAGAACCTACCCCCGAGTAGGGTGGCCTGATAAAATACAGGACCCCCCAGTGAAACTTAAATTTCAGATAAACAACAAATACCTTTCTCAGTATAACAGCTTTATGAATATGTAACCCACGTACCCTATGATGCCATTTAAGGCGCACAGTTGGGTGGGCTCTGGCATTCTCATAGCACTGGGCAGCTACTCGCTGCAGTTAACCTCAGGCTGTACGGCCCACTCCAGAGAGAGCTCCACGTCCATCAGCGGCCATGCTCCCATCCCCTCCCCAGCCTGAAACCGTGCATGCTTTCGGAACGTAAGTATAGCCTAACTATTGCATGGGACATACTTACACTAAAAGGTACTTGTTGTTTATCTAAAGCTGACATTTCACTAGGTGCCCCGTTTTTTTTCTTTCTGAATCTGGCAACTCTCCCTGCCAGGCCTGCTGTAGGCCTGAAAGGGGTCGGCGGCCTGTGCATCATCGATGCTGGGTGCCGGCTCTTCTGTTATCAGTATTCATATTGCCAGGACGACAAGGATCAAGGGCAGGGAGCTGATCTGGGAGGGAATCCCGGGAAGGGAGAGAATAGGGGAGTAAGGCTGGGAAGGAAACCTCCAGGGGCCACGCTGAACGGGCCAGGTGGGTCCCTGGGAGAGAAGAGCTCCCAGGAAGGACAGGGACGATGGGGAGGTATCCACCAGCACCTTTCCCTCTTGGGCGGGAGTGACTCCCGGGGACACCCACCTCCTGGCATGAAAGTTGCAGCCTGCATGAGTCGGGGGCAGCCCGGGAACAGGTTCCAGCATGGAAGCCCAGAAGCCACCGGGTTCTACAGAGCCATCTGCAGGTGAGCTCCGAGACCAGTGGGGGACATGCGGGTGCGGCCCCAGGAGCATCTGCTACAGAGAGCCTGGGCACACATGTCAGCTTGAATAGTGTCCCCGCCCCACCCCCAATTCACATCCCCCTGGAACCTGTGAATGGGGTCTTACTAGGAAACAGGGTCTCTGCAGATGGCCTCAGGTGAAAATGTGGGTATATCATAAATGACGGCCGGTGTCCTTATAACATGAGGGGAACTGAGACACAGACACAGGGGAAAGACGGTCACGTGATGACTGCAGACACTGAAGTGACGATGCCGAAAGCCAAGGAATGCTGAAGCCACCACAGACTGGAAGAGCAGGAAGCGTGGCTGGCTGGATCTGCCAGGCAGAGTGTGGCCCTGCCGACCCCTTGATTGGGGACTTCTGGCCTCCAGAACTGCAGGAGAAGACATCTTTCAGGCCCCTGGTTTGTGGCACTTCGTTACCACAGCCACCGGGGACAAATACAGCTAGTCACTACCGTTCTGTGCCTCAGTTTACTCGACCGACAAAAGAGGTAAAAATGCCTGCTTCTTAGGGTGCGCGCGTGTGGCAGGCATTAATGCCCGAATGTGTCTGCACACGACCTGGATGTCGCAGCTCCGTGCCGTGGGGTCTGCTGCGGATCCGCCCCGCTCCATCCTGGCCCTTTCTGAGGGGTGCTGGGGCTGCCAGCCAGGGAGGCCTTGGGAGCTGACAGCATCAAACCAGCAAAGCAGCCCCAGCCAAGGAGGCTGGCGCCTTGTCCTGTCAACTCCCAGGGCGGGCAGTGGGGCCGGGAAGGCGCTGTAATAAAGCAGACCGCTGTCAGTTCCCTGCGGTGCCCGGCCCCTCTGCTTGGCCCAGCCCAGAGCTTGTCTTTCTGCCAGCATGACGCAGCTCCAAAGTGCAGACACAAAAATGTAATGTCATAACATTCGCAGTCCAATAACCTTTGCTTCAGGAGACAGCTCCGGCTGTCAGAGGAGCCAGGAGGTAAATATTTCAGCACGCGAGGCCAGTGCGAGGTTCGGGCTGGGGCCAGGCTCCCAGAGCTGGGCGGAGGGGGACGAGGTGGGGTTGCAGGAGCACTAGCGTCCAAGCTCACCCCATTTAAAACATCCGCACAGTAAATCCAAGGCGAGTGAGCAGGAGAGGCCAGAGCCAGGATGAAATATGAGCAGACATAAAGCCCGACACCTTTATTGTTCTGAAATGCCTCCAACAAGTTATGGGACCACAGCTTGACCCTAACCCATCATATTATTATATGGCAGGACACAAAGCTAGCTCTTAGAATTAGGGCTCAAAGGGGGACTGGCTGCCCTGGTCAGGCCACACCCCGTGCCCCCCACTTAGCAGGAATCTGACCTTGATCTGATCTTGTTACCAGAAAGCAAATGAGGCCCCGTCCCTGTCTGTTGCTGGACAACTCCTCCTGGTCATGTGAATGATGACCCCACCCCAACGTCAGCAGAGCTGTGCCCCTGACCACACAAAGCTACAAGCCATGAGTGTTTTGGAGTACCTACTGCATGCCACTGACCATCCCGGATTTTGGGGACACAGAAGTATGCATAAGAATACAGAGTTCCTTTTGTATGACTATTATGTATTCATCATAACTACAAACAAATCATCTTATAAACAGATGAATAAGTAATCTGCACTTTCGAGGCCTGATGTGCAGCTGAATCCCAGCTGAGGCCCAGGGATGGCTGCTGGCGCGTTCTTCTCTCTCTGTCCCTTCTCTGGCTTCAGTCATACCTCGGTTTCCCCTTGGGTAAAACAAGACAAAGAGCCTGACTCCACAGGGTCTATGTAAGACCTCAGTGCCCAGATCCACTAAGCGTAGGCCCACCTGCCATGCAGCTGTTTGCCAGTGATGCCCCTCCCTGGGCCTCAGTTTGCTTCTCTATTAAATGGGGGCAATACTAACACCTGCCTGGCAGGCTTGTGGGGATTCAATGGGTTCAGGTAAAGGGCTTCAAGCAGGAAGGGCCTCAGTGATGTGTTAGGATCATTCTTCAGTATGTGCAAGACAGGATCTTGGGGGTTCCACTGTGAGAGCAGGAGATTGCTCTCTCTGCTTGAGGCTCTCTAGGACAGTGACACACGGTGGGAGGGATGGAGGACGGAAGCAGAGACGTGGCCACAGGAAGACGCTTTGCACACCCAGGTTTACACCACCTGCATGCAAACCAGATGAAAATAACATGTGGCCCCTACCCTCAGCCCCTGCTATGACCCTAGCAGCTGCTTTTTTTTTTTTTTTTTCTTTTTTGAGACGGAGTCTTGCTCTGTCGCCCAGGCTGGAGTGCAGTGGCACAATCTCAGCTCACTGCAACCTCCACCTCCTGGGTTCAAGTGATTCTCCTGCCTCAGCCTCCTGAGTAGCTGGGATTACAGGTGCCCACCACCACACCTAGCTAATTTTTGTATTTTTAGTAGAGAGGGGGTTTCACCATGTTGGCCAGGCTGGAATCAAACTCCTGACCTCAAGTGATCCACCCACCTTGGCCTCCCAAAGTGCTGGGATAACAGGCGTGAGCCACCGGCCCTGGCCCCTAGCAGCTTCTTAATGATCAGGCATAAAGCCCGGCACATTTACTGTTCTGAAATGCTCTACCAGAAGGCCTCAGACGCTGCCTGGCCCCCACTGCTGGCCAGTCCCTTCTCTCCCCAGGACCCGGCTGGGGGGGCTTCAGAGCCTCATCCCCTTTTCTCGGTCAATGAGGGCCATTCCATGGTTCAGAGATTACCTTGGACATCGTGCAACAGTTCTCTCTCTCTTGTTTTCCCTGATGATAATGTTCCTAAAGAAGACTTCCCTACCTTGTAGGATTTGGGACGCCTATGACTCTGCCCAGGGATTCCCCATCTAACCACAACCTCATCTCCAGTCACTTGTCCTGGCTCAACCCAACCCCCGGTGCAGAGCCACTAGCTGCCCCGCTCCTTCATCAACAATCAGAACTGAGTCAAGGGAAGGAAAGAAGCCCAGATGTTGGCTGCTCTTCCTTCCCTTCCTCCCTCCTTCCTTTCTTCCTTCCTTCCCATCTATCCACCCGTCCACCCATGCATCCATCTACCTACCTATTCATCCATCCGTTCATCCATCCATCCATCCATCCATCCATCCATCCATCCACCCACCCATCCACCCATGGATCCACTCACCCATCTACCCACCCATCCATCCCTTCATCCATCCACCCATCCCTTCATCCATCCATCCACCTACTCACTCACCAATCCATCCATCCATCAATCCCTCTATCCAATCATCCAATCACCCATCCATGCAAATATCCACCCAACCATTTTCATTCACCCATTTGTCTAGCCAGTAAGTACTTATCTACTCTCTACTAAGCACTATCCCTAATGTGTTCTGGTGACACAGAGTGAACTACACAGATGAACGAGCTCTCACAAAGCTTATGTTCTAACCAAGGGAGAGAAAGAGATTTTTAAAAGAAGAAAATCAATAAACAGGACAGTTTTGATAGTTGGTGGTAAGTAAGAGGAAGAAAGCAGCCCAAGGTAACATGAGAGCAGGTGACATCCTGGAGGAGAGGGGCCACCAGGTCGGATGGTCCTGGAAGGCCTCACTGAGGAGGTGACCTCTGAGCTGAGGCCTGAAGGTTGGGAAGAAGCCAGTCCTACAAAGTTCTGTGGAAAGAGCATTGCAGGCTGAAGGGATAGCAGGTGCAAAGGCCCTGGGGCAGGACCACAGAGCAGGGACCACGAGGGCTTCAGCATGAGTTGGGGGGTTGAGCCAGGGGACTAGGAGGGAGGCTGGGGCCAGATCTTGCAGCATTCCCAGTGTTCCACAGGCTGTGGCAAACGTCAAGGCGCCGGGGAGGTGGGGGGCTCTGGGGAGTCACTGGATGTGAGACTCAGAAGGGACCTGGGGCTGGAACATGGGTAGAGGGGACTCCCCCACTCTTAGGCCCGGTGTCTGTCGTGCATAGCCCCCTGTGCGGGACTCTGGTACCTGTGGCATCTGGGCTGGAAGGGCCATCCAGGGGCCATCCAGGGACCACGGCAGTCAGGCAGTGGCCGGGGCACCCACTATCCCTCCCTTCTCTCCTTCAAGCGGTTCCTTTGAACCTCACGTTCAAATTGTCAAGAACTCAGGGAGCTGGTGCTAGAAGGCCCTGGGTGATGCTGTGTGGCCCCAGGGAGCCCCAGAACCTTCTGAGGGAGCTGTCCACTTGTCCCTTCCAAAGTCCACCCAGCCAAAGCCAGGAGCAGGGCTGCCCCAGGAGGCATCCCAGAAATAGTACCCGGGCGCCCTCCCTCCCCTCCAGCACCCATAGGGTAAAATCTGGTAACAACTCCAGGAGAAGCCTCTGGAAGGAGTGTCCCAGGACGGCAGCGTGGGTTGGGGCTGTTTCCAGCACCCACTAAGCGGGGTCGTCTTTCCTGACCACCGACTCAGGCCAAGCTCCTTCTAAGGCGTTTCATGCACAGGCGTGCTCGACACTCAGGCCACAAAACTTAGGCGCAGAGAGGGTTTAGCATCTCCTGAAGGTCCCAGAGCCGACACAGCTGGGGCCAGAAGCCATACTCTGAGCCCCTACAATGCAATGACGACGAGAAGGATGACAGCCACAGATGCCACTTCCGTGGCACTGGGTGCCCAGCTGCCACACATAGCCCGTCATGGCAACAGCTCAGCTTACCATCACAAACCCCTGGGAGGTAGGTTATGTCGTTATTATCATCATCATCATCGTCATTCGAGACGGAATCTTGCTCTGTCTCCCAGGCTGGAGTTCAATGGCGCAATTGCAGCTCACTACAGCCTCTGCCTCCCAGGTTCAAGCGATTTTACAGGCACCTGCCACCATGCCCGGCTAATTTTGTATTATTAGTAGAGATGGGGTTTTGCCATGTTGGCCAGGCTGGTCTCAAACTCCTGACCTCAGGTGATCCACTCGCCTTGGCCTCCCAAAGTGCTGGAATTACAGGCGTGAGCCACCATGCCTGGCCCTTATCATTATTATTATTATCTCATTTTGCCTATGGGGAAACTGAGGTAAGACAGGGCAAGAGACTTATTCATTTGCGCAGTAGGATGGCGCGGCCAGATTTGATCCAGGTGGCATCTGGCTCTCCTGCCAGAGTCAACCGTCTGTCCGGGTGTCAGGCAGGCAGGCAGGACATACTGGGCCAGGCACCTGTCACAATGTCAGGGCCTTTTCGGCTCTGCTGGCCACAGCACTGAGCCCAAATAGGGGAAAGGCATGTGGGAGGGTTCCACCTGAGCCACCAGGTTTAAACAGCGTGAAAGGGGGTGGTGGTCTCTGAGCCAGTGTCCCCTCAACCCTGACCTGTCACAGAGAGGTCTTGACCAGAAGGGCCACTGTCCCATGGCCACGGGAGCCCAGACAGCCCCGCAGAGTGACACCCACCCTGGGTGTACCCTCGGGGAATGAGAGTTTGCCCCCAGACACCCCTCCCCCCGCAGGGCTTGAGCCAGCCCTGACTGAAAACACCCCACGGCCCCCTCCACCCTAGGTTCAGGGCCATGTGGCCCCGTCTGGAGCTGGCGCTGGAGCCGTCCTGGCCCAGGGGTCACTCGCAGACATTCTTAATAGCCCCTCTCCCCTGTCCAGCTCTGTCTCCACCAGAGAGTGATGTATGACCCCATTACTGCCGAGGCCTCAGAAGGGCTCCAGGATGGACGGCCAGCCACCTCGCGAGAGCGGGGAGGCAAAAACACGTGCAGGTGAAAAATGAACTTCATCAGACTCCCCGGGTCTCATTACCATCCATCAGCAGCCAGGCCGGCCCTGGGGGCCGAGGGACTTGCCGGGATCAGAGGCTGCGGACCCCTCCTCCACCTGGGCTCCATCCCAGACACAGCCTCCACTTGGCCTCCTGTCCTGCTCCCCAGGGACCCCAAGAAGGAGCCATCTGCCATGGGTAGTGGTGGGAAGCAGGTGTTTCCCATCCAGCCTGGACCCCGTGTAGCTGCGAGTGTCTGTATAGGCGTCTGTCCCCCTCTGCATGGTGACCCCAATAGTAGGGGCCACGCCATGCTCTTCTGGGAGTCCTGGCCTCATAGACAGATGACATCGGGGCAAAGGGCAGCAGAGAGGAGCCCTGGCTGTGCCTGGGCCAGAGATGCACAGAGACATGCCTCCCCCTCTCGTCCCATCCTCTTGCCCCGGACAAGCAGCCACAGGCTGGCGGCACCCACCCCAAAACACCTGCTGCGGGTGCCCTGCCCCAGGCACCTCACCCAATCCCCGTGTGGCTGAGCCAGAGTGGCACAAAGGGCTTCCTTGGCGAGAACAGGCTTGTCTCCCGACTGGCAGAGCAACAGGGCCCGGGACAGGGGACAGGGAGCCAGGGAGACTTTGACGACGGGGAGCGTTTCTGAAAGCATCTGGCTGAGGCGAGGCCAGGGTGGGCGGGGCAGGTGTGCCCAGCAGGTGCCTGCTGGGTCTGCGTCAGGCCGGATGCGAGGCCAGAACTCCCACCTGCCCAGCTGCTTGCCCGAGGCCCCCAGGGTGCAGAAACGCCCAGCAAGATGCAGCCAGGCCTGCTCTGTGCGTCCCCCGGCATCCTGGAGGACCTGCTTCCCGACCTCCACGCCTCCATCCATGCCCGGTCCCCTCAGGAGAGCCCGGGCTTCATTAGCTGGAGCTCCTCAAGGTCCCTGAAGAGCAGGGCTAGGAGGCATCCAGAACATTCCACCCACACGCCTGGCTGTGAGTTCTCAGCCCTTCTGTGGGTCGAGCCGCCGCCTGCACATGTCCCAGCTTGCAGAAGGGAAAGTGAGGCCCAGGAGACAGGATGGTAAAGGAAACCTGCCTCACGGTGACAGTTGGCACCACGGGGACAGGCCGGTGCTGCGCATACGGTGGGACTCTGACACGTCTAGCGAGGTCTGGTTTTGGCACTTTCCTTGGTCCTGTTTATAGACGTGAAAGTGAAAGCTCAGAGAGGTCGAGAGAATGGTCTGAGGTCATACAGCTTGTCAACAGCAGAGGTGGGAGGAAGCCGGAGCCCCTGTCCCATCGTCCATGCTACGGGCAAGGAGGAGGCTCTCCAAGGCCGCCCAGGACGGGCCGCTCACCAGCCAGTCACATCCACAAAGACCAAGGCCTGTGTCCGTTCCTTGTTCCTCTCAGAGAGGGTCTCGGCGGTCCCTATCAGGAAGTATGGGCTGGGCAGTCACCTGCCTGTGTTCACAAGAGCACCTCCCCCTCTCTGAGTCTGTCCCCTCCATAACGGGAGTGGCTCTGCGTGCACAGCAAGGCCTGAGGGTGGAGGAAGAGGCGCTCTGTGGAGCAGCCTGGAAAAAGGAGGCTGTGCCGTGTGGACGTGACGTCGGCCTGAAGGGGACGCTGGAGGGAAAGCCAAAGAGGACCTGAAGCAGACTCAGGGGTGGCGGCCACACCCCTACGGGGACAATCAAGGATACAACCCTGTGGCCCCCACGCCACTGGCCCAGAGGCAGTGGCTCTGACCCCAGCCTCTGCAGAGAAGAGGCACGTGTGGCCCTCTCACCCTTGGCTGGATAACTTCCTGCCTTCATGGGGCCCCTTAGTGGTAGACCCCTCTCACCCATGCCGGGCTCAGCCACCCTCACAACGCGCCACAGTCTCCTCCTGGCCTCTCTCTCCTCCCTAAGCAGACTGACACCCATGAGGCAATTAGAGGGAGGCAGGAAGAGTCTATGGTGGTTGGCCTCTGAGGAAACTCACGGTCACCCAGGATGGCCTGGAAGAGGAGGAGGAGCGTCAGAGAGAAAGACAGAGAGACACATAGGGGCGTGTGTGTGTGTGTGTGTGTGTGTATGTGCGTGCGTGCGCGCACGCTGGGAGCTCTGCGTGTATGTTCAAGTGTGTGACGGATGGTATGTATATGTGAATTTGTGTGATTTAAGTACAGATGCTCTGTGTGCGTGTGTGTGGGCATATGTGTGCTGTGTGTATGCAGCTATTGGGTGTAGGCGTGTGTTACAGTGTGTGTGTGCTGAGGATTGTATGTGCAAGTTTGTGCACATGCATGTGTGCTGGGAGCTGTGTGTATGCTCATGTGACAGGCTGCGTGTGCATGTGAATATGTGTGTTTATGCACAGACGGCTGAGTGTGGATGTTTGTGCACAAATGTGCACTGTGTGTGCAGGTGTCTACTGTATATATGTATGTGTTTGTGTCAGGAGCTGTGTGTGGGTGGACAGGCATGTTTGTACACTAAGGACTCTTTGAGTGCACACGTGTGAGTGTGCACAGGAACATGCATGTTTTGGGTGTGCATGTGTGGGTGCAAATGTGTATGCACATGTGTGTGCAGGAGTGTGTGCATGTGTGTGCAACTGTAGGTGTGTATGCACATGCATACGTATGTGCAGGAGTGTGTGCATGTGTGTTGTGTGCACGTGTGCATCTGTGCATGCATGAGTGTGTGCACAGGTGTGTGTGCATGTGTGTGCATGACTGCACGTGTTGTATGTTCATGTGTGTGCAGGAGTGTGCATACCTGCAGGAGTGTGTGCGTGTGTGTGCATGTATGCATGCATGAGTGTGTGCATGTGTTGTATGTGTAAAAGTGCACACAGCATGTGTTGTGTGTGTGTGCATGTATGCATGTGTGCATGGGTTTTGTGCGTGTTCTGTGTGTACATGAGTGTGTGCACGTGTGTGCACATGTGTTGTGTGCATGCATCTAAGTGTTCATGTGTTGCTTGCAGGTGTGCACATGTTATCTGTATACATGTGTGTGCATGAGTGTGCGTGTTTGTGTTTGCATGTGCGCATGTGCACGTTTGTGTGCATAAGTGTGTGTGCACGTGTTGTGTGTGCATTGTGTGTGCATATGCCTGTGTGTGCGTGTGCATGTGTGAGGTGCCCTGCCTCCGATGGCCTGGGGCTCCTGTGGGGTTCTGTTATTTGGCAGCGCTCTGGATCTGAATCTGCTTCCCTGCTCCCCGTTCTGTGCCTCCCATTCACCCAGCATCCCCGGGTGTGGGCTCCCAGTCTAGGCACAGGCAGGTACCCTGTTTTCAAGGGCTCTGCTGTCTCATCAAGAAAGTGAGGGGCAGGCCATGTCCATCTTCCCAGTTTCCCTCCAGCTGTGTGACTGGGAGAGATTTTAACTAATTCTGCACATTGCCAGGGTAGTGGGTCATCATGTGCCCTCTGAGACAGAGAAGCCCTCGTCCAGGGCCTGTGGACCTGATTAGCCTGATGTGGGAAGCAAATCCTGTCCCAGAGAGTCTGGTGACTACAGGGAGTCATCCCTGCCCCCACCACAGAGTTTGCAAGTAAAGGAAGGGCCCTGACACCGAGATAAGGGTGGGTTAGTGAGTGACCGGGTGGAAGATCAGGCAGGGGAGACGGCCCTGGAGGGCTGCCTGTGTGAGCCCCAGGCCCCAGCTGTGCTGTGTGGCCAGGAGATAACCACATTGCGTGGGGTGGCCGCCCGGCCAGGCGCAGGGCCTCATGATTGATCGCAGTGGAGGAGCCAAGAGACCGCAGGAGATCAGATCAGCAGAAAGCCAGGGCTCTGTGGAGCTCCAGGAGACCCGAAGCCGGCTTGGCTGACAGCCTGCACGCCTGTTATTTATTCCTGGGCCTGGGACCAGACTTCCTCAGGCACTCCGTGAGCAGGCCTGGGAGCCTGGCCCTGGCCCAGTGAGATGCCCCCAGGCGGGTATCAGGCAGGGGACCCTGACAGGGAGAGGCCCCCCTGCAGCTTGCTTTGCGGTGATGTTTCTCTCTGGGAACAGATGCACCGGCCTCAGGTCACCCAACAGCCTCTGGAGGAGTGGTTTGCACAAAGGAGGCCCCTGGGCCCTGCAACTCTGCGAAGCGGTTCCCAAAGGCCACTCAGAGCCGGTGGCCTGGATGCCAAATTACTACACTGACTCATGAGAGCCAGCAGGGTCTGGCTGCCTGGTTCAAATCCTGCCTGTCAAACCCGCCAAGCCTCAGTTTGCTCATCTATAAAACGGAGATAACAGCACCTCCCTCTCAGTGACATTATGAATATTAAATTGGCACCCAGCAAGAGCCATATGTGTGTTTGTTAAACAAAATTAAAAGAATATGGTGGCCCAGCAGATTCCCTCCGTGGGGATCAACACCCAAGGGAACTGGAATCAGGTGTTGGGAGGCCAACGTGCACAGTCGTGTTCACAGACCGTTCCTGGGGACGGCCCAAGTGTCACTAACAGAAGAACGAACACAGCACACGGGGTCTATCCACACAACGAAATAGTATTCGGCCAGGAAAAGGGAAGACGTTTGCATTGGGGCAGCAACGTGGGTGAACCTGGAAGACACGACGCTGAGTGAGAGAAGCCAGAAGGGAAAGACTATAAACGCTACGATTCCGTTTCTGTGCAGTGTCCAGGACAGGCAGATTTATAAAAACAGAAAGTAGATCGAGGGTTGCCAGGGGCTGGAAAGGAAGGTGGGGGAGTGAGGAACGGCAGCTAATGGGACTGGGACTTCCTTCTGTGGTGAGGAAATGTTTTTGCCGTGGACGAAGGTGGTGTGTTTGCACGGCATCGTGAATGTACTAAATGCCAGTGCACCGTTTGCTTATAGTCTTACGTTATGTGAATTTTACCTCAACCTAAAAAAAATTAAAGTAACATGCATTGCAAAGACCTGACCAGAGCTCTCCGGGTTCCCACGCCCACCTGGAAATTCACAAGTTCCCAAATAAAATGCAAAGACCAGGGAGAAGGACGGTCTGCCGGCTGGGCAGGGCGACACGCCCATCAGCTGGAGGAGCAGCGGAGGGCCGTTGGCGAGGTCAGGTGATGGATCAGGGCTTGATGCAGGACCCCCAGTGAGTATTAATTAGATCTAATTAGGTCCAGGGCCACGCCAAATGGAGCCAATTTGTTAACCTTGTTTATGTCAAGATTTCAAATAGCTACCGTCTAATGCAGAGCACAGATCAAATGTGTGAGAGGCCACACTAAACCTCAGTCATGAGAGCTGGGGGCACCAGGGTGGTGTGGGGGGGTGTCCTCCCACCTCGCCTCTCCCCTGCTTCTATCCTGTTTGACCAAATGATTCCCTACACTCCAGATTCATCGTCTGCAGAACAGTGGGGCTGGCCACGGGGAGGATTTCGAGGGTGGTATCGGCGTTGGCACAATTCAGATGAGGCCCTGGAGTGCCACCTGCTCCCCACTCGGACTTGTCTCCCTGTGTCTCCAAGAAGACCTCAACCACTCTCCTTTCCGTCCTGGAATCCTTCAAGTCACAGCCTCCGTCTCTCCTCCTCTAGGGAGCCCTCCCAGACTGCCTCAGCCATGTGTCCTAATCCTTGGGGTATGAGAGCCCTGCCTGCCCAGCTGGACTTGATGATCCCTGAGTACAAAGGATCACAGCTGTTCAAGCTATGGTGAATGTCCAAGTTCAAATTAGCAAGTTATGGCCCCCATAACCCATCAGAATGTTCTAGAAATGGCAATGCCCGGGCTTCCCAAGGCCAAACACCTGCTGTCCTGTCCTTGGATTTGGAAATTACAACCCCTCTGCCCACCATGCTTGGCAGGGATGGGGTCTCGGGAGATGTCTGGGCTCTGCCTGGGGCAGCTGGGCATGACTGACGGGCGGTCCAAGGGGCCAGCTACTGGCTATGTCTTAGAACCAGTCCAGGTCTTCTCCTTGGTGACCGTGCGTCAGGGAGCAGCAGCTGGGGGAGTAGCACAGTGATCTGCTTCCCAGGACCCCTAGGCCATGGTCTCTGGGCTCTGTGGGGGTCCAGGACCCAGCGGAAAAGGCAGTGCACAGCCAGGCTGAGGGGACTACGCAGTGGCCTGGGAGGGAGCAGCATTCAGGCCCGGCCGCTTGACTTGCCATGGAGGGAAACGTCCCCAGGGAGCTGGGCTGCTGCCTCTAATAACCTTGGCTGGTCCATGAAAACCCAGAGGTCCCAGGAGACCTGAGCCGAGCTCACCACGGTGTGGGGAAAGAAGCAATACGTGGAAGCACCTACTGTGCTCCGGGGAAAGCTCCTCAGATCTTCTCAGGAGCAGGGCGGGGTCCAGGAGAAGAGGTGGGGAAGAGGGCTCCGTGTTCTCCCTTCTACCTCTGACAAGGCTTTCCCGAGGGATGCCCCACGGGGCCAGGCACCACTCTAGGCGCATGGGGAGATGGAGAGGAGCAAGAGGGATGGAAACTCTGGCTTTCTGGAAGCTGCCCAGCTAGTGTGGACACCAGACCAGGGGTGGAGTTGACCGGTGCAATGCACTCCCTCTGCCAGATGGCACCGCGTGCTGAGGAGGCCCAGGGAGGAGGGTGCTGAGGCCGGGGAGGGGCGGACATTGCGTAAGAAGTGGACTGGGATCGGGAAGTCCAGGGAAGTCGCAGCTCGCTGGGGAGAGGCGCGTGACCCTGGTGAAGGCCGGCAGGTGGCCTGCCCAAAGCTGTCCGGCCTGTGAGAGCCAGAGCGGGGATCTGAACTTGAACCTGGGTATTTTAATTCTGGAGTCCTCTGGCTGTTTGCAAGAGCTGGGGAGCATCCAGTTTGGCCACCCTCAGTACCGGTTCAGGGAAGCTTCTCAGGTGGAGGGGAGGGAGCGGTGGCAGAGCCAGGAGGAGATCGGATCGCAGAGCAGCCCAGGCGAGGGGACTGGCAGCCGTTCTCCATCCCCAGGTCACCTGCCTGGCACTGCCCAGAGACTCAGGGCAGGTGCAGGGCCACAGGCGGCAAAGCTTCACCTGGGCCTCGGTCTCCTGGTCTCTAAGATGGGTCAGCAACTGTGCCTGCTTCATGAGAGCCATGGGAAGATTCAAAAAATGAATTGGTGCAGAGCGTGCCAAGCAGGGCTGCCATGTCTGGTGAGCGCCATACGTGGGCACCGTTGTGGTGCTGATGAAAAGAGGGAGAGCCTGGGGTCTCTCTGGGCCTGCGGGGAGTCAGGGAGGCTGAGCAGCCCTCCCGCGGCTCACGGACCTTAAGTGAAAGGGTTCCCACCTCCACCATCCCACACACACCCACTCTGCCAGGCGCAGGCTGGCACCCTTGGCTGCCTCCTGGCACAGAGAAGAGACTGCCCCCACGAGGCTGCCCCCAGCCACTTGGCCTGGAGTGATGGGCAGGCAGCCACGTGGAGGACACCGTCCCAGCTGAGGGAGGGGCTGGTGGGACCTGAACATCACGGAGTCCCAGAGGGAGTCTAGAAGCCTGGCCTTTCCCAAAGCACCCAGAGCCTGCCAAGGAGGAGGGAGCCCTGTGCCCGCTGGCCTCCTCAGCCCTGCCCCAGGCCCTGGCACCAGGTGGTGGCAGGGGTGGGGTAGGGGATCTGTCGCCAGGAGGCTTGGCTGCCATTCCCAGGGAAATCCACTTGACCACATGTGTTCCCAGGCCCACTGCGTGCAGATGATGGAGCCGATAGCGCTCTTCCTGGAGACAGGGCTGTCTGTTGAAGGCTGAGATAAGGCTGAGTGGCTGCTCAAGCAGCGGCTGGGGCCTGTGGTTTCCCGTGCACCAGGGGGTGGAGGCCGGAGTGGACACAGGCTGTCTGGAAGGCCACCCCAAGGAGCCTCCCCCTGCAACCCTGCCCGTGTTTACAAATCCAGGGCTCATCCTGTGCTAGGCCTGGTGCTGGTCACCCCTGGGAACAACAGAGGGGAGCCTCAGCCCCTTGCCTGCCAGCACCTCTAGGCGTCACAGGAAAGAAGGAAGCAGCGGCTTCTGCCCAGGGCACGTGGGGTGAGAACTGCTGCTCATGCTTGCTTACTGTTCCTTCTCACAGTGGCCCCGTCATCATCTCATTTAACTGCCCCCAGCCCTACCCTATTCTGTCAGTCCCTCCTTTGTTCAGATAGACAGCTAAGGCACAGAGAGGGTAGGTAACTTGCCCAAGGTCACACAGCCAGGAGAAGTTTCCATTGGTGACTCTTTGCCCAGGGCTCTGAGGGAGCCAGCAGCCCAAACCGGAGTCCTTGAGTTAAGACCTTATTTCTTGGTAAGGAGGGCCAGGAACCAAGTGGGAGAACAGGCCAGACCCGAACCACGAAGGGCCGTGCACATGGCACCCCGCAATTCAGACACTGCACAGATGCCCGTGAAGATAGATGCCAGAGAGATGCACAGACAGATGTCCCTCTGTCCCCTGAGGACAGAAATGGCTTCCTGCAGCCCCCAAATCCTCACACCATGTGCAGCCTTCCAGGGGGACCCCGTCATCCACAACTGTGCACACACATCAACCCCGTCAACATTCCAGGCTTACAATAAAAAAAAGAGGGATCAGAACTCCAGAACCCAAAATCAACACGTGGCTGGTGAAGGTGGGAGGCGGGGCTGGGCCGCTCACACGGGGCGACTGTGCGGTGGGCAGCCCGCGCGACAGGACGAGCTATCGGGAAACCCAAGGCCACGTGTGCGGCGTGCGGAGCAGCGTGTGGAGAGACCTAGGGCCCCACGGACACAGCCTCTTTTTTTTTTTTTGAGATGGAGTCTCGCTCTGTCGCCAGGCTGGAGTGCAGTGGCACGGTCTCCACGTCCTGGGTTCAAGCAATTCTGCTTCAGCCTCCTGAGTAGCTGAGACGACAAGCCTGTGCAACCATGCCCAGTTAATTTTTTTGTAGTTTTACTAGAGACGGGGTTTCACCGTTTTGGCCACGATGGTCTCGATCTCCTGACCTCGTGATCCGCCTGCCTGGGCCTCCCACAGTGCTGGGATTACAGGCGTGAGCCACCACGCCCGGCCCAGACACAGCCTCTTTTCCCAGGACTCCTTGCTGCACAAGGAGTGAAGGTCCCCTTCACAGCCCCACCACCGTCCCCCAGCCCCTGCTCTCTGCCTGGAGGCCCCCCTCACCCCCTGAGCAGCAGAGGCACCTGTGGCTTGGCAGGGCTGTGCTGAGGGCGGAGTGCACAGACACAGCGTCCTCCCTCCCTCTGGGCTCGCCTCCAGCTCCCAGCCGCTGCGGTGACAGCCTGCCTCCCACGACTTGGAGAACAGAGCCAGGCCTGTGTTCTTGTGTCCTCAGCCAGGACCACACGCCCGGCAGGAGGGCAGGGAGGGCAGAGCCCCCACCCCAGGCCGCCCACACCACCCGGCCACAGGCTCTTTCTGTGCCCAAATCTGCCATCAGGGAGCCAGCAGGCGGCCAGACCAGCCCGCCCAGCCACCGAACTCACCCCAGCCTGGCCACCGGGGCAGGAGGGCAGGGTTCCAACAGCTGCGGTAATCCTAATGGGCAGGGGGGAGGAGGCACTGTGCCAGGCACCCAGGCGCCCCCCTGGGACTAGCCGAGGTTGAGCTTCTCAATCATCCCCACTTCCCGGAGAGAGAAACTGAGGCTCAGAAGTGCCTGCAGGGTCTGGGTCCTGGGCCTCTCGGCAGGCCATCTCACCGTGTTCTGCTTGCCAGAGGGTGCGGGGCTTGTTTGCGCTGGGGGTGAAAAGAGGGAAAGCTGGAGTCTGCACCTTCTCTGGGGAGGGGCAGGGACCCTGAGCGCTGGGGGCCGTTGCTCAGGCCCAGGGAGAAATCCGTGTGTCAGGAGGGAGGCCAGCTCAGAGTGTGGAGTCTGGTTCCTTGTGGGAATTCCAGCTTCAGAACGGCAGGGCTGGAGCCAGGCCCCCGACACACTTGGGGCAAACCTCCCGCCTTTCTGAGCCTCAGTTTCCTCATCTATAAAATGGGGCTAACGGTGGAGCTGACGTGCACGAGAGCTGGCATGCAGTAGGCACTTAATAAATGTTCTTTCCCTTTCAGTGTCCCGCTTGGTGAAGGTGAGAGATTCGAAGAGGCCAGGATCCTGGAGGTAGGCAGCGTGATGGCGGAGCTGCCCCCAGGAGGGATGGGCAGGCCTGTGCCATTTCCTCACCTACGCTGGCCCAGGCTGGGCATGGCGCTCTGGCTGCTGCCTGGGAGGTGCCAGGCAAGGGGAGACAGTCGGAGGCGTCCAGGCTCCAGTCTCCACACCAGCTGCCCCCACACCTGGTTGAACACCAGCAAACCCACGCTTGGGCCCTTCACGGCCTGAGGCAAGCCTGGGAATCTCAGGGTCTTGGCACCCGGCTGCCTTTGTGACACCTGCTGCTTCCTAGATATGGGAGATGGGCTGGGTCCCACCTTAATGGGCGCCCTTGGCCTGTTGAGGGCGAGGCGGGAACCTCCCTGCCATGGCTGCGGTCCTGCTCACTGGAGATGCGGGCACTGCTCCACACCTGGCAGAGGCGGGGTGACGTGGGAGGGCCAAGGCACGGGCTCTGGGTGGCCCGAAAAGGCACCTGGGGCCTGGGAGGTGATGCTGGGATCTGGAAGCTCCTGGGCAAGGGGAGTAGCAATGACAAGAGTGACAGTGACAGGCAGGGTGCCAGCAGCTGGCACAGCCTGAGCTGGGTGTCCTGAGGGCCTGGCACCCAAACTCACTCTATCCCCACTGTCCCAACCAGAGAGGGGATACTGACTCCCCTTGACGGCCAGCAGTAGCGCAGAAAGGTTAGGTGGTTTATCCAGGTCACACAGCAGCGAGTGGCAGTGCCAGGATCAAAACCCAGGACACTGGGGCCACAGCCCCATTTTCCACCGTGATGTTCGGGGGCAAAGGGGTGCTCGGGACAGCCTCAGCCCCACAGGGAAGGCAGAGTGTCACCATCTCGGGGAGTGACGAGATGATCGTCCTTGTTCCTCATTGGTCTTCACTCCACAGAGGACAGAGGCTGTCCGGCCTCAGCGAGGCAGAGGGTGGCCCAAGAGGAGGTGGGTGAGGGTCCTGAAACTACCTGGGTGCCTCCCCTCCTTCACCACCGTACCAGAGGCTCAAAGGCGTCCACCGGGCCTGTCCACCTCCCACGCTCTCCAGGGTCATGCGCCTGGCTGGCTGCCAAAGCTACTGTCTCCACACTACTGCCCTCAGCCCAGCCGTAGCAGCCACGCACCCAGAGGCCTGAACATCACAACACACTACACACTGGGAGCTGCCTGTGCACGTGCGTGCATACATACAGACACTATACACACATACTACACACCCCCACACTACACACACACCACACACGCCCCCACACTACATACACACTACACACACACACAACACACACACTACACACCCCCCACACACTACACACCCCACAAACACACTACACACCCCACACACACCACACACTACACCCCACACACACTACACACACACTACACCCCCCCCACACAGTACACACACACACGACACCCCACACACACAGTACACACACTACACCCCACACACACTATACACACACACACCCCACATGCACACACTACACATAGACACTACACAGACACTACACACACACACACACACACACACACACACACACTACACACACACCCCCCACAGGTGCACACCACACACTGACAGCCACACATACACACTACACACACACCCCACACGCACACACTACACACTGAGAGCCACACATACCCACACACACAGAAGCACACACGTGCACCCAAACACGCACCGGGACACAGACACATGCACACTAACACACATGCCCAGGGAGAGGCCTGGCAGTGCCTGGGACCTGGTGCTCACGAAGGAGACACAGACACTGGCCCTGCTGTGCCAATGACAACGGTGGGGCGCTGTGCGTGGGCCGGAGCACAATCACCCCGCCCTGGCTGCCTTGGGGATCCAGGGTCCCCAGGCCTGGCGGCAGGAGAGGGTGCTCAGCACTCATTCATTATTCGCTCTTCATCCTCTGCCCGCCCGCCACCCACCTGTTCACTCCAGCACCCCTGGAGCACTCCAGGCCGTGGCCAGCACACCTGTGGCCCTCCAGACACTCACTCCGGGCTTCGAGGACACGCAGCGGCGGCGCCGTCACTGAATCCCTGCTGTACACAGGGCCCCAGCCCGTCCTCACAGGGGCCCCGGGAGGCAGCGGCTGCAGCATCCCCACTTCACAAACGGGGAGACTGAGGCCGGGCTGGAGAGCGGCGGACACGGGAGATGTTCTTGTCACCCTCCCTTCCTCGGCTCTTCCCCCACCCCCGCTTTCTTTCTGCTGTTTTCTCTGTTTTGTTTGACAATAGAAGACACCAGAGACACCCAAACAAACAGCCCACAACAAAAGACATGAGAAGACACCCACATAGCCTTGCTATTTGAGACAGAGGGCTGGACACGGAGAGCACGCGAGTGGGGGATCCCAGCATGGAGCGCTCCAACCCTGGGAGCACCCAAAGGAGCTGGGCCTGCCGCTGGGCACTCAGCACCCACCCTGGTGGACAGGGAGCCGGGCTCCCATTGCCACCGGGGCCGTTGCTGAACCTGCCTGTCCCGGCAGAGGCCCTGGGCCTAGAAGGCCACAGCCCACGGGCCTCGCAGTCAAAACGGTGCCGGGGATTCTGCAGAACTCCTCACGCTTTAGAGAACATTTTCCCAACGGGCCAGACTTCCTGGAACTGAGTCAGGAGGAAAGCTCTGTGCCGCACAGCCTGCTTGGCAGCCCAGCTCTGTGACTCAGCTGACCGGCTGGGCGCCCATCAGCAAGTCACTTGTCCCCCCCCCCGCCTCAGCCTTCTCATCTGGAACGAGCAGGAGGAGCCCACTTCACAATGTGTGGTAAGAATTTGGTGACTTGGTGCCCACAAACCGAGGGTGGTAACGAACCTTGGTATACAGTAAGTGCCCACTAAATCCCAGCAGCGGGTCCTCCTTACAGTACAGATGAGGTACATGGAAGAAGTAGGATCTGGAATCTAAGACCCAGAAGGAATATGGTCTCTTCTGACCTCCACAGACTCCTTGATTGGTTGCATGAATCTGGTCTGAATACATTCAGGGATGGGGAGCTCACTACCTGGCAGCCAGCCCATCTGCAGAAGGGCACAGGGTGGGCTCCTCACTAATGTGTGCTTGCTGTCGGTAGCGTGTTCGTGTTCCTTTTTTGTTTTTTTCATTTTTTTTTTTTTTTTGGAGACAGAGCTCAGAGTCTCACTGTTACCCAGGCTGGAGTACAGTGGCATGATCTTGGCTCACTGCAGCCTCAACCTCCGAGGCTAAGGTGACCCTCCCACCTCAGCCTCCTGGGTAGCTGGGACCACCAGCATGAGCCACTGTACTCTGATAATTATTTTTATTTATTTTTTTAGAGATGGGGTTTTGCCATGTTGCCCAGGCTGGTCTGGAACTCCTGGGGTGAAGCGATCTGTCTGCCTTGGCCTCACAGCCGTGAGCCGCCGCGCCCCACCACGTGTTCCTCCATAATAAAATCAAATCTGTCTTCCACAGCCCAAGCCAGGGAGTGAAAGGCCAGGACCACAGCCCTGCGCTGCTTGTGAAACTGACCATGATGGAGGAAGGAGAAGGTGAGAAGCCCCTCACACCCCACCTGGTAAGGGAACTAGGAGTGCCAGGGCTTGGGTGTCCCCCGTGCCACACACCCCTGTGCCCTCCTGGCATTTCCTCAGAGGCAGAGCCCCCTGCCCATTTCCTCTCCCTCTCTGCGTGTTTCTGCAGCCAGGGCTGCCTGGCTCCACTCCCAGCTCCTCCCACCCTTTTCCTCCCCGTTCCAGAGCAGCAGGGAGCTCGGAGATGGGTCACTCAGGTTCTAGACCTGCCACTGTCTGGGGTTGCTGAGCAGCCTCAGTTTCCCCCCACATGGGAAAGGAGGGTGGGACTCAGTGAGCAAGGAGGATAGCAGACACCCTCAGCTTGCACTCAGGTGTCTGGTGCCAGACTCTGTGCCAACCTGTGCCTTGCAAGGGTCCGTGCACAGTACAACAGGGGTGCCTGTGGCAGGGGCATCTGGGATGTGCCCAGGGAGTGCCCCCAGGGCTGGCAGCTATGGCCTGAAGGCCCTGCCATGCCCCCTTAGGATCCTAATACCTGCACCTGGGCACCAGGGCTCAGACTGGGGCTATGATGCCAGTCCCTGAGGTCACTGTCCCCTGGGCCAGCACTCACACTCCTCTGCACCCACACAGCCCCTGCAGCCAGGACGCACACCTCTCACGGAGTCACAGCTTGGCCCTCTGTCTTCCTTCCCAGCTCTGTCTTCTGTCCCGGAAGCCTGGGCATTGTCCCAAGACCCAAGTCCCGGCTCCTCCATGGCACTGTGTGGGGCCATCCCCGGGGACTCACCCGGCAGGAGCACTTTCCACTGGGAGCTCTTCTGGTCCATGAGCACTGCCTGGCCCGGCCCCTGGCCCCCCTGCCCTGGCCTAGTTGCCGAGGAGCAGTGGGTGGCGGGTGGCCTCGGTCATCAGGCAGCTCCCCTTGGCCTGGGTAAGGAACAAGGCGGGCGGAGCAGCGAGGCTGGGAGGAGAAGGGGACGCCTCCGGCTCCCTCCTGGCCCAGGCCCACAGTTCAGGGTGGGGCGCAAACTCCAGAGAAGAGAGTGCGAGGGTGTGGAGCACGCTGCAGCCGGCGGCCACCAGGCGCAGGCCCTCCTCCTGCCCTCCCAGCCTCCGCCCCGCCCTGGCACAGGGCAAGCTGTACACAGGAGCCGGGCCGGCGCGGAGGGTAGCAGGAACCGGGAGCTGCGGCGGCCTCTTCTGCCTTGCCTGTCAGCTCCAGCACTGCGCTTCTCCCAGCAAGACCCAGGGTGTTCCCTGTCTAGGGAGAACAAGCGCACGCGGGCAGCAGAGAAAGCTCGGTTCCCAAAGGGGGCGGCACAGAGTGGCATCCCACCCAGGGCTCACCATCATCCAGCAGCACGCACGGGACCTACTCCGGGCCTCCCACCGTGCCCAGTCCTGGATGGGGGCCTAGAACTCACTCCAGGCAGAAGCCGCCGCCCCGGTGCAAGGGAAGGAGAGGAGGAGAGAGGGGAAGAAGGAGAAGAGGGAGGGAGGGGAAGAAGCCCCATCCTTGCGTCTCCACTTCCAGGCTCTTCTCCCCTGAGGGGCCTCCTCTGCCCTACCCGGGTCTGGATGACCGGGTCAAGCAGTGCTGCCTTCTCCCGGGGGCCCTCCTGGGTTCACCGTGCTCTCTGTTCTCCGCCTCTTGTGAGAGCCCACGTTGCCTATGTTAGCGTATCTGGGGATAGATGTTGAGCAGTGACCAGAGGTGGGGACGGCGGGGTAGCTGCTTTGTGGGGCGGGCAGGGGCAGAGGGACGCCAGTGCGCCGAGAGCGGGCTGCTGGCCATCTCCTGGGGTGCGCTGCTGAGAGGCTAGGGGGAGGGCAGAGCCTGGCTGGGTCTCTGCGGTGAGTGCCCTTCCCAGTACCCAGGGCGGGCTGGGGCAGGCCAAGGGCTCTGCTTCCGCCCTGCATCCAGGGCTCCATTGCACCACCTCCTGGGGAAACGCTAAACTGCACCTGAGCCTCCGGGGTCCAGCCAGCATCCAGCCCCTCCTCGCAAGGGTGCTGCAAGACCATCTGGCGAGCCGCCGTCCCAGCTCTAAACGTGGGAGTTACTAACTGTAGCCACCCTCTCAGGGGGGGCTCCATCATCAGCCCCGTGTTCCCGCGGAGGGGATTGACCCGGGATGATGCAGAATGCACCCCTGGGGCTGGACCAGGCAGAGGGACCCAGGCTCCCCTTGCACAGTGACCGTGAGGCTGAGGAACCAGTCCCAGCAACGCACCTGCAACTGTGCCTGGCACACAGTCGCGGCTCAATAAATGACTAATCGTGAGCATGGACACTGTGCCCCCGCAGGCTCAGCCAGCTCAGCCCAGCCAGGGAGATTGTGTCAGGTTGCAGAACAGCCCCAAAAGACATCCACGTCGAATCACGGCATCTGGAAAAATGTCACCTTCTAGGGCAGAAGGGACTTTGCTGACATGAGTACGAATCTTGAGACGGGGAGAGCATCCTGGACTGTGCAGGGTGGTGAGGAGCATCTGGTGGAGTCACGGGTCCTTGCCAGGGGAGGCAGGACTGGGCAGTGAGAGATGGGGGCCCAGGAGCAAGAAGGGCTCATGCCTGTAATCCCAGCACGTTGGGAAGCCAAAGAGGGGGGATTGCTTGAAGCCAGGATTTTGAGACCAGCCTGCACAACAGAGTCAGACCCCATCACTACAAAAATACAAAATTAATTAAGCAGGCATGGTGTCGCATGCCTGTAATCCCAGCTACTTGGGAGGCTGAAGTGGGAGGATCGCTTGAGCCCAGGAAGGTCAAGGTTGCAAGTGAGCCGTGATCATGCCGCTGCACTCCTGCCGGGGCCACAGAGTGAGATCCTGTCTCAAAAAAAAAGGCAGCAGGAGCCAGAGGTTAGAATGATGTAGGAGATGGAACAGCCCCTGGAAGCGGGAAAAGACAAGGGGACAGATTCTCCCCTGGAGCTTCCAGGAGGTGCCAGTCCTGCCGGCACCTTGAATTCAGCCTCCTGCGCCCCATGTCAGGGCTCTGACTTCCAAAACTGTAAGGGAATAAGCTTTTGGTTTAAGCCACCAAGTCCCCAGCGGCTTTTTACAGCAACATGGAAATAAATAATATGACTAGGAAGAGCGCCATTCCCAGACACAGCACCCAGCTCACAGCAGCTGCTCGGTCAGGACTCCCTCCATGTGCTCAACTCAGGGAGTTTGCAGCCCTCCCAGAGCCAGCCACGTCCCAGGGAGGGGGACTCATCACTCCTGGTGACCTTGAAGTACCCTTGACCCCAATCTAATCAGACTGGGAAGCCCCCTAGGGAAAGTAGGGTAGTCTGCAGTTGTTGAAATTTTATTTATTTTAAACTTTGTCATCATTTCAAATGGAATTTTAGTTTAGTTCTGTAGTGACAGGGTCTCACTCCGTCACTCAGGCTGGAGCACAGTGATGCAAGCATGCCTCACTGCAGCCTCGAACTCCTAGGCTCAAACGATCCTCCGGCCTCAGCCTCCTGAGGGCTGGAACTACAGATGTGCACCACACTCAGCCAATTTTTGAATTTTTTATAGAGATGTGGTCTCACTATGCTGCCCAGGGTGATCTCCAGCTCTTGGGTGACCCTCCAGCCTCGGCCTCCTGAGTAGCTGGGACTAGTCATGTACCACTACACCCAGCTAATTTTTAAATTTTTTTCTTTTTGAGACAGAACCTTGCTCTGGTTGCCCAGGCTGGAGTGCAATGACATGATCTCGGTTCACTGCAATCTCCACCTCTTGGGTTCAAGTGATTCTCCTGCCTCAGCCTCCCAAGTAGCTGGGATTACAGGTGTGCAGCACTTGCTGTGTGTGCCTTTGTTCACGAATGTTGATTGAGCCCCATCTGTGTGCCAAAGACCATGCTGGGCACCACACCCAGCTAATTTTTGTATTTATTTCGGTAGAGACAGGGTTTCACCATATTGGCCAGGCTAGTCTTGAACTCCCAACCTCATGATCCACCCACCTCGGCCTCCCAAAGTGCTGGGATTATAAGCATGAGCCACCGTACCTGGCCTAAATTTTTTATAGAGATGTGGTCTCACTATGTTGCACAGGGTAATCTCCAACTCTTGGGCTCAAATGATCGTCTAGCCTCAGCCTCCCAAAGGACTAGGATTACAGGCACGAACCACTGTGCCTGGCTGGAATTGTATCTCTTAGAGAAGGCATCCTACCGGCTTCCGAGTTAAGGCTAATCTAATCAGTTGTGAGCCAAGGCTCTCCCGCGATGCTCCAGTGGCCTTCAGAGCCCTCCCAGCACAAAGAGTTCTGCCCGGTGAGACCAGACAGTCAGCCCCACCCTGGGCCCTAGAGAGAGAATGAAGCCTCTGGAATGCAGCAAGAACCTGCCTGGAACATCAGCTCTTGACCCAGGAAACTTGGGAAGACAGGCACCCTCCGCACTTGTAAGAATCTTGTTTCCGTGGCTCACATCTGCAGTCCCAGTACTTTGGGAGGCCGAGGCGGGTGGATCACCTGAGACTGGGAGATATAGACCAGCCTGACCAACATGGAGAAACCCCATTTCTACTAAAAATACAAAATTAGCAGGGTGTGGTGGCACATGCCTATACCCCAGCTACTCGGGAGGCTGAGGCAGGAGAATCGCTTAAACCCGGGAGGCAGAGATTGCAGTGAGCCAAAATCACACCATTGCACTCCAGCCTGGGCAACAAGAGCGAAATTCCATCTCAAAAAAAAAAAATCTTACTGCATCTTTACGTTTCCCCTCCCCTGGTCCTTTCTCCCAACACCAGCTGACTTAAAAGCTCGTATTCACTCAACAAAAGTTTACTGAGCACCTATTATGTGCACTGTGCCAAATGCTGGAGAGATCACGAGGATAGGGAGCCACGGTCCCTGCCTTCATGGTGACGGCAAGCATGCTGGGCACTGGCCGCCTCAGGGCCTTGCACATGCTCTCTGCTTGGCCTGGAACTCTCTGCCAAATGCCACCTCCTTAGGCCTCTGTGACCACGCTTCTAAGCCACGCCCTTGGGTCTCTGTGACCACGCTTCTAAACCACGCCCCTGGGTCTCTGTGTCCCGTGCCCTGCCCGTTTCTCCATAGCTGTCTCATCACCTGGCATCACTCTTTTACCTTCTCATTTGGGAGTTATCTGCCTTCCTTTCAAATGAAAGCTCTGGAGGCAGGGGTTGTGTCTGTGTCTGCCCCTCTGGGTCCCCCGTGCCCAGCATGGTCTTTGGCACACAGGTGGGGCTCCATCAACATTCGTGAGCAAAGGCACACACAGCAGTGTAGCAAGGGAGACGGACGTGCCGGCAGACACTCAGAGCGCGGTGGGATCAGAACCGTGAAGTCGCGAGCCAGGAGAGACGTCCAGCTTTCCCGTGGTGTCTGCTCCCACTGAGAAAGTCATGGGTGAGGGTGGGGGTGGCGCTCTCAAACTGCTTAAACCCACAGTGGTGCCAAACGGTTGAGCCGAGTTCCCTGGTGACAGTTCATCAGCTTGGAGCTGTCAAGGGGAATGAAGGACAGTGGGTGGGCAAAGGGAGGCCACGGCAGGGTGGTGGCCAGGTGGGCCAGTGCACGGTGGCCCCTGCAGAGATAGTCTGTGCCTGGTGACAGGGCTCTGTCCCTGGGGTCCCTAGCACTGTCCCTGGGACACCCCACCCTGAGCTCCAGAACAGCCCCTCCAGCTACTCAGCCAATCTCACCTTTTCCATCTAAAATCTTTATCACCAACTTACTGGGAAAGAAATTCTAGTTTAGGGTAAACAGATCCTCTCAATGGCAATTTTGCCAGATATAAAGATCTGCTTTTATTCAACGCTTGGTTTATTGTTTCTTCAATTGCCCAAGTTAAATTCTCTTTCCTTTTTTATTTCATAAAAATCTAAACCAGTCACAGACAGACACACAGAGCCACACGCTGGCCAGGGAACCAGAGCCCGGTGAGCAGCAGAGCAGGAGGCAGAGGGCCGGGAGGGTGTCTGGGCCCCGCATGGGTAAGCCGCTGCTAAATATTCCAAGAGGCTCCTGGGGAGAGATCCACTTACGAGGAAAGAGCCTCTCCAGGCTGCCTGGGCTTCCAAACCTGCCTGCCCCGACTTGCAAGCTCTGTGCTCCCGGCATGACAAGAAGTTCCCGAGAAGATAAACAGGTCGGTCATGGAGAGAGAAACAGACTACGATCCCAGCTCGGCTGGAAACGCAGGAAGAGAGGCTGAGAGCGGGTGACAGGAGCCGGAGGCAGTCACGCTGCAGCAGGGCCAGGGAAGGGGGGGCTCTCGTGCAGAGCCGGAGAAGCCACAGCCAAATCCAGCCCCCCGTGCCCTCCGGAGCAGCTGCCGCTTGGCAGTTGGGGCAGAGCTCTGGGAGCGCCTGGTGTCAAAGCACTCGGCACCGGAGCTGCTCCAGGCAGGGCTTGCCAAGGACTTCTGGAGGCCAGCGCCAAGTACCGAAGCCCAGTCCCGCCTTCCTGGCGACGGAGGCCCAAGCCCGGCTGGGAGCCCATTTGCCCAACAAAGAAGAGACAAAGCCGTCCCAGAGCCAGGGTTTCTGGTGGGCACCAGCTCTCTCTCGCTGCCAGGGCAGGCCCAGCTTACACGCTCCCGTGTGCCAGGCAAGCATCTGACATGGACTGATTCCTGAAGCCCCACAGCAGTCAGGGCATCACCCCCGTTTTACACATGGGGAAACTGAGGCACGGGGAGCCTATCTGCCACACAGCAGAAGCTCCAAAGGAGCAGAGCCAGGTTTTGAACTTGGAGTCCAGAGGTGCACACTGAAAGCCATGTACAGCCTAATCACTCGAGACGGATAACTGATTTAAACACGGGGCTAGAAAAGAGAGGGGGAAATGACGTCACTGTAGGCTATTACAACTCCTCCTTCCACCAGCCTCACCTTCTGCAAACCTGCCCCTTCCAGGCAGCGCACATGGCTGCACCCTCACGGCCCCACGGTTCCATCTACTGATTGTGGACCCCAGGGACGCTCCGCAGGCTCCCAGACGTCCTGAGCCTCGGGTTGAGGGGCTGAGCCCCACGGCTGTGCTCTGAAAGGAACCTGCCTGCCTGTACTTGCCCTCTGCTGGCTTCCTTCTTTCGGGTTCCCAACCTGACCTTCCTGGGAGGAGCCGGGGGAACCCGGTGCCCCTTTCTCCACCAGGAAACAAGGAGAGTGAAGGCGGAGGGCCGAGTGCAGGAGGGGCACATCGGAGGCGCCGTCTGCACACATGGGGCTGAGGCCACGGCCCTAGGCACGTGCTGTCTCAGGCAGGTTTCTCAGAAGCAGACAGGGAGACAAACCTGCCGTGATCTCTAAGGCTGCGCTCCCGGGGAGACTGACAGGGTGTGAGGAAGCAAGGGTGACTTCACACAGAGCCCCAGCCCTGTCCCAGGGGAGCTCCGGAGGGTGGACGGCTCCTCGCTCCAGAAGGAAGGGCGTTCCACCCCATAGCTGCTGGTCGCTGGCTGCCTGAGAAGGCCCGGCCCTTTCGCTGCAGGGGCCTGAGGACAGGCCTCCAAAGACGGCCTCGAAGATAGCCAGGGGCTGCCTTGGAACCACAGCGCCCAGGAACCAGGGGAGGGCGTGCAGAGCAGGGCAGTGCCTGGCAGCACGCAGACAGCCTCTGACCCGTGCAGCCGCTGACTCGTGCAGCCTCTGACCCCTGCAGCCTCTGACCCCTGCAGCCTCTGACCCACGCCGTCTTAGGGATCGTGGCCGTGGATGGACGGCCAGCAGAATGGCGGGCTCAGCCCCTTCTGGGGACAGTGTTACTGGGGAGCGGCTTCTGCTCTGCTCCTCTTACATCTGGGTGGAGCGTGAGCTGGTTCAGGCCAACGGGAAGTGAGCGGGAACAGCCTGGGTCACTTCAAGGCCACAGCGGGAGAGCATCTAGGGGTGTTTCTGTGTGTTGCCTGTGCCCACTGGTGATGAGACATGAGGGCACTCCGGAAGTCCCGAGAAAGCAGAGACCACAGCTTGAAGGGAATCTGGGGTCCTGAGTCACCCAGTCAGAAAGACCCACCATGAGCCCCTGGACTGTCTGTTACGGCACCATGAGTACCTGCCCTGACGGATGCAGCTGACTTTATAAACACCGTGGCTGCAGGCAGAATCATGGACTCCAAACATGTCCACCCCGATCCCTGCAGCCTGTGCCTACGCTACCTTACCTGGGAAAGGGAAATTAAGGTTGCTAACCAGCTGACCTTGGGAAGGGAGATGAGCCTGGATTAGCCATGTGGGTCCAATGCAGTCACAGGGACCTTCTAAGTAAGAGAGGGGGCAGGAGAAGAGGAGAGAGAACGAGGTGTGACCCGGAAGCAGGGTCTGAGAGACCCGCCGGTGCTAGATTTGAAGGTTGAGGGAGGGGCCACAAGCCAAGGAATGCAGGTGGCCTCCAACCGAGGAAGCCGCAGAAGGCCCAGAAACATTCTTCCCTGGAGCCGCCAGAAGGAACGGGCCCAGCCCAACCCAGGGTTTCTGCACTTGAGACCCATGTCACACTTCTGACCTCCAGCACTGTAAGCACTCTGCGTGTGTGTGTGAATGTGTGTGTGGTGAGTGTGTGTGAGTGTGTGTGAGTGTGTGTGTGTGTGTGTGAGAAAGAGTAATGAGTGCTGTTTTAAGCCACTAAGTTTGTGGTATCATCACGGCAGCCATGGAGAGGAACACAGACCTCTTCCTAAGTAAGCCATGCCATGGAGGCCAGCAAGGCAGAAGTCGCAAGATCGGGTGGAGGGAAGGGACCTTTCGGGCCGGCCCAGAGGCTGGAGACAGAGGGCGTGCTGTCTTCTCCAGCAGCTCTCACCCACCCTGCCACCCCGCTCCTCCTCTCCCCTGCCCCACCCACCATCCCAGACCGCCGGGAGAGGCCGGCTTTCCTTCCGCAGGTGGCCAACAGAGGGTGACAGTACCCACAAGTAAACTGAGGCACAGCATGGGAAAATTAGGCTTTGCAACTACACCCTATGGTGGGAAAACAGCTTAGTGCTTTCATTCTCTTGGTGACCCTCATTCCCTCCTTCCTCTGCTGTGTGTGGATGCTGGGATCAGCCCTGCCCTGGGAACAGAGAGAGAACCCCCCTGGGAAGAGCCAGGAGGAGGAGGAGACACCACGGGCCCTGGCACCCATGTGTGGAGAACACAGGCCCAGTCCTGGCTGGCCAGGTTGGAGGTAAGGCCTGGTCTGTGGTTCCTGGAAGCCTGGAGCAAGCGCTGCTGAGAACAGGGGCCCTCTGGGTGGGGGCAGAGCAGACAGAAGGCACCCACACAATGTCCCAAAAGGGGCGATCAGCCCCAGCAGCCTGTAAAGCAAGGCAACACCCCAGCATGGCAGCTGAGAACAGGAGAAGCGCCCGGAACATGGGCATGACCACAGAGTCAATCTTGGCCTGGTTTTTCTGCAACCCCACCCCAAACTCCGCGGAGGGGTCTGTGGTGTCTACTATGTCTATTAATAATGATATTGGCTGGGCGTGGTGGCTCACGCCTGCAAACCCAGCACTTTGGGAGGCCAAGGCCGGTGGACTGCCTGAGCTCAGGAGTTTCAAACCACCCTGGGCAACACCATGAAACCCCGTCTCTACTAAAATACAAAAAAAAAAAAATTAGCGAAGCATGGTGGAGTGTGCCTGTAATCCCAGCTCGGGAGGCTGAGGTGGGAGAATCGCTTGAGCCCGGGAGGTCGAGGTTGCAGTGAGCCAAGTTCATGCCACTGCACTTCAGCGTGGGTGACAGGGTGAGACTCCATCTCAAAAAAAAAAAAGTGATTCGATAACCACTTTAGAAACTGTTTCACAGCTCAGGAAGGGTACCCAGGGCCCACGTGGCACAACTCCAGGGCCACCACTGAGCTGCCCAACACCGCAGCCCCGATGGCCATGCAGAAAGCGTGTTCACAGAGACCACAATGAGAATGTACAGTGTGCACCCTGCACAGCCTTGCATGGCAGCCCTCAGTGCCTTCTCCAATGTCACTGACACCATGCTACCAGAGGGATTTTATTTTTACCATGCCTAATCAGCAGTCAGAGCAGCTGAGCCCAGGGAAGGTCCTGAACCCTGAGTCAGCTCCCTGGCCGGGAGGTAGCAGCGCTGGAACTTGGAAACTTGGACCTGAGTCCAAGCCGCTCCCTCCTCTCACCAGCCAGCGCTGCTTTTCTCCCACGGCGGCTGCGGACAATACAGAGATAATTGTTCCAGGGAAGCCTGCTCCCATCCGCTGAAGATAAATGAGGAGTGTCCTCTCGATGGATTTTATACTGCGTGCGACAGCACATGAGAAATGGGTCTTCATTTGACTAAAGGTCGAAGAGTATTGGAAGCAGATGAGCTCGAGTGCCCCCCGCATCAAGAGGGAAGGACACTTGTCACAAGGTCTCAGGTGCACCCTTCTCCCGGCAGCTGGAGATGCCTGGTTACTCCCTTTGGCCCTTGCCTGCCAGAGGAATCCAGCCCCAGGGGTCCCCATGTCTTCACAGGAGGGCAGAGTGCCCAGCCCTGGAGCTGTGCTCCCCAAAGCCAGCAAGCAGCCACCTCCCAGATGGGCGGGCACTTCGAATGCAACACCTGAGGACTAAAGCTACCCAAATGCTGAGAGCCAGGCTCGCCCCCGGGAGCCTTTGCCAGGGAGTGGCCCCACTCTGGACAAGGCAGTAGCCCCATCCAACCGTAGTGACATGAGTCTGATGAGCTCTGTGGGCTGGCCTGGGAGCCTGGGGTACGGGGGACCCAGTGTCACCAAAACTCATCACAGCCTTTCACAACACACACAACCTCTGCCTCTGGGAGAAGCCAAGGCAGCTGTCGGCCATGTGTGTCCCTGGGGGACTCAGCCCAGGCCCCAGCTTGGCACAGCGGCTCCTCCTGTACCTGCTTCCTTTCCCTGGCAAAAGCCGCCGTCCACATATACAAGGCATTTCAAGGGAAATGGAGGTCAGAAATGAACTGCCCTGGGTGGTTACAGTCCCTCCGCCTGCCCTGCCACCCCCACCACTGGCAAAGGCCCCTGCCCAAGCCAGTGTCAGGGTGGGGCCACCATGGCAGGGGGCCAGAGAGACAGTGGAAAAAGGGACACTGTGTGGGAATAGGCATTTGGAATGTACATCCTGTGTGTGTCTGTGGTGTGTGCTTATATGTGTGTGTCAGAGGGTCTTCGTGCCTGTGCGCATCTGTGTCTGTGGGGGGCTGTGCCTGTCTCTGTGTGTCTCTGCACCTGTATGTGTGTGGGGGGGGGCTGTGCCTGTCTCTGTGTGTCTCTGTGTCTCTGAACCTGTGTGTGTGTGGTGGGGGGGGGGGGTTCTGTGCCTATCTCTGTCTTTGCACCTGTGTGTGTCTGTGTGTTTGTGAGGGAGTCTGTGCATGTGTTCATGTGTGCACTGCATCTATGTGAGGCTGTGCATGTACCCACTTGTGGGAGCATGTCTGGCTTCTGGGTGTGCGGCTGTGTGCGGTGTGTGTGGTGCAGACAGGGTCTGTGTCTGTCTGCATGTGGCCCTGTGCCTGTGAGGCTGTGTATCCATGTGCATACCATGTGCCTGGGAAAAACCTCGGCAGAAGTGCGTGTGTGCACGTGTGCGTGTGTGTGTGTGCGTGTGTGTGCGTGCGTGTGTGCGTGCGCGTGCGTGCGCGTGTGCGTGTGTGCGTGCGCGTGTGTGTGCGTGTGTGTGCTGTGTCCCCTGTGTCTGCCTATCTGTGCGGGCGTGTGGTCTATGCATGCACCAGTGCCTATGCTGTGTCTGCGGGCTGTGTCTCCGCATGCCTGCTTTCCTCTGGGTGTGTTTGCGTGTGTGCACTGTGGCTGTGTCTGTCTCATGCGTCTGCGTGTCTGGACGTGCCCCCTCCCCCTGCGCCCGCCCCGCCGCCCAGCTGGCAGTGCACAGCTGGGCCCGGGAGACAGCGCCCGCCCGCCTGCCAGATGAGAGGTGGCAGGTGTGTAATAAACCATTAGTCACTGTCACGTTTCTGAGCAGCAGTGGCTGCCCAGGCGGGGCCTGACTGCGGGACACGCTCCTGGTGAGTCTCTGGCTGGGGAGCCGGCGGGGCTCAGGCTGCAGCCTGATAGGGAGCAGCTGGCAGACGTAGGTTTGAGCCCCCACCTGGCCCCACCTGCCCCCACCTGCCCCACCCGGCCACAGGGCAGGGGCTCCTGGCTTCCCAGATTGGCCCTTGTTGCAGGGACATTTACGGGCGTCCCCCATAACCTCTGCACCCTTCTTCGCTCTCCCAGACACTCAGGGGTCCCCCACGGTCCCCTGCTAGTACTCAGTGAGTGGCAGCAAGGACCTGCTGATAAGACAAGGTTCTCTCCAGGGACCTGGTAGCCACTGGGACCAGGGACTCAGGAGTGACCAGCCCCATTCCCAAAGGTCTCCGAAAAGGACTCCTTTTGGAAACGTCACCCTGAAAATTCCTGAATTGATTATTTTTAAACATTTTTTTAAATTAAAAAACTCTTTGAGACAGAGTCTTGCTCTGTTGCCTAGGCTGGGGTGGTATGATCATGGCTCACTGCCGCCTCAGCCTCCTGGGCACGAGTAATCCACCCAAGTAGCTGGGACGACAGGTGCATGCCACCATGCCAGGCTAATTTTTGTATTTTTTGTAGAGACAGAGTTTTGCCTGGAGGCTGCCAGGCTGGTCTCGAACTCCTCAGCCTCCCAGCACTCAGGGAAGCAGCCTGGTGCGCAAGGGCGGGGTGAATGAGGTGTAACGGCAGACTTCGGGGTTCAAGCCCCATCCCCCTGGCTCACTGCTGTGTGAGTGGAGGCAGATTGCTCGGCCTCTCTGACCTACAGGATGCTGTTCCACTGAAGGAAGAGGACGTGTGTCCCAGCACATGTGAGGGGAGGCAGACTCAGTTCTTCCTCGGTGCCCAGCCCTCTTCAAGCATCTCCCCAGCATCAGCGCATGCAGTTGCCACGAAACCTCCACCAAGACCTCGTCTGACGGCTCCCTCTTATAGATGTGAGGACAGAGGCTCTGGACGACTCACTAATTTGCCAAAGTCCCTCGGATAAGAAGTGGTTGGGGCTGCTCCCCAAACCACAGCCAAACCCCGCCTAAGAGTCCGTCTGGGCCTTGTTTTGCTCCGGAGGGCTCTGGTTTCCTGGGGCTCTCCTGGGGCCCAAAGCACTGGGAGAGAAACAGTGAGAACCAGGCAAGCTGCCTCCTCCTGGGAGCCCTCCACTGGCCCATGAGCCCCAGGCCGAGGAGGACGCACCACCAAATAGGGGCACCCAGCCTGCCCCAGCCACAGGGAACACCGGCGTCCTCCTCTGCCTGAGCCTCCCCTGCGGATGTCCTGAGCGACAGGCAGGTAGGTGTGGGCCGAGCCTGAGCTGCCACCCAGAGCTGAGCGTCAGAAATCACAAATAAATCCTAACTCACTGGCCCCAGCCAGCAACCTGAACGCTGAGGGAGCCAAGGCTTATCACAAATATGCTCGGGTCCTGGTTGAGTTAATCACCATACCGTTAGCTGTTCTCCCATTTCCCAAATGGGGAAACTGAGGCACAGAGCAGGGAACTCACTTGTCCAAGGCTCTTAGCCATTCCTCCCCGACGACGGCCTGGCCTTGGTGATCAGCAACGGTGATGAGCAGGCTCAGGGCAATGGCAGGGCAGGTCCTCAGTAAGGCCAGCGCCAGCATTTGGGGGACAGAGTTGGGGTAGTAGTCCCTGCCTGGCCTGCTTTGTGGCCTGACCACCTTGTCCTCATCTGCCAGTGTCTGGACACCCTTCAAAGGGCTCAGAGTCCCTAAAGCCCCTGGCCACCCCTTCCCTCCTCCGGAGCCTACCACACCAAGAGAAGGAGGCCAGTACTGGGGTTGTCCTGCAGACGGAGGCCCCACATCAAAGTCCAGCGCTAGGAGAATGGGCCCCCAGCAATCCCCCATCTGTCCATCTCCTCCCCGGCTAGGCCCAACAACACAGGTGCTTTGGGCCCATGTCCTCACTACGGTTGGCTCTGAGGTGGGCTGGGCTGGGAGTCTCCAGTCTCTCTGCTCTAGGGGCAGTGATGCGGGCAGGGCAGAGCCTTGACCACAGCTCCCTCTGGAGGGTCTTGCTGATGAACATACAGCCTAAGGGGTGGCTTCAGGACAGGGCCATAAAAATGCAACACAGGGATCACGGCATGTCCAAGCCCAGCCAAAGGGTCTGACCTGGCCCAGGTCCCAAGGCCCAGCAGCCAAAGCCTTGGGGGTCCACACCAAGGAGGGCACAGCCTCGCCTGGCCTCAGGGAAGCACCATGCAAAAGCCCTCAGGAAGTGTCTGAAGATGCCTGGGGTGGAGGGTGTTGTCCACAGCGTGTCTGTGGCTGGCGGGAGTGGGAGCAAGGAGACGGCGGTGGCACCCCGCCCCCCCGGCCCCGCGCTGTGTACAAAGCAGCCTGGTTTCTGGTGCCCCAGCCCAAGAGGACCACACATGTGCACCCAGGACACAGCACGTTGACATCCGCGAAAACCCAGAAACGACCCCTTCTGGGCTCAAGAATATCCATGACATCATTTTTTCAAATGAATGAATGAATGAAGACGAGTATATAGGAAAATAAACACCACAAAGGCGGTGTGGGAGGCTGGCAGGTGAGGGGATCGAGAACCAGGGACGTGGATTAAGCCAGGATTCTGGAACCCTAAGGAGTATGGAAAAGAAAACCCAAACTCAGCGAGGGAGACCCAGCCAGTACCGTCCCTCTGCTAGGATGTCGAGAACACGAGGTGGAATGGGGTCTGAACTCGGCTCTGGGGGCCACCATCCCGGCCGGGACAACCCTTTCCCAGCAGAGAACCCAGAGACACAGAAAGAGCCGGCACCTACCTGCGCCAGTGAGGTCTGGTCTGTCCTCCTCCTGGCTGCCCTGCAGACACGGTGCTGGCCTCAGCTCCTGGACCATCCTGGGGCCTCTGGGCAGGTTCTCCGCAGGGGCACCCGGCCGGGGCTCAGACTCCCGGGTGGGAGGGTGAGCGGCTGTCGATACTTCCAGAGATCCAGAAACAGCCTGAAAGGAAAAGAGGCGGACACGGTGAGCCCAGGCTCTCCGGCCGTGGGTGCCATTCCTCCCCAGCGATGGCCTGACGTTGGCCATCAGGAACTCAGATTGGCTGGCGGCAGGCAACAGCAGAGCAGGTCCCCAGTAAGGCCAGTGCCAGTGTCTTCCTCACCCAGCAAGCCTAGCCTAGGGGACACTAGGCTGGAACCCTGCTGCTGGGGTCCCGACCACACAGCACTGTCTGCTTGGCCATCCAAAACGGGAGCTTCTCAAGACCTCGCAGCAGCTGGCCAGTACTGCACGAAGCCCAGAGCATCTAAGAGGGAACCTGAGGCTGAGCCCAGAAGCCCGGCCTTGTCCGGTCCCCTGGCGGTGGTGGGGGCAAGGTTGATTCTGTGGTCCTTGCCCAGACAGTCCCGAGGGCTTGGCACATGGCTCAGAGAGCTGGGCAAACCATCTCAGCTGCACCCTGCAAATCAGAGGAAGGTGCCCCCAAGGGATGTTCTCTTTCAGACTGGGCCGCCAGGCACCTGGTGCCATCCTGAGCTGTAATTACCAGCGGCGGGGAGGGGGGGTGGTGGTGCAGCATGCAGGCTCCTCACCTCTCTTTCAGAAAACAAACAGTGGGACTGTTTGTTTTTTTTAGTAGAGATGGGGTTTCGCCATGTTGGCCAGGCTGGTTTTGAACTCCTGACCTCAAGTCATGCACCGGCCTCGGCCTCCCACAGTGCTGGGATTACAGGCATGAGCCACCGTGCCGGCCACATTTTTATAGTCTTTAAAATTGTCATAAAACACGCCTAACACAGAATTTACCATTCTGACCATTTCTAAGTGTGCAGTTCAGTGGCACTGAGGACATTCCCAGTGCTGTGCTACCATCACCACCATCCATTTCTAGAACTTTCTCATCATCCCACACAGCAACTCCGTCTCCAGGAAAGGGCTCCCTGCTCTCCGCCCTCAGCCCTGGCTGTCAGCGGCTGCTCTCTGTCACCGTGACAGCTGCTCTCGTTGGCCCGTCCCCTTTCCAGGGAGGGTTGGCAGGAGCCCGAGGTCACAGGCAGGGTCAGGCCAGGCCAGGGGCTTCAGAGGTGGCGAGCTATGCCCCAGCTTCAACAACCAACTGCTATACCCGGTCATGAGGGCACCAGCCACGGTGACCCTCCACTTCCCAGTGAGGAGCTCCGGGGATGGTGGGGTTGTGGAAAAGCAACTTTCTGTTGATCCAGTTTTTGTTTTTTTTTTTCTTTTAGGGATTAGTGCTATAAAACCCGAGTGCCTAAGTGAGATGCAGGCCTCAGAACTCCCCAGGCGAGCACAGGCTGCACCAGCCCCGCATGCGGGGGACATAGAAATTTACCGTTTGTTTCTGGGAACGCTTTAATTTATGGGATCCATATGGTGACACTGGCCAGACCACAGCCCCCACAAATCCCACAGGCCTGCTGGCGGCTTAGCTGGAGCCAGGAGGCGGCGGCTTGCTCTATTCATTCATCCACTGGCTCCGAGCCCAGGGTCAGCCCATCAGCACGCAGGGGCCTTGGGGCCCCGTAGCGAGGTGGTTCCCACCCTGTGGGAACGGGGTCACGCCTGCAGCCTTGCCCTGAGTCGTCTCGGGAAACGCTGCAGGGTCATGCTAAAGAGAGGCAGGCTTGGGGCTACTGTGTCTACCACAGGGCACAGATGGCAGCTCCAGCCAGCCCCAGAGGCTCCTGCTGCCGGGGAGGGCTTATGAGGCAGCACCCCGTCACACTGGGCCGAATTAGCGTTCAAGTCCCCAGGGAACAAGCTGGAGGGGAGCAGGGGAGGCCTGTGCCATGCCCAGTGTTGACCCCTGCCCACCTCCTGGTTCCTCCTGCAGCTGCTGCGGGGCCAGGGTTCTGCTGGAGGGAGAAGCTGAGAGGCCCCCCCCTGGGCTGGAGATGGCTCCCAGAAGCGGGACTGTGAGTGGAAAGACAAGTCAGCCAACACAGCTGCGGTGAGGCTCACACTTCGCTCGGCTCAGCACTGGAACAAGAGAGAAAATAACCCTTTCCCTGAGCACCTACTATGTGCCAGGCACTGATCTAGGGCTTTATACTGACTAGCACAGTTAATCCTTCCAACAAGGCATGGAGGCAGGAAGAGACGAACTGAGCGGTCTGAGCTCACACAGTAACTGGAGAGAGAGAGATTTGGCCCCAAGCAGTTGACTGTAACCTCAGACAGCTGACAGGGCAACTGGGGGCCACAGCGTTTAAGGAGAGAACAGAAGATGGCAGAGGGATAGCACTGGGGAGGCAGGGGCGCACATGACAAGTCCTACAGGAGCTTAGAGCGGGAGGGGCCCCAGCACTGGGGAAATAAATCCACACAGGCTTCCTGGAGCAGCTGGAATGTGACCCGGGCCTTCAAGAGCAGTAGGATTTGAAAGAGTGGGAACAGGAGCCACAGCATTCCAGGTGTGGGAGGCAGCAGCCTGCCGGGGCAGGAATGCACACGAGACTGAGCAACAGACACCAGCCTACCGGGCAGTGGGCTTCCGGCACAGGTGGCCTGGGCGGGGCTCCCGCATTCCTCAAGGGGCTTGCAGCCGAGGACCAGAAGTTGAAACACACATCCCCGCAGGGGCCCGGAGGGAAGTCTCTGTAAGGGCACCGAGTGGATGAGTCTGCAGGGAGACAGCCACAGCCCTTCCCAGGGTCAGCAGGTATCGTGCTGATGGAATTGAGCCCTGTCTTGCCAGATCTGAGTTTTCAGGGAGAATCTGGGAATCCTCTTTTTAAAAATGTTTTCATTAAGAGACAGGGTCTCGCTGTGTCGCCCGGGCCCGCCTTGAATTCCTGGACTCAAGCCATCCTCCTGCCTCAGCTTCCCAGGGAGTTGGGACTATAGGTGCATGCCACCACTTCTGAATTTGGGAATCTGTTTTTTAAAGTTGAACTCTCCGGATGATGAAGTGTCAGCAACTAATCCCCAGAATGTGAAAACACCGTGCAAACCGTCACACGCTTTTGATGGGAACATAAACGGATGCAGTTGCTTTGCAAAACAGCGGGCGGTCCATCAGATGGCCTAACATAGGGTTACCCTGCAGCCCAGCAACTCCACTGCTAGACATATAGCCAAGAGAACGGAAAACCCAGCCATCCACACACAAACGTGTATAGGAAGGTACATAGCAACCCTCAGTCCTACAGACAAATACTGCCAACAACCCAGTTGAGTGTGGAGGTAGGTCCCTCCCCAGTCAAGCCCCCATGTGAGACCGTGTCCTGGCCAACACCTTGATCTGCAGCCCGGTAAGACCCAGAGCACAGGGCCTGGTTGAACTATGGGATAATAGACACATTATCCTAAGCTGCTAAATGTCTAATACTTTGTTACACAGCAATAGAGAATAGAACAGCGCCTGGCCTGGGTATCAGTGTTTCCTGGCATCACTGTCTGCTGAGCTGTGTGTGTCAGAAACAGAGGGAACCAGGTGCCAGTCCCTCCCCTGGCCTAGCTCTTCCCACCATCGTAACTCTTGTGGGGAGTGAAAGAATTTCACCCCTTTTCTTTGTTAGCAGCTGGCCTGGGCTCCTTGGGGAGCCTGGTCAATATTAATGGACGGAAAAGGTTGCAGGGCACACGGGGTTTTGTGAATATGGATTATCTCATGCTCAGAACCATCTTTTTTTTTTTTTTTTTGAGATGGAGTTTTGCTCTTGTTGCCCAGGGTGGAGTGCAATGGCTTGATCTCGGCTCACTGCAACCTCCGCCTTCCAGATTCAAGTGATTCTCCTGCCTCAGCCTCCTGAGTAGCTGGGATTACAGGCATCTACCACCACATCCGGCTAATTTTTTGTATTTTTAGTAGAGATAGGGTTTCTCCATGTTGATCAGGCTGGCGTTGAACTCCCGACCTCAGATGATCCACTCGCCTTGGCCTCCCAAAGTGCTGGGATTGCAGGCGTGAGCCACTGCACCTGGCCTCAGCGCCATCTTGAAGGTGGAGGCAAAGGTTCTCAGCCAGGTAACCAAACAGAGGCAAAGGGCCTCCCTTCCTTATCCTTCCAAGGCCACATTCGCAGCAGTCCCTAATGAGTCAAAAGCAGGCCCTGAAACCCACACATGTGCTGTGCCCGCTCTACCAGGGCCAAGAGTTCCAAGCCCACAATGTGTCTGGATTTAAAGTACTATTGTGCCTGGGCCTGCGATGTCACCATCCCCCACTCTAGGGGGCCTGGAGAGCATGGCCTCTCACAGCAGCCAAGGGGCCCAGGCAGCCCTGGCCTCGGATGACTGGCCAGGCTGGGAAAACGCCATTGTTTTCTGAATTTTCCTGGACCAGAACTGCCACCTTTAAAGCTTTCATCAGTTAATGGGAAGGGCGAAAGGAGGAAAATTTAATAGGGTTCTTCCAAATAAATGGGGATTCACAGCCCGCTGCTGAATAGCCTAATGGATCCGGCATTGTCTCGCTTTCTCCAGGGAGCCGGGGTGGTTTCTGGAGAGTGCTGACTCCTGGTAGCCTCAGGGGAGGGTGTGAGGGAAGGCAGATCCCACATGCCTGCTCCAAAGCGGAGGACTATGTGTGTGTGTGTGTGTGTGTGTGTGTGTGTGTGTGTGTGTGTATGTGCATGTGTGCACGTGTGTGCACATCTGATGCCTGCTCCAAAGCAGAGGACTGTGTGTGTGTGTGTGCGCGTGCGCATGCATGTGCATCTGCATGCACGTGCGTGCGCATGTGCATGCATGTGTGCGTGTGTGTGTATATGTGCGTGTGCATGCACGTGTGTGCGTGCATGTGCGTGCGCGTGTGCATGCGTGTGTGCACGTGTGTGTGCGTGTGTGTGCACATGTGCGTGTGTGTGCACGTGTGTGTGCACGCCGCCCAGGCTGGAGTGCAGTGGCACAATGATCCCCGCTCCCTGCAACCTTTGCCTCTGCAGTTTTGTTTTATTAATTTTATGAGTCCGTGAAATCCCTCGGTCTGGGAGCCCTGATTTATTTGGTTTTGTTTTGAGACGGAGTCTCCCTCTGTTGCCCAGGCTGGTGTGATCTTGGCTCACTGTAACCTTTGCCTCCCGGGTTCAAGTGATTGTCCTGCCTCAGCCTCCCAAGTAGCTGGGACCACAGTTGTGTAACACCACACCAAGCTAATTTTTGTATTTTTAGTAGAGGCAGGGTTTCACCATGTTGGCCGGGCTGGTCTCCAACTCCTGAACTCAGGTGATCTGCCTGCCTCGGCCTCCCAAAGTGCTGGGATTACAAGTATGAGCCACTGCACCTGGCCCCAGTCTATTCTTTTAAATGCTTTATTGAGATACAATTCACATACTATACAATTCACCCATTTAAAGTGTACCATTTGATGGCATTCATGTATTTCTAAGCTGTGTAACCATTACCGCCATCCATTCCAGAACATTTTCATCACCCCTAAAAGAAAGAAGCCCACACCCCCACAAGCGGCCCCTCTTAACTCCGCCCTCCAGGTCCTGCAATTGTTCATCTGCTCTCTGTCTCTGTGGCCTGGCCTCTTCTAGACATTTCATACAAATCCAATACGTGGCCTTATGTGCTGCCTTCTTTTTAGAGTTGGCACGGTGTTTTCCAGGTTCATCACACTGAACTGTGTAAACCCTGTATTTTGAACAATAAGGGGCATTCCAGTTTGAGGACTATGGCAGCCCAGGGGCTCCTGAACAGAGACATCAGAATTTCCTTTTCTGGGAGCCTCTTCGGCAGGAACTGGTTGGCTGTTCATGGAGTCAGTTCCCTCTCCCTCCTGGGCACCCAGCCAGACTCCATCTACTGGCCTCCCCTGTAGCAGGGCACAGCTGGTGCCCCAGGTCCTGGCCACTCTCTCAGCTGGGAGATCTTAGCAGAGTGACTTCACCTCTCCAGGCCTTGGTTTCCTTTTGAGTCCAATGAGGCTGGCACTTTGGGAGGCCAAGGCAGGCAGATCACTTGAGCCTGGGAGTTCAAGACCAGCCTGGCCAACATGGCAAAACCCTGTCTCTACCAAAAATGCAATAATTAGCCAGGCGTGGTGGTGGGCACCTGTAATCCCAGCTGCTGGGGAGGCTGAGGCAGGATAATAGCTTGAACCCAGGAGGTGGAGGCAGCAGGGAGTGGAGATCATGGCACCTGGGCAAGGGAGGAAGAGTCCGTCTCAAAAATAAAATAAGAGTGACAACAGAGTGCCCACCTCCAAGAGAAAACTAAGTGAACTATTCTGCCAACCCACTTGGAACACAGCCGGTTCTCAATAAACCAGCTGATCCCATGAACTAAGAGCAGGACCATCAGAAACAAGAATCAAACATCACTGTGACCCCACCGCCCCACAAAGCTTGAAGGGGCGTGTGCCGGGGAAGGCGTCTTAGCCTTGGATGCAGATGGTGAGGGCAGGCCTGTCCAGTGCCCTCACACCCTGGCCTCTGGGCAGTTTCGGCTCCAGCTGGCAGGGCAGCCTCCTAGCTGCTAGAGTCTAGGGCGCCTGAAGTCACAGGGGCAGGGTCCAGGGCACATGCTTTGAACAGCTAAATGTCAGGAGAACTAGCCTCGCCCACTGTTCCTGGTCAGCCTGAATCATCTCTTCATTCCAAGCAAGCTCCAGGTGCACCCGGGAAACCAGCACAGCTGATCTTGAGTAAAACACAGGCAGGCCTGAGTCCACGCTGCCACTCACCTGCCGGCGTGACTGGGAGAGACCAAGCGAGCCACAGCTCTCTGGCTCTGAGCTGAGGTCTCCGGGAAGTGGGCTAGGAACACCTGCCTTAGGTGTCCTGAGCACCTACTATGTGCCAGGTGCCAGCTGGGCACCTGCCATCCACAGCCCATTGAATCATCCTAGCAACCCCCCCTGAATTCTCAAAGGCATGGAAGTCAAGTCAACTGCCCAATGTCACCCAGCTGGTCACAGTAAGAGCCAAGAATGCAGGCCAGCATGGGTCCCCTGCCAAGTACCTAGTCCCCACCCACCGTCCAGGGCACAGTAGGTGCTCACTGAGCACAGGCAGAGCCTGGATCCGCACCCCCACGCCTAGCAGCCACATAGCAACTCAGGCCCTGCTCTGGGGCAGGCAGGTCTGTGCTGCTGGTGAATGGCAGAGAAGGGAGGTTTGCTGAGGCTGATTTATCTCAAGAGCGAAGCAGAGAAGAGACAAGGAACACACCCGCAGGAGGGGAAGAGACGCCAGCATCCCCACAGCACAAAAGAACACAGCGTTGCTCCTCTTCGCCCTGAGAAAAATCAAGCACAGGCACGAAGCCAAGGGCAGGGGGAAAGGCGGTCCTTGCCCCAGGATGCTGGCAGGATGGGTGCGTTGGCTAGGGAGGGCAGCGGGCACAGCCAGCCCAGGAGCATCTCCCAGGCTGACCAGAGGCCCCCGTCCCTGCTGGGGACATGCAGGTTGCATCCCAAGTGCCGATGTGTGCCAGGGAGGGAGAGAAGGGAACACAGACAGGCCAGCTCTGTGACAGGAGCCCCTCCTCCCGCTGTCCTGACCTGCAGTGGCCCCACACCAAAGCCCACCTACGAAGACATTGTGCTCAGCCTGCCCTGATGGGATTTCTTGTTCTGTGCTTCGAGCTAGTGCGTCAGAGGCCAAAAACAGTATTTTACGCCCCTTAATTCCCTGTAATAGCTCCGTAATGGCAAGCAGAGGACTCCAAATACTGCAATAAAGGGAATGATAAGGCTTCGGGTCAGGGGGAGATTGGAGATGCCGAATGCAGAGTCCCTGATAAGCAGACAACTAAAGGGTTATTAAATGTGTGCTGGCGACCGGGTGTAATTGGAAAGTTATTAGATATGGAATACACACAGCACCCGGCAAATGAGTAATCAGGGACTAATTAAGCACACGCCACACGGCAGATCGCGCGGGAGAGGCTGGTGGCTGCCACATCTGTGACTGCAATTAGGGCCGCTCAGGCTGCAGTGCTCCCGGCTGGGGTGGGGGAGTGGCAGGGCCGGTGGGGGAGCTGCAGGGCGGGTGGGGGAGTGGGGGGCCAGTGGGGGTTATCCATCTCGGGCAGGGGCATCGCAGCGGGGGGTTGGGATCTGACCCTCCCCCGCCTCTCAGGGGCTGGAGGGAGGGAGGCGCTGGGCTCCTGCAGCCTTGGGAACAACAGAAGCTCAATGAGACACACGGTCCAGGCTTGAATAAATCAAAAGGCGGTTCTGATCTGTCCCAGGCTTCAAGTTTGGCTAGGTGGTGGCTGGCTGCAGTCGCCTGAGGACCCTGGAAAATCCACGAGACACATGCACAAAAGCATGACCCAGAGCCTTGCAGGCTTCTGCCAGGCAGGCCAGGCAGGAATGACCAACTCAATGTACAGATGGGAAAGCTGAGGCTGAGTGAACAGAAAGTGGGCAAAGGTCGCCCAGCCTGGACCCTCTTGCAGCAGGCACAGAGCACCTTGTCTGAGTTAGGGAAAGGAGCCTGCAGTTCCCAGAGAGGCAGTGACCAAGCTCAAGCGGAGACAGAGCGGCCAGGTGCAGCTGGGTGACCAAGAGGAGCTGGGACCTGGGCGGGAGCGATGGTAATCCACGGAAGGCCTCTCTGTGTCATGTCCCTGGCCTCAGCTTCCTCCTTCATAAACAAGGAGCTGAGAGTCCCGCCCATAGCTCTATGCTGGTTGGGTGGATGCACAGATGACTGGACAGATGGACATGCAGTGGAGAGATGGACAAGTGGATGATGGATGGAGGATGGACGGTGGATGGGTGGATGCACAGATGGAGGGGCAGGTGGGTGGATGATGGATGGATGATGATGGATGGGTAGACAGATGATGGACGGACAGATGAATAGTGGATGGATGATGGATGGATAGATGGAAGGGCAGATGGATAGAGGATGGATGGATGGATGATGAATGGGTAGATAGATGATGGACAGACAGATGAATAGTGGATGGATAATGGACGGATGGATGATGGACAGTAGATGGGTGGATGGATAGATGGAGGGGCAGGTGGGTGGATTATGGATGGATGATGACGGATGAGCAGATAGATGATGGACAGACAGATGAATAGTGGATGGATGATGGATGGATGGATGGACAGTGGATGGGTGGATGGATAGATGGAGGGGCAGGTGGGTAGAGGATGGATGGATGATGATGGATGGGTGGAGAAATGATGGACAAGGCAGATGAATAGTGGATGGAGGATGGATGGATGGATGGACAGTGGATGGGTGGGTGGATAGATGAATGGAGGGGAGGGTGGGTAGAGGATGGATGGATGATGATGGATGGGGAGACAGATGATGGACAGACAGATGAATAGTGGATGGATGATGGACGGATGGATGGACAGTGGATGAGTAGATGGATGGATAGATGGAGGAGTGGGTGGGTGGATGATGGATGGATGACGATGGATGGGTGGAGAGATGATGAACAGACAGATGAATAGTAGATGGATGATGGATGGATGGATGGATGGATGGACAGTGGATGGGTGGATGGATAGATGGAGGGGCAGGTGGGTAGATGATGGATGGATGATGATGAATAGGTAGACAGATGATGGACAGACAGATGAATAGTGGATGGATGATGGATGGATGGATGGATGATGATGGATGGGTGGACAGATGAAGGACAGATGACTAGGGGATGATGGATGGATGGATGAACAGTGGATGGGTGGATGGATGGATAGATGGAGGGGCGGGTGGGTGGATAATGGATGGATGATGATGGATGGGTGGACAGATGATGGGCAGAAGATGAATAATAGATGGATGGATGATGGGCAGGTAGATGGGTGGTGGACAAGATAGCTTGAACCGTGTGTCCCATTATATGGATGGGGTCACTGGGGACAGGAAAGCTAGCAAACTTGCTGTGTCTGGTCCCACTGTGGGATGGGTGGGTGGGGCATGAGTGTTTCCGGAAGCCTAACTAGAAAGCGGGAATCCATGTTGATGGCACACTCAGAGAGCCTCAGGACACACTCAGGCTCGGAGGCAGCTGATGATCCCTCGCAAGGCTGGGATAGGGCAGGAGCTCACTGATTCCCGAGGCAAGAGCGCCTCCTCATGGCTGCTTGGGTGCTGCTGGGGAATCCAGCCGGGCCAGGGTGAGGGGCCAGCGCCCCAAGATGTGGAGGTTCTGAGACCCTGGCATCAGCCTGAGAACCTCCTCCTGGGGGCCAGCAGTGGGAGCTAGGCAGAACTCTGACAGGCTTGCCACTCACGTTCTGTCTCTCCCAGGGACCCCCTCCCAGCCCCAGTGGTACCCTTCTCCATCCCCAGACTGCCCTGTGCCTGCTCACCTCCTGCCTCCAAGGGAAACAGCCTCCTGCTGACCCTGGGTATGCAGCCCTGCCAGGAACAGCTCTCCAACACCACGGGGCAGCGGCCTTCCCAAAACACCACACTTATCCTGCCAACCCCTTACCAAAGTTCTGATGCACTGTGGGATGGGCGGGTGGGGCACAAGTGTTTCCAGGAGCCTCACTAGACATCTAAGAGCAACATTATTTGGTTCAGTTCAGCTTTTTATCCACATTTCTGTCACACCTTCATGTCCACCCACCCAGTCAGCCACCCACCCATCACCCATCCATCCACCATTCACTCACCTGTCCAGCATCCCCTCACCTATCCACCATCCATCCACTCATCCACCATCCATCCATCCATCCATCCATCTACGTGTCCATCACCCATCCATCTGCCTATCATCCACCCACCACTCATCCACCCATCCACCTACCCATCATCCATCCACTCATCTACCCCCACCTGTCCACCATCTATCCACCATCCACCATCCATCTGCCTGTCCATCCCATCCACCCACCCATCATCCATCCATCCATCATCCATCCACCACTCATCCACCCACCTGCCTGCCATCTATCCACTCATCCACCATCCATCTACCTATCACCCATCTACCCACCCACCCAGCATCCATCCATCCATCCATCCACCACTCATCCGTTCATCCATTATCCATCCACCTGTCCACCATCCATCCATCATCTACCCACCTGTCCACCATCCACCCATTCTTCCACCATTCATCGACCTGCCCATCATCCATCATCCATCATCCATCCACTCATCCATCATTCATCTATCTGTCCATCATCTGTCCACCCATCCATCATCCATCTATCCACCCATCCATTATCCGTCCATCCACTCATCCATTTGTCCATCTGTCCACTGTCTATCAATCTGCCCATCCATTCACCTATCCATCCCCCCACACAGCCATTGTCCATCCACTCATCCACCTGTCCATCTGTTCATCATCCATCCACCCATTCATCCAATAAACGTTTATTGAGTACTGTGCTGTGCCTGGGATATGGCAGCAAACAAAACAGTCGAAAATTCCCACTGACATTCTGGCTGGGGAGACACAGTTTTCTAACATGACTATGAATAAACAAAGTGTTCATCTGTCGGTCAGTGGGAAGTGCCATAAAGACAAACAGCAGGAGAACAGGATGGAGGAAGGGTGGGTGGGTGGAGAAAGTAAGGGATGGGTGGATGATGGATGGATGGTGGTAGAGAGCTCATTTTTCATAGGCTGGCCACAAAGAGAGGACGTTTGTGAACAGACCTAAGGATTGGGGCACAAGTGGTATTTGGTTACAGAAAAACAAACAAACAAACAAACAAAACAAAACAGAGAAAACCTGAAGGAAAGGAGGACACCAGCCATGGAGACACCTCGGGAAGAGTGTTCCCGGAAGCAGGAACAGCGAGCACGATGGCCCAGAGGCGGCAGCACGTTTGCAAACCTTTTCTTAAAAGGCCAGATGGTCTTTTTGGCTTTGCGGGCTGCATGGTCTCTGTCAAAACCACTCAGCTTTGCCACTGCAGAACGAAGCAGCCTCAGACAACACCTAGATGAACATGCGTGGCTGTTCTAATAAAACTTTATTTGTAGACATTAAAATCTGATTCTCATATAATTTTTATCTGTGGTGAAATATTATTCTTCCTTTGGGTTTTGTTCCTGGCAATCATTTATAAATGTGAAAGCCTTTCTTAGCTCATGGGCCATCCAAAAACAGGCAGCCAGTCAGACTCGGCGCGCAGGCCCCTGTTCTAGAAGCGGAGAGGGGACCTGGGGTTTGGGAGTGGGTAGGAGGTGGGGTACGGTACACACTGAACTCCTAAACATGAGGAGAGTTCTTGCAGGCAAAACCCATCAGGCAGAGGGACCTGGGGAGGCGAGGCGAGGGCAGAGCAGACGGCTATGGCAGCCCCCACGGGGTCACCCGCATCTGTCTGAAGGCGGCAGGCAGCTCGTTCTGAAGCACACACAGCACCAGCCAGCTCGTCTACACCACCGGCTCCTCCTCTCCCTTCCCTCTCCCGTCTGGGAACCTGCATCCCGTTGGGGCCGAGGGCACAGACTCAGCCTTGCCTGCTTCAAAGTCCCTGCAGGCAAGGGACTCCACCTCCCTGGGCCTTGGCTTCCCCATCGGTGAGATGGACACAGTGACAGTGCCGGCCTCCGGGGCCAGCGGCCAGGGCCCGAGCCTGTGTTGTGAGGCTCCGGGACCGGGCACTGCAGGGCGGACAGTGGGGCAGCCTGCGCTTCACACACTCCCCGTGCTCATCCCACGTGCCCCGCACGCCCGCCTCCTACACGTGTGTCCCATCGTCGCTTCTTAGAAGGGCACCTCTTGGCCCTGAAACAAGGGCTGCTGCCATCCTGGGAGCGTTGGGCAGCTCCCAGAGCAGGGCTCAGCTCGGCCCAGGGCTCCGGGCAAAAGGAACGTGTTGGCCACTCACAAACCTTGCCAGCTGTCTAAGAGTCCCCTCCCATCCCCAAATGCCCCCTGCCTTCCTCCCAGAATGTTCTCTGCCTCCTCCTCAGCCAAGAACCCACCCACTTTCCCCGAACTTTATCCCCAGCTCCCCTCCCTGAACAGAGACGGACCCATCCCCGCCCACGCCCGTTCACACCACATCCCAGGGCGAGAGATTCGGGCCAGGGATCTGCACCCCCAGGCCATCAGCCCCCTGTGAACCATGCTCCCAGGCCCCGGCACGGCAGCCCCAGCACAGCTGCTGGAGAGGTGTATCTGAGTTACGTAAGGAGCCATGGTCCTGGGGAACAGTGTTTCAGGCACAGGAACGGCCAGTGCAAAGGCCCTGAGACGGGAGTGTGCCTGGTTGAAATTGAGGAAGAGCAAGGAGCAGGTGCTGGGGAGGAGCCAGGGAAGCAATGGGTCCCATTTTGGAGGTCCTCACGGGCCCCTGGGAGACTCTCTCACTCATAGTGAGCGTCCTGAGCTAAAGAGACATCATTTTGATTTTTGCCTTTTGGAAATTCCAACTTTTTTTTGAGTCAGGATCCCACTTGTTGCCCAGGCCGGAGCGCAGTGGTGCGATCGTAACTCACTGCAGCCTCAACCTCCTGGACTCACGCGATCCTCCCACCTCAGCCTCCAGAGTAGCTGGATCTAAGGGCATGCACCATGATGCCCCCCGCCAATTGTTTTATTTTTTGTAGAGACGGGCCCTGGCTATGCTGCCCAAGCTCATCGAAGTCCGGGCTTAAAGTGATCTTCCTGCTTCAAGCTCCTGAAATGCTGGGATTACAAGTGTGAGCCACTGCGCCCGGCCAACTTTTGAAGCTGAGATATTTGCAGATTCACTTGCAGCTGTAAGCAGTGATGGCGCCACCCCGCACCCCCCAACCCCAGCCTCCAACAGGGGTGACGCTGGGTCACTGTATACCCGCCACAAGCAGGAACTGAGAACCACCGACCTGCTCTCCACTCTAGGACCCTGTCACCTGCAGCGCGGTACGTCAATGGACTCACACTGTGCTTGCTCTTCGGGCCGGCTTTCCCATTCAGCAGGTCCCCTGGAGATGTACCCACACTCCCCGGTGTACCCCCACTTCGTTTCTTTCCATTGCTGAGCAGCGCTCCACGGTTTGCTTTGTTGAACTGGTTGCTGATTTCAGGTTTAACAGGATCAAGAAGCACCTTCCTCCCAAGAGGCTGAGGGAGGCATGTCCGGCGGCTCAGCTGCTCCCCTGCGCCCCCGGGCACAGTCATGCTCCCCACGCTCCCTGCTGCCCACCACCCCCTCCTGTCCTCAGGGACTGTGCCAGGCTTTCTCTGCTGCCCCCCACTTACCAGCAGCAACCCTTCTCCATGCACAAATTGCATGGAGAAGGATACAATTTGTTCATGGAGAGGAGGTGCCACTGAAAACGGGGGGCCAGCAGGGACACCCCATTTGCTAGGTACCTGTGTGGCACAGTGCTCCCCCGATCTCACCATGGCCTCCTCTGATTCCCAGGCTGGGGAGACTAGCAGCTATGAGCAGCTAATGCTTAGAGCGTGTTCCCTGTTGAGATGTGGCTCAGAGAAGTTGAGCAGCCTGCCAAAGGTCACACAGCCTGAAGACGACAGACTCTGGCCCTGGTGTGCCCTGAACCTCACAGAGCCAGATCCTTGCCACACGTGCTCTGAGGAGGAGGAATTCATCCAGCAGGCCTCCCAACAGGATATGACAGTGGGGGCTGGTGGGGCTGCCAAGGCCCAGGTCCTGGGCTCCCAGCTCAACCGTGGGCCACCACAGGTGACATGACATCATGACCGTGAAGGAGCAGAGCACCTCATGGAACAGAGTCAGTTTCTCCAGCGCGGACGGGGCATTCACTGAAGTGATCACTAGACTATTCATTTTTCCCCAGCCCTTGCCGGGGTTTTACAGTGAAAAATGGCAGCTGAGCCGCAGGGAAATTCTTCAGGGTGACAAACATAAAAATAGCTCTAATTGAAGTTGATAGAAATTATACCCTTTAAAAACACACGTCCAGATGCACTGGCTACAACGTGAGTTAACGCCAGGGCAGGGTTTCGGTCACAGGATGGTGGAAACACAGTGACAGCCACTGCAAACAGCCTCAGGAGATGTCACTTCTGCTTGGTGGGCCCCGAGGTGTTGGGAAGGTGGCAGTGACAGGCTGGAGGGCTGGCCACCGGGTCCTGCAGACACAACCCCACTGCTCACTAGCAAACCCCTGCACAGGGACAGCGGGCAGTACCGAAACAGAAAGATTCCCTGCCAGCCTACAGTTCACTGTCGAGAGACAGAGGGTCTGTCCCGGGCACCCTGAAGGCCTGGGGACTGAGGCCATCAGCTCGTTACCAGGCAACGCTTCGGTCCAACCCCAGCCGTCACCATGAGGCTTTCTTCCCTAAAGCCTGATGCTTTTGAAACTCACACATTAAAAAATGTAAGTAACAGGCCAGGTGACGTGGTTTGTACTTGCAATCCCAGTGCTTTGGGAGGCCAGGGCAGGGGGACTGCTTAGGGCCAGGAGTTTCAGACCAGCCTGGGCCACATAGTAAGGTCCTGTCTCTTCAGAAATTCCATTTTAATTCATTTAATTATTTAGAGACACAGTTTCACTCTGTCACCCAGGCTGGATTGCAGTGGTGCGATCTCTGCTCACTGCAACCTCCGCCTCCCAGGTTCAAGTGATTCTCTTGCCTCAGCCTCCCGTGTAGCTGTGATGACAGGCACCACCACCAAGACCAGCTAATTTCTGTGTTATTAGTAGAGACAGTGTTTCACCATGTTGGCCAGGCTGGTCTCGAACTCCTGACCTCAAGTGATCCACCCGACTTGGCCTCCCAAACTACTGGGATTATAAGCGTGACCCACCACACCAGGCCTCTACAAAAATTTTAATAATTATCTGGGCATGGCGGTGCATGCCTGTGATCCCAGCTCATCAGGAGGCTGAGCTAGGAGGACCACTGGAGCCCAGGAAGTCAAGGGTGCAGTGAGCCAAGATCCACTGCACTCCAACCTGGAAGACAGAGCAACACCCTGTCTCATAGGAAAAAAAAAAAAAAAAAGTCAACAGCAGATGCCCTAGAGAGCTAAGAAAAATTCTCATGCTCTTGCACACAGTGACAAATTGACTTTTAGCAGTCAGGAAGGTTTCAATTCAGTGGATGGAAGAATAATAAATATAATGGCAATAAAATGATCATCAACCAGGTGCAGCATCTGCTCTGTGCTCTGCCCCGTTTTAAATACTTTCCACATATTTTAATCCACTTAATCCTCGCAACAGCCTATGAGGTAGACACCGCCATTATCATCATCATTTTCCAGATGAGGAAACTCATACAGAGGCTCAAAGAGGTTTCGTAACCTCCCGGACTGAGGGCCGGGGCAGAGCTGGGAGGGGAGAGCTCGGGGCTCCAGCCCACCCTCCCAGCCACCTGCAGAGCCTGTCAGCCTGACACATGGGAGAAACCCCTCGGCCCACTGACCTGCAGGAAGTCCCTCTGTTCATTCTGAAACCCGAGCTAGGAACGCACCTCGCACAATAGTATTAGGAGCTGGTCCTGAACACTCAAGCGATGATGATTTTTCTTTCTTTGTTTGTTTTTAAAACAGGGTCTCGCTCTGTTGCCCAGGCTGGAGTACAGTGGCCCGATCGGGGCTCACTGCAACCTCCTCCTCCGGGGTTCAAGTGATTCTCCTGCCCCAGCCTCCTGATTAGCTGGGATCACAGGCACGCCCCACCATGCTCAGCTGGATTCCTTGTGGCGATCAAAACAGGGAAAGACCTGGCTTCTGTGAGGCTGACATTTCAGGTTACAGGAAGACAGACGATGTGTATCCACTCCTTCTGGTGCCACAGGCAAACACGAAAGTCACCGAAAATGAAAATGCAGACTCCGTTTCCTGGCGTCCAGACACAATTCAAGAGTCTAAGACTCTCACCAGCAAAGGATTAAGAGTCATTTTTTTAAAGAGAAGAAAAATGTAAAGATTAAAAAGAACTGCCTCCCACCCGCACCCCTCGCCCGCTGCCTTCCGCACGTCCACGGAAAGAAATCTAATAACATGAGCCATGGAGAAGACAGCAATTTCAGTGCCTTTTCACTGTCGCCTTCCCTGAAAAGATCTGAAGGGAATAATTGACTGAAGTGAGTCCCAGTTGGGGTGGGAAGGGGAAAAGGAAGCGTGGGAATAAAAGGCAGAAGCTTCTAGAAAGGGCACAGCATGCAGGCAGAGTTGTGCCAGGGCCCCGTCGGCGCTGGGGCTGTTTGTCCAGAGAAATCTCGGCCGGAGCGGGCAGAGCCCCAGTGAGGAGGCACTGAACGGGTGCCTGCAGAGCTCTGGGAGAAGAAATGTGCCACCCCCACGGGAGGTAAAAGACGTCCCCGGCTGGGAATCTCGGCTCAGCCAGCTTGGCATCCATGCCAGGTGGACTCCAGAACAGGCCATGGGGAAAACCAACTTGCAACCACGTAAAATAGCACGAGAATTACTACGGGCCTGGCAGTGTGGAGAGGGAAATGACGCCAGACCCAGTGACCTCCCTCCCAGGGGACAGCGACAGTTCAGGGGAGGAGAGCAGAACTGGGGGCATCAACCTGCCTGTGACAGTCAAGGAGTAGTTACATGACCAGCTGAGACTCCGCCTAAACACCCACCCCAGCGCTGAAACCAGCAATGCTCTTAGGATGAGATACCCCGTGATTCCGCCCGCTGCGTGCCAGGCCGAGCTCTGCGGGCATGCGCTCACTGCATCCTCAGCAGCATCACGAGGGTAGGGCGGCTGGCAGCAGCGCCTGTCCACCACAGCTTGCCCTCCTTCACGCACTGACTCGGTCACTCTGGGCTGTGTGGCCACGGGGAAGCGGCTAAACCTCTCTGGGCCCCAGCCCCCTCATCTGTAAAATGGTCACAATGACAGTACCTATCTCACAGGGGAAAAACAGTGACCCACAGTAGATGCATTTAGACTCCTACCTGGCCTTTGGGAACGGCTGGATAAAACCTAGAGGATTTTATTTTCCCTCACAGTAACCCCTTAATTGTTTAATGTCATTTAAGTTATTTCATTTTAATTTAACCGCATGTGCCATGCCCTGTTCAAGCACTCTGCAAATCTTACTTGCTTGATCCACACACGCCTATGACAGGTTCTATCATTATATGCCCATTTGACAGAGGCAGAGACTGAGGCAGGGAGGGGGAAGTCAGCTGCCTCAGCTCACACAGAGCCAGCTCTGCACCCAGATGCCATCGTCCTCAGCCTGCACTGCTAACCTTGGCACATCCACCACTGAGAACTGCCCGGAAAGTCAGGAGGGCACTCAGGGTGGCCCCACCACGGGAACAAGGTTCAGCGGCTGAACGCACCCAGAGGTGAAGCCAAGATACAGAAAAAGCTGAATCTGGAGACACTGAGGGGGAGGATCTGCCAGGGCAGCAATCAGAAAGGAGGACGAAGCGGGTGACGATGCCCAGGCAGCCCGCCCAGGCCCAGGGCTATAGGCAGCACGGGGCAGGCGGTCAGGAAGTAGGTGTCCCCGATACAGCAGGGCCCCTCGTGCTCGTGTGGGGCAGCAGGAAACTGCCCACGATGCTCCTCAGCCATTCTCCAGACCTCTATTCAGACCCCGGGTTTGCTTTCGGTCACTACGAAAAGGAACAACAGCCACCAGCGCCCGAGCAGGGAAGGTGGGGCCTCTGTGTGTCTACCCGCTTGTTCCAGAGGTGAGGGAGAGCCCAGGGGTGTTCCTAGCACCCGCAAAGCTCGGAGGTGTGAAGAACCCGAAAGGTCATCTGCTCCATAGTCTCAAACATCGAGGCTGGGTCCTGCGTGAGACCAACACGGAGTGCTCTGGCCAACGACTTTCAAAAAGAAAACCGAGGCCGGGCGCGGTGGCTCACACCTGTAATCCCAGCACTTTGGGAGGTCGAGGCGGGCGGATCACAAGGTCAGGAGATCGAGACCATCCTGGCCCACATGGTGAAACCCTGTCTCTACTAACGATACAAAAAATTAGCCGGGTGTGGTGGCATGAGCCGATAGTCCCAGCTACTCAGGAGGCTGAGGCAGGAGAATTGCTTGAACCCAGGAGGCGAAGGTTGCAGTGAGCCGAGATTGCACAACTGTACTCCAGCCTGGGCAGCAGAGCAAGACTCCGTCGCAACAAAAAAAAAAAAGGAAAGAAAGAGAAGAAAATTGAATGGAATAAAAATACTGAATGCGCCACGTCGTGAAAACACCAGAGGCTGACACATCCATTTCAGATGTCAGGTGTATGGCTGCATTGCCGGGCCCTGAACAACCAGGACTCCTGCCCTCGGGCCCTGTGTCAAGAGGAGCCCAGCCCTCACCACACCCAGGGGCTCCAGAAGGCAAGCAGACACACAGCTCAGGGGAAAGGCCCCCAGCCCATCCCTGCTCCAGGACCCCGTTTCCCTGCTTCAAAGTCCTGAGTGCATGGCAGGCCTCCCTCTAGGTCTATCCTCCTGAGGGGTCTGTGCTGCCAGTGAGCCCACCCCTAGGTCCACAGGGTAGCATGAGCTTTGAGGAGCAGGCTGGGGTGCCCACAGGCATGGCCTGGTATGACGGGACACAGTGGCTGGTGAGAAGAGACGGAACAGCAGGAGCCTCTGGCTGCAGTCTGTCACTGGCTGCTCGATGCTTGGGGCAGACCTGGGGGTGTGCATACGTGTGAGTGTGCATCAATGTGTGTGTGGGTACATGCACGTGTGTGTACATCTCTGTGAGTGTGTGTACACGTGTATATGTGTGCCTGTATGTATACAGGTATGTCTGCATTTGTGTGGGCATGCATGTACACAATCGTATGTGTGTCTGTGTGAGCATGTGGATGTGTGAACGTGTGGAAGTGCACGCATGCATTCTGGCACGAGATGTGTGTACATGTGCGTGCCTTGTGTGTGAGCATGCACATACGAACATACGAATTGTGAAGGCGAGGCTGGGTGTGGTAGTTTACGCCTGGAATCCCAGCACCTTGGGAGGCTGAGGTGGACGGATCACCTGAGGTCTGGAGTTCGAGACCAGCCTGGCCAACATGGTGAAACCCCGTCTCTACAAAACTTAGCCAGGTGTGGTGGCCGTGGTGGCCATACCTGTAGTCCCAGCTACTCGGGAGGCTGAAGCAGGAGAATCACTTGAACCCAGGAGGCGGAGGTTGCAGGGAGCTGAGATTGCACCACTGCACTCCAGCCTGGGTGACAGAGCGAGACTGTCACCCCCCCAAAAAAATGTGAGGGCATGTGTGTGTCATGTGCACACATGAACATGCTCACACGTGTGTGTGCATTAGGCTGTTCAGTGGCTCACAGCCCACCAAGCTGGAGAAGGCCACGAGTGTCCTACCCAAGCCACCAAGGCTGCGCGTGGCCTAATCCTGCACCTCTGATTCCGCCCCTTCCATGCTGAATACCAGCGACGAGCCGGCATCGCTGAAGCTCTGTCTTCAAAAGCGGATGAGCTGGTGGCTTAGGCTGGGAGCTCCTGGAGCAAAACCGTGGCCACCCCATGGCTCAGCGCCAGGCTTAATGAACATTTCTTGAATGAATAATCCAGGGAACAAACAAAGGCTCAAAAATCCATCAGCCAATCCCTGAACGCTGCTGGCGCGCCGCATGTTAGCAGGGCCAATGGGAGCTGATTAAAGCACCAAGGCCTGATGCTGCCGAATCAGCCCCGGTGACCCTGGAGTCCTGCGGAACCACAGCTGCCTCCCCACCAAGGCTTCAAGGAGGACCCCAGCCTGCACCCGGGGCGGGGGCAGCCCCCACACCCTGTTCCGCTGTGGCTGGGAGACACCAGGGTACCAGGAAGGCCTGGGTCCCCCGTGTCCTGACACGCGGTCCTTTCCCGGCTCTGTCCTCCTGGGCCCCCAGCCCCAGCTGCTAGAAGTCCACTCAGGCCAGCCAGCCAGCACGCTGGGGGCTTCTTTATGGGACATAAAGCAGGGAAACTCCACACAAATACACACTGGACGTGAGGTCTGAAGGGTGTCACGCCCTGCTTCCAGCCTGCCCTGCTGCTTGGAGGCCTCAGACTAGGCATCAGTTTCTTTGGGCATCGGGGTTCCCAACTCTAAAGTGGACACAGCCCCCTCCTCCTGCAACTGCCTGCCCCTGGCTCTGTACACATGACTCATTCTTGCTGGATCAAAGGTCTTGCTGATTAGAAAGCCGATTGAAGTCACTCGCTTGCTGAGGAAACCATGCCAAGTCAGTACCGCCCTCCACCGGAGGCCGCTCCGGGCCTCATCAGGGCCGCCCTGGGCAAAGGGCTGTGTCAGTGAAAACTCCTCGGGCCGCTTACCCCCGGGCTCAGAGCTGGGGCCTCCCAGGACGGATGGAGGGAGAGGAAATGACTCCCCTCCACCCTCCGAGGTTCCCTGGCTGGGCTATGAATAAATCAACACGAGAGATTAACGGGAGAAAAACCATGTTTAATTACATGCACAGGCACGGGAGTCCCACCGCACGGGAAACTCAAACAAGGGTCAGGTGACTGTCGCCTGTATAGATAGCATCCGAGCAGAAGGAAGGAGCAGGGGCCTGGGGCTTCTGGGGCTGAGGTGGGTGAGGGAGGAAGTGTCTGGTGAATGAGCCTGTCTTGCTGTGCAGATAAAGTCTCTCTGGTGATAAAAGTTGTCGGAGCAGCTCTTCCTGGTCACTAATGCAGCTCTCCCTCACAGATGCAAATTGCTTTTACAAAAGGACAGCTTTCAGAGCCACCCCGGCCTGCAGTTTCTCGAAAAGCCCACTGGAAACATGATGATGAAGCATATTTTGGGGTGGCACGTTCTGGTCTCCTACAGCTATATTTTGGGGTGGGGGGTCTTGGACCCCCACATTTAAGGGGAAGAAAAATGGCTTCCCTCCATGGGTCACACAGCCCCAATCAGGGGCTACACCCAGCGCCCCCAAAAGCCAATGCATTACCCCCGAACCTCAGAGTCCACCCTCTGGTCGGGACACCAGGTTCTTCAAGGATGAGCGGAACTCAGGGGACAGAGACAGGAGAGAACGCAGAGAAGGGGTGCTGAGACAGGTGCCGGGGAAGACGGGGGGCAAGGCCAGAAGCACCCAAGTGCAGGGGTTTGGCAACAGGACGGCCACACCGGCAACCCCGATGCAGCTCCCCACGCGGGCCCTGTCCAAAGTCAGCTCCAGAAACGCTGTGAGGTGTGCCTGACCAGGACTCCCATTTTCCAGATGACAAAAGCAAGGCCAGTGAGGCCCAGGGCCACTGGGTGGCAAGTGGCAGCTCCACATGCACACGCTGGATGTGCCCGCTTGACTCCCGTAAGGCCCTCGGGCCGTAGGGAGCCAAGGTGGAGCATAGAGCAGAAGAGTGCGGCCGCAGCTTCATCTACAGGGCGAGGAAGCCTCTGGGAGCTCAGAAGACAGCTTGGTACTGCACGTGGGGAGGGCGGGAGCCGGGGTGGCTGGAGTGGGAGTGGGTCTGGGGAAAGCAGAGGGTCCGTGTCCACGCACGGGAGGAGAGATGGTGTTCATCCGAGGCCGACGGGGACATTCTGGTTGTCACAGTAGGATCTAGCAGGAGAGGCCACGGGCACGGCGCAGCATCTTGCCCTGCACAGGATAGCCCCAAATGTCAACTGTGCCCAGGCGGAAGAAGCGTGGGCATCGTGCCTCTGGGTCAGGGAGGGCAGGCCTCAGTGCAGCTTGGGGGCCAATGGGGGACATAGCCCAAAGGGATGCCCACGCAGAGACAGTGGGGAGCTCCGGAAGTGAGAGGCCCAGAAGAGGCATCCTGGTCCAGAGCTGAGGACCCTCTTCGAGCCCCCACGCCAGCCGGCCCAGCTCCAAAGGCTTGCTCATGTATAACCTGGCAGGTTCCCAGGAGGCTGGTATATTATTGTCCCCATTGTACAGAGGAAGAAACTGAGGCCCGGAGCCACACAAAGGAAAGGGGCGGAGCCAGCTTCTGATACAGGCTGGCCTCAGGCACCTGACCTACGTCCTCCAGGCCCTGAGGGGGTCGGGAGGGCAAAGTGGAAGGGTCTGAGGCCCAGCAGCAGCTATGCTCAGAGGAGCCTGCAGGAGAGACGAGGAGGGTGTGTGGGAGGCTGGAAGGGAAATGTGATGGGCTGGGCCGGCATGGGGTCCGCTGCTCCATCACCCCGGCTTCTGGGGCTGCTGGGAGGGGATTTTGCCCTCTCAGTAAGGGAGATTGTTCTAGATGACCCGGGTAGGCCTGCGTGGATCGGCTAGGAGGCCTTCGGAGCCAGGCTGAGGCTTCCCTGAGGAAGGCGGGCCTGCCTGTGACAGCAGCTCTCACACCTGTCTGCCCCACCCCTCCTGGTGAGCGCCCTGCAGACGCTGGGCCGGCCCGACTCTCCGCTGTGAAGTCCACCCAGCAGTAAATACAGTGTCCAGCTCCCACCAGCTCTGCCGCTCTGGGTGAGTGTTGGCTGATCTGGGGGTTTCTAGAAGGGTCCAAGGCTGCAGGGTGCAAAGTGACAGCAGGTGGAGAAGTGGTCCCTGGTGGTGACGGTCTCTGGTGGCCTCTGAAAGGACACACTCTGGGAGCAAGTGGGGTTCAGTCTGAGATGCTGGTATAGACCACTCACAAAGGCCCCGGCTGGGGCAGGGGGTAGACAGGGGTTCTGAGGTGGGACAGCACCCTCCCTGGGGTGCCAGCACACGGTCTGGCCCCCAGACCCTCAGTGAAGGGCACTCGAAAGACAAGAAATGACCTGGAGGAGAGAAGAGACTGGAGGGCGGGGAGAGGAAGTTTCAGAGGGAGGTGTGGACGGAAAGAGGCTGAATCGGGTTTCCAGGCAGAAAATAACTAAATCCAGCGTGGGAAAAGCATCACACCACCCTGTCCCCTTGCTGAGGCGTCACAAAAGAAGCCGGGGGAAGGAGAGGCCTGCAGAGTCTGGGGAGCGCAGTGCGGCCCCGGCTTCTCAACCCCGCCAGCTGAGGGCTGGGGCAGGCACACATGGGGACGGGGCTTTGGGTTCCATCAATCATCTTAACCAAGAGCTGCTGGCTGCGGAGCCCGCTGTGTGACCTCGGGGAAGTCACATCCCCTCTCTGAGCCTCTGCCGCCCCACCTGGAAAGTGGGGACATTAGTCCTGGCTTTGTAGGGTTGCTGGAGGATCCAGTGAGTTAAGAAGGACGAAGCTTCTGCATTCCTTAGTGCGGTGATTCGGGAGAGGGTGGAATTCCCCCCATCCGGGTCTGTAAGCCAGGAGACCAAGGCACGCAGACCCAGGGGTTGATGGCTCCGCAGCCCCATCTCACGGCTGACGGCTACAGGACCCCAAAAGATAGAGAGCAGCAGTGCTGTGCTTTCCACCCCTAGATATGAGTCACCTCTGGTACTTGTCCCAGTTGCTTGGGTGTGACTGGGAGTCCGCCCCATCCCTGGCTCCCCAAGTGGAAATCTGGGGCAGTCAGTCCACAACAGCCCCAGCCGGTTGTTACCGGACCCCAGAGCTTCCACTTCGAGGCAGGAAACACTCTCTGGACGCAGAATTGCCATAAAGGTGATGCAGATCACCTTTCCTCCACAGGCCCCAAGGCTGGACACGCTCATTAAAGAGCTCAGGCCCTGCGTCTCAAGCTTCCTGAACACCAGAGGAGCCCCCTCAGGAGCGCTGCAAAGATAGGGAGTGGCAGGCACGGTAACTCGTGCCTGCAATACCAGCAATTTGGGAGGCCAAGGTAGACCGATCACCTGAGGTCAGGAGTTCGAGACCAGCCTGACCAACATGGTGAAACTCTACTAAAAAAAAAAACACACACACACACAAAAATTAGCTGGGCATGGTGGTGTGCACCTGTAATCCCAGCTACTCAGGTAGCTGAGGCAGGAGAATCACTCGAACCAGGAGGCAGAGGTTGCAGTGAGCTGAGATCACGTCACTGCACTCCAGCCTGGATGAGAGTGAGACTCAGTCTCAAAATAAATAAATAAATAAATAAATAAAAAGAAGGAAAGAAAACCCCAAAGACGGGAAGCGTTTCCTAACTCCAGAGGAGCAGCTGAGCTCAGAGAGGTTACATGCCTTGCCTAAAGCAACACAGCAGGGTCTGACCTCTCTAACTCCCAACTAGGTGGCCTGCCTTCAATCCTGCCCCAAAGCGAGGCTCTGAGGTGGGAACCATTAACAGATCCCACGTGCCTTAAGCAGCAAGACAAAGGCGACTGCCACACAGCAGCAGACTTCCCGCGACGGAGGTCCCAGGCTTGGGGTAAGGAGGAAGGAGGGAGATAGGGAGAGACAGGGAAGATGTGTCCCCAGGCCCCAGGGGCTCAGGCTTGGCCACTGACATTTGTCCAATGTCTCTGAGTCTCAGGGGGACTGAGAGAGGGCAGACTTGGGGACCCACGCAGATGTCATTTCACAGTTTAATGATGAAATATTTAAACATACAGAAAATGAAGCATCATGAAGCCCGGTGCCCACCCCTGCCCACCAGCACCCTTCCTGGATTGGCAGAGGCAGACAGCATGGCGGTGGGCTGGTGCAGCCCTCACAGTGCCCCAGGCCAGGCGCCTGCTGCGAGGGGCTGTCTCTGTGTCCCACTGCTGTAACAGTGGCTGTAACAACACATATCCACCCTCTCTGGAGGTGAGAAGTCCCACTTGGGTCTTGCCGGATTAAAGGCAAAGTGTGGCAGGGCTGGCCTGGGGGAGACTGTCCCTGTCCTTCCTTCCAGCTCCTCCAGGCTACTGCACTCCTTGGCTGGTGCCCCCCGCCCCCCCATAGCACTCCAGCTCCTCCGTCTGTCACCACACAGCCCACTTCCTCTCCTGCAGCATCAGTTTCCACCACCCTCTTCTGAGGACAGTCACAAGGACAACCCAGGACCCTCTCACGGTCTCAAAGTCCCTAGCTCACATCTGCAAAGCCCCAGGTGAGGGGATCGGGACATGAGCCCTGGGGTCCCTGCTCAGCACAGCACAGCAGGCATTTCACAGATGTGGTTCTGCTCATCCCCCACACCTGGCTGCCACCAGGAAGAACGCGTGCGCCGGGGAGCCCACCGGGGAGACTGCAGAGCACCTGGCAGGGGCATGTGCCAGTGGGGAGAAAATAAAGCAGGAAGCATGGGAGACCCCAGACGGACCTTCACCCCTGCCCCCCAAAGCCCTTTGCCCCCCGCCCCTGAGGCCCGGCCGTGTCCCCTCCTGCCCTCCGCCCTCCCCACACGCTCCCTCCCCTCCCATGCCCAGCCTTCTTCCCAGGCAGTCCCTGGAGTTACTGTTTTAATGAGTTCCTTGCCCTCTAATTAGCAGGTGCGGCTCTGAAAGGAAGTGCCTGGTGTTTACCCTGCGAGGAGCCTTTAATAACCAAGCCCAAGGAATCTGCGGGCTGGCTCTGGCCTAATCCCCTCGGAACACCGGCGCTTAATGAGCCCTGGCACAGGCCAACCTTCTCCTGTCCTCTCCCCGCACCCCGCAGCCCCCCAGGGGCTCCCACAGCCTGCAGAGACCCAGGCCTGGGCCCGGCGGGTGCCCGTCCACCTGCAGCCAGCTCTGTAGCCCCAGTCACCAGGGCACCAGCTGACATCCTTCCAGCAGCCCCTGCAGCCAGGGCTTGGACTAAGTGGCTGACTCTCATGCCCACCCTGCGTCTTCTCCATGCCGCCCCTAGCAGAGCCGAGACCCTGTATTCACAGCGAGAGGGGGCTCTGAAGGTCCTTCCCCACTCACTTCACACAAGAGCCCTGGGGGCAGCCAGCGTCCACTCCCCACCCCCATTTTACAGATGAGCAAACTGAGGTGCAGAAAAGCTCAGGCCTTGGCTGGCTTCTAAAGGGCGATGCTGAGTTTCCCACCAGGCTTGGTTTGATGCCAAGGCTGTGGCTCTTTCTGGGGGGCCCAGGGTGGAGTTGAGATGTTAAAACATTGGGGTCACAGAAGCTCTGGCTCCACTAGCGGCAGGGCAGTCCATTTCACCCCTCAACCCCCCGCGGGACGGTTGGGGGTCCCCAGTCCTGGAGAAGCATCAGCCACCCTGCAGGCCCTGTCATCCTCTTCCCCTGCCTGGCTGCGGGGGCGGGGGCAGGGGTGCAGCTGGGAGGTCTGGGTGCTCTCCTCTGTCCCTGTCCATCCACTCCACCGAGGGAGGCCCGGGGCAGGGACGCCCAGCCGCAGGCCTCTGCAGTCTCTGGAGAGGCGGAACCCATGAGGACCTGGCAGGGGCAGGGACATGGCGACAGGGAGGGACCCAGGCCCATCGTCTCCCTCCAATGCCCTACCCCACGGCAGGCCCCGCAGGGCCCACAACGGGACCTGCACCCTGAGCAGGAATATTCTGGAATATGTCGTGGCTTTTTTCTTTTACATAAATGGCTCTGCCTCTCCGCTGCTCGGGAAGCAGGGGCGCCTCCCACCCCATTCTGTGCCGCCGTTGAACAGCCCGCCGGTCGGTCGGCCGAGCTTGAAAGGCGCTCGGAGTGTTTAGGGGCGGGGGAGCCGCCGCAGGCGGCCTTTGTTGGGAAGCGGCTCCCTCCGGCCCCCGCGGCGCCTTTATCTGGCTCAGCGGCGGTTCCTGCAGCCCCCAAGCCTCTGAAGAGGTGGCTGGGGAAGCGGAACCCTCCAGGCTGTGGGCAGACACTGGCCAGGAGACTCTCCTCTGGGGTGCCAGCCCCACCCTGGACAGGGAATTTCAGGCCCTTCCACCCCCTCTGGAGTCGTGCTGTGGAGGAGGAGTGGAAACCGGGCCTGCCAGGCCTGGCCCCCCGCCAACTCTCCTGTCCTGTGTTCTGCCCTGGCCTGGTGAGAATGAGCTCCCTGGCATAGGTCAGGCATGCGCAGTCAAGCATTTATCGAGCACTTACTGCATACACTGCTCTGTGGCCAACATGAGGAGGAGAGCCTAAAACGCTGAGTGACCGTCAGGGCCATGACCCAGCAGGTCCACTTGACCGGAGCCAGCCGGATTCAGGCGTGGCCAGGGATCTGTGCCAGGCGATCTGGGGGTGGAGGGCAGGAAGGCATGGAGGACTCACCACCCCCTTCTCCTGGAATGTGGTATCAAGCAGGAAAGACGACATCCTCCCAAATAACCCGTATGTGGCAGGCTGTGAGTGATCCTAAGGGTTCACTCTCCCCTCGGGACCTCAGTTTTGCTCATCTGTAAAATGGGCAGGTGGAAGGGGTCAGAGACCTGTATGAGTCTATGCAGTCTGGACCCTCTGTCATGAGGATGGAACAAACACAATGTGTGTCAGATCATCGTTTCCAAAAATGGCCACAACAGTATTTCTCACCTCACATGCTCTTCCAGAACCTTTCAGTTTTTTGTGTTGTTTTTTGAGACAGTCTCACTCTCTTGCCCAAGCTGGAGTGCAGTGGTGCAATCTCCTCTCACTGCAACCTCCGCCTCCTGGGTTCATATGCTTCTCCTGCCTCAGTCTCTAGAGTAGCTGGGACTATAGGTATGTGCCACCATGCCTGGCTAATTTTTGTATTTTTAGAAGAGACAGGGTTTCACCATGTTGGCCAGGCTGGTCTTGAACTCCTGGCCTCAAACGATCGGCCCGCCTCAGCCTCTCAAAGTGCTGGGATTAAAGGCACAAGCCACTGTGCCGGGCCTTAGAACCTTCCAGTTTTGTCCCCTCCCCTTGGAACTCAGCAGGAGACGGCTGTCTGCATCTGCTAACAGAACAGTTGTGAAAGTGGCGGGTGCCTTGCAGCTTTGGGGGCTAGGTCATAAAAGTAATCCAGCTCTTGCTTTTGGGACGCTGGTCTTGGGACTCTGCCGCCATGCTCTAAGGAAGCCCAGGCTGCCCAGGGAGAAGCTCCTGTGAAGGAAACAAGCCCAGAACTAACCTAGCAGCCATGTGGCAGGTGCTCACACTGTCTTGGAAGTGAATACTCCATCCCTGGGGGAGCCACCTCCCCTGGCACCCTGGGAAGCGGGACCAGCCCTCCCTGCCAAGCTTTATGCAAATCAAAGGCCTGTGAGCAAAAACAGTGATTGTGCTTTTATGCTGCTATGTTTGGGGAGACTTGTCACAGAGTAGTAGATAATCTAAGAAACGTTTCTAGGCAGGAACTGGGTCTTAAACTGATAGGGACCCCAAAGAGTCTAGCACCTTCCAGGCGCCCACACGTGGTGCTGATCACAGTCTTTACCCTGGACATGAGCTGAAGCCACAAAGTAAGCACCAGACCGTTAATAGTCCGTTCTCACGCTGCTATCAAGAAATACCCGAGACTGGGGAATTTATAAAGAAAACAGGTTTCACTGGCTCATAGTTCTGTATGGCTGGGGAAGCCTCGGGAAACTTACAATCATGGCGGAAGGGGAAACAGAAGCAGGCGACAGGAGAGAGACAGTGAGTGCAGGCAGAGGAAATGCCAAACACTATCACAGCAAGGGCACGGGGAAACTGCCCCCATGATCCACCGATCCGCCGGGTCCCTCCCACAACGCCTGCACCTTGTGGGGGTTACCATTCAAAATGAGATCTGGGTGGGGTCGCAGCCAAGCCACATCACAGGCTAAACTCATTTAAACCGACAACAGTCATCCTCATTTTACAGATGAGTTCATTCAGACGCAGACATGTTAACAAACTCACTTAAGGTCACAAAGCCAAGAAGTGGTGGAAGTGAGATTCAAACCAGGCGGGTGGCTCAGAGTCCTCCCCCTTAACCCTTAGGCTTACCTACCCCTCCCAGGTGGTGGTGATGGGTCCGTATCCTGAATGAGCCAGGAGGGCATGGATTCCAGAGCTGTATGATCCCTCCAGTCAAGGGTCTGGTTAAAGTAGACACCATCTGGACAAACTTTCTACCCCTGTCAAGTTTTTCATATGAACATATTTTTAAAATTGGCTGAAGACTGGGTGCGACGGCTCACGCCTGTAATCCCAGCATTTTGGAAGGCCGGGGCAGGTGGATCACCTGAGGTTAAATGAGACCAGCCTGGCTAACATGGCGAAACCCTGACTCTACTAAAAATACAAATAATTAGCCAGGCATGTTGGTGCATACCTGTAGTCCCAGCTACTCCAGAGACTGAGGCAGGAGAACCACTTGAAGCTGGAAGGCAGAAGTTGCACTGAGCTGAGATGGTACCACTGCAGTCCAGCCTGGGCGACAAAAGTGAAACTCCGTCTCAAAAATTTATTAGTTATTTATTTTTGAGACAGAGTCTTACTCTGTCACCCAGGCTCGAGTGCAGTGGTGTGATCTTTGCTCATTGCAACCTCCAGCTCCCGGTTTCAAGCGATTCTCCTGCCTCAGCCTCCCGAGTAGCTGGGACTACAGGTGTGCGTCACCACGCCCAGCTAATTTTTGTGTGTGTGTGTATTTAGTAGAGACAGGATTTCACCATGTTGGCCAGGATGGTCTCTATCGCTTGACGTTGTGATCTGTCTGCCTCAGCCTCCCAAAGTGCTGGGATTATAGGTGTAAGCTATCATGCCCGGTCAAAAATTTAAAAAAAAAATTTTTTTTTTTTAACTGAAAAATAGTCTTTATGAGATCACAGGATTTTTGGTTTGAAAATCATGATCGTGATACTGGAAGAACTTAAGAGGTACAATAAAGAGCCCCCTCCGGCCCCAGAGGTTAAAGCAGCCTGAGATGCAAAGAAACACGGTGCCTGTCCAGGCCTAAGCCCTGCCTCCCTTGCCACTAAAGCTTTTTAAGACATTGAGATCTGGGCCAGGTGTGGCGGTTCACGCCTATAATCCCAGCACTTTGAGAGACTGAGGTGGGAGGATCACTCGGGGCTAGCAGTTTGAGACCAGCCTGGGAACACAGTGGGACGTCATCTCTATGAAAAGTTTTAAGAAGTAGCCAGGTGTGGTGGCATGCACCTATAGTCCCAGCTACTCAAGAGGCTGAGGTTGCTGGGCTCAAGTGAGCCCTGGAGATCAAGGCTGCAGTGAGCCGAGATTGCACCACTGCACTCTAGCTGCGGTGACAGAGTGAGACCCTGTCTCAAAAAAAACAGATAAAAAATAAAAATAGGCCAGGTGTGGTGGCTCATACCTGTAATCCCAGAACTTTGGGAGGCCAAGGCAGGTGGATCACGAGGTCAGGAGTTCAAGATCAACCTGGTCAAGATGGTAAAACCCCATCTCTACTAAAAATATAAAAAAATGAGCCGGGTGTGTTGGCATGAGCCTGTAATCCCAGTGACTCGGGAGACTGAGGCAGAGAACTGCTTGAACCCAGGAGATGGAGGCTGCAGTGAACCGAGATTGTGCCGCTGCACTCCAGCCTGGGTGAGACAGAGTGAGACACCATCTCAAAAAATAAATAAAAATAAATTGAGACACAACTTATACATCATAAAACGTGCCATATTAAAGCGTACAATTGAGTGCTTTTTACATTTTACAATGCCGTGGGACTAACTCCAGAACGCTTCCACCATCCAGAACAAAACTCCACACCCACCCGTAGTCATTCCCCTTTTCCCCTGGAATCGCCCTCCCCCAGGCCCTGGCAGCCACTCATCGGCTTCTCGTCTCTGTGGATTCGCATACTGGGCACTTCACTGATGGGGCAGACCCGCCCTCTGTGTCTGGCTTCGGGTTTCCCGGGCGCATCCATGTTGCAGCAGGAGCTGAGTTGTGAGTCGGTCTTCATTGCTGTATGGCCCAGTCATACTCCACTCTCCGGAAAGACCAGATTTTGTTTCTCCACTCATCAGCTGACAGCTTCTGTGCTGTTTCCACTTAGGCTATTACAAATAATGCCGCTATGAACATGTGTGCACAAGCTTTTATGGAACCGATATTCCGATGTTTTCTTTCTTTCTTTCTTTCTTTTTTGAGACAGCGTCTTGCTCTGCTGCCCAGGCTGAAGCGCAGTGGCTTGATCTCAGCTCACTGCAACCTCCGTCTCCCAGGTTCAAGCAATTCTGCCTCGGCCTTCCAAGTAGCTGGGACTACAGGCGTGGGCCACCACGCCTAACTTCTGTATTTTTAGTAGAGACAGGGTTTCACCATGTTGGCCAGGCTGGTCTGGAACTCCTGACCTCAAGTGATTTGCCTGCCTCAGTCTCCCAAAGTTCTGGGATTGCAGGCGTGAGCCATCGTGCCTGGCCACTGATGTTTTCATTCTTTTGGGTACCTAGAGTGGAGTAGCTGGGTCCTTGGGCAACTCTCCAATCCATCACCTGGGGAGCTGCCAGATTGGTTTCCATGGTGGCCACACCATATGCGTTCCCAGCAGCAGTGTGCCAGAGTTCCGACTTCACATCCTCGCCAACACTTGTTATTATCCGCCTTTTCAATTGCAGCCCCGTCATGGGTGTGCAGCGAGACCCTGGGTAAGCTTTCACATGCAAAGGGATCGGGTGGTGAAGAAGCAGTTCACAGAAAATGCTCCCAGGCTCAGGGCAGATCTGGGGTCAAGGCCTTTCTGGACTTGGAAGCTGTGTGGCCCTTGGTCAGATGACCAGCCACTCTGCGTCAACCTAAACCACAAGGCGGGACCCCTCGTGATCTAAGGGGAAACTCCGCACTCAACAAGGATGCAGCGTGTCAGGGTGATGACAGTGGAGCGTGGCACTCCGCCTGGGGACTCAGGTGAGTCCACTCAGGCCCTTGCTCGGGGCCAGCCCTGGACACCGCTCTCCAGGCCTCTGCCCACTCAGCCTGGCCAGAATCAGGGGTGGGGGCGGTTACTCTGGGAGTTGGCAGGTTCCCACCACAAAGGCTTTGGGATTCGGTTCCCCCATTTCAGGCCCTACCTCACCTCCCATGAGCTTCCGGACCACGCTGTCCACCCAGCGACTGCCCCTCCTTCAGGCTGGCGCCTTCCCCCCACGATGCCCTGTCTCTCTTCTCCCGAATTCGGCTCAACCTGGCAGCCTCCTGAGAATCTAACTGCCAAGGCCTGGCCCACCAGCACCCCAATCTCTAAGCTTTCACCCTTTCCAGAGGCAGCCCCAGTAGGCCAGTAACCCCATCTTGCCATTTTGTGGTCTCCAGCATCCCTCAGAAGGTTCCGGAAATGTCAAGCCTTTGGCACCAAGTGCTGTCCCCACCCGGAGACTGCACAAAAACGCTCTGTTGGACCATGTGACCCAATCTTTGGTTTCAGGCCCACCTGAAACTGTCTCTCACATCTTGCCCCAAGATTCTGTCTCCACCACGAACCACAAACGGTCAGAAACAACACATACAACGCCTTGCCATGTCTTCCCTTCCAAATGCTATTTTGGGAGGTGACAAAATAGGAAAAACCATGAGCTTTTGACTCAGCCCAACCAACATCTGGTTCCCTGCAGGTCACTGACCCCAAAGTTGTCTGAGCCTCAGTTTCCTCAAAAGCAAAATGGAGGCCAGGCATGGTGGCTCACAACTGTAATCCCAGCACTTTGGGAGGCCAAGGTGGGCAGATCAGAAGTTTGAGTCCACCCTGGCCAACATGGCGAAACCCCGTCTCTATTGAAATAGAAAAATCAGCCAGGAGTGGTGCTGGGCGCCTGTAATCCCAGCTCCTTGGGAGGCTGAGGCAGGAGAATCACTTGAACCCAGGAGGCAAAGGCTGCAGTGAGCAGAGATCACGCCACTGTACTCCAGCCTGGGTAACAGAACAAGCAAGACTCTGTCTGAAAAAATAAAAATAAAACAAAATGGAGATAACAGCCCTTCGCTGGCAGAGTCACAAAGAGGGCGGGAAGAACATTCCAGGGCATGGCCGAGAGGTCCTGAACCCCACAGACCCTGTAAGTATCCACTGTGGGCTCACTGCAGTACGAACAGTCCCTTGGTCACTACTGGCTAACCTCCTGTGATTAGGTTTATGTATTTATTTTTCTTTGCAACAAGGTTTGAAAGTGTAAACAGTGTGGCCAGTTACAATGATTCCAGAAGCCTCTGGGAGTTCTCAGCAACTCTGGGTGGGCTGCTCCCCACCCCCCGCCAACTGCCACCTTCCCCACCCTGCCCGGGGCTTTGCGGGTGCTGACCCAGCTGGTGCTAGCAGACCCAGACTGGCCTCCAGGGATGGCAGAGGCCGCCCTGTTTCCTGGAACGTGTGCCATGTGACACTGAGCGGACCGCTGGCGAGCCGGGGGGGATGTTGAACTTGGAAAGGACACTGCTCCGAGTGCCTTGGAAGATCCACCGAATCCCAGCCCTTCTGACCTGCACGTTGCTGGGTGCAGAGCCTCAGGCACCTTTCCACGCAGGCTCCATGCCAGCCCCTAGCAGCGGTCACTACCCGGGCAGGGAGGAGCCGAAGTCAGGCTCCGTGGGTGGACACGGCCCTGGCGGGCAGGAAGCTGGACTGGGTTCTGGCTCTATCCGAACTGGCTCCGGGACTTTCGCCTGCATCTGCTCTGGCCCTTCTTGGAGCCTCGGTGTCTGAGGCTGTTAGTCTAGATGATCTAATCGGCCTCGAGATTATTCCGTCAGTTACAGGCAGAATTCTTTTTATTTTTTTAAGACAGGCTCTCACTCTTGTCGCCCAGGCTGGAGAGCAGTGGCAGGGGCTCAAGCGATCCCCCCACCTCAGCCACCCGAGTAGCTGGACGACAGGGGTGCACCACCACACCCAGTTACAGTATTAGTTCCTTTCATTTTTTTGAGATGGAGTCTCACTCTGTCACCAGGCTGGAGTGCAGTGGCTTGATCTCGGCTCACTGCCACCTCTGCCCCCCGGGTTCAAACAATTCTCCTGCCTCAGCCTCCTGAGTAGCTGGGACTACAGGCACACGCCACCATGCCCAGCTATTTTTTGTATTTTTAGTAGAGATGGGGTTTCACCATGTTGCCCAGGATGGTCTCGATCTCTTGACCTTGTGATCCATCTACCTCAGCCTCCCAAAGTGCTGGGATAACAGATGTAAGCCACTGCATCTGGCCCTAAAAAAAAATTTTTCTAAGAGATGGGTCTTGCTCTGTCACCCAGGCTGGAGTGCAGTGGCATGATCACAGCTCACTGCCGCTTTTGACTCCAGGGCTCAAATGATCCTCCTGCCTCAGTCTCCCAAAGTGTTGGGATTAAAGTTGTAAGTTACCATGCCTGGCCTCATTTTTCATTTTTAGTACAAACAGGGGCCTCACTATATTGCCAGCAGAATTCTTTTCCTCCTTCCTTTGAAGCAAAAATAAATACATAATTCAGATAGAAGCAGACCGGCTCAGGTGGAGGAGGGCAGACTCTGCCTTTGCCTGCCCCTTTCCTTGTGCTGCGGCCTCTGAAGGCCCCGTGCTGAAGAATTCATTATTTCAAGGATCCCTTGGGATTGCACAAGCCTGCACACTTGAGCTATATGAGCATCCACTCGGGCTACAGATGGAGTTGAGCACCTACTATGTGCCAGGAACTGTTCTAGGAGCCGAGGATACAAGACAGACCAGGTCCCTGTCCTTCCGGATGCCTGGAGGCGTCAGAGACTGGCAGATACACATACAATATACAAGGGGCAGGAGGGGGCGCAGAGGAAGCTAAGGCACCCTAAATAAGATCGAGGTGATGGAGGCAGGGGGCGCAGAGGAAGCTACGGCACCCTAAATAAGATCGAGGTGACGGGGGCAGGGGTGCAGAGGAAGCTAAGGCACCCTAAATAAGATCGAGGTGACGAAGGCAGGGGGCGCAGAGGAAGCTAAGGCACCCTAAATAAGATCGAGGTGACGGAGGCAGGGGGCGCAGAGGAAGCTAAGGCACCCTAAATAAGATCGAGGTGATGGAGGCAGGGGGTGCAGAGGAAGCTAAGGCACCCTAAATAAGATCGAGGTGATGGAGGCAGGGGGCGCAGAGGAAGCTACGGCACCCTAAATAAGATCGAGGTGACGGGGGCAGGGGTGCAGAGGAAGCTAAGGCACCCTAAATAAGATCGAGGTGACGAAGGCAGGGGGCACAGAGGAAGCTAAGGCACCCTAAATAAGATCGAGGTGACGGGGGCAGGGGGCGCAGAGGAAGCTAAGGCACCCTAAATAAGAGCGGGGTGATGGGAGTGTGATTTTTAGGGAGTCATGTGAGCAGACTCCTAGAAGAAGTGAGGAAGGGAGCTCTGGGCATTCTGGGCAGGAGGGCGGCCCAGCATGGCTGCCCTGTGGAGGAACAGAAAGAAGGCAGTGCCTCCAGGCAGCCGTGCGGCGTGGGGAGAAAGGATGCAGGTGCTAGAGAGGCCGAGTGTGCCGGCTGAAACAGTGTTTCCCACAAAGTCATGCTCCTCAAACCTCAGATTCTGAGCCTTTTTGGGAATAGGGTCTCTGAAGATGCTAGTAGTTAAGTTGAGGTCACACTGGATTAAGCGTTTTTGTAAGAAGGGAGGACGCAGGCCAGGCGTGGTGGCCCGCGCTTATAATCCCAGCACTTAGGGAGGCCGAGGTGGAAGGATCACTTGAGCTCAGGCGTTTGACACCAGCCTGGGCAACAGAGAGAGACCCCATCTCTACAAAAAGTGAAAAAATAAACAATATTAGCAGGGTATGGTAAGGGGTGTGTGTGCCCGTAGTGCCAGCTACTCGGGAGGCCGCGATGGGGATCGCTCAAGCCTGGACGGGTGAGGCTGCAGTGCCAGTGTGGGCGGCACAGTGACACCGTCTTCAAAAAAAAAGGAAGAGAGGACCCAGAGATGCAGAGGGGAGGGCCGGGTAAAGACTCAGCTGAGACGGGGCGATGGAGCCGCAGACGCGGGAAGGCTGGGCCGGGAGCTGAAGAGGCAGGAAGGGGCCTCCGTCCGGGCCCTCAGCGGGAGGGGCCCTGCCGCCACGTGGATGTTAAACTTCCGGCCTCCAGAGCTGGGAGGGAACACACCTCTGCTGTTTGCAGACGCCCAGGTCTTGGTAACGTGTTACGACAGCCACGGGCAACTCTCCACCCAGGCCGGGACGTTCGCTCTTACTCAGGTAGGAGAGGGGCCCGTGTGGACCTGGGGCTTGGGAAGGCAGGAGCTGACTGGCATCGTTAAAGGGTCTGGTCACATCACGCTGTGACCCTGCCCAGATGGTCTGTGAGCTCTTGGATTCACCTGGTGAGAAATGGGCATTTCCTCTCCGTACGTCCAGGCCTCACAGGGGGCAAACAGGCCCGGTGTTCTGCGTGAGCAAAAGGAACCCTGCTCAGGCCTCCAGTGACAGCTCTGCTCACCCGTGTGCCTCCCAAGGGCCCACTGCCTCCACGGAGAGCGACCAGGGCCCTGCCAGGTGGGGCCACAGCTGCCCCCTCCGCCTCCCCGCCATTCTACTCTGGAGGCCCCTGGCAGCAGCGTGGGTTCCCCGGCCCGACTGCCTCTCCTCGTTGCCTTATTTAAAGTTTCCCAGACAGATTGCTCCTGTGAAAATGTGGGGCCTATCATTATCCATCCGAGAACCTGTCATTTGTTTTTAAAGAAACGCAACCCCAAGAAGAAGTGAGCCGGCTGGGTAGGGGCAGCCCCAGGCTTTGCCAGTCATGAGCCCGGGAGCCAGGAAAGGCTTACCCATGGACTCAACAAGCATTTATTGAGCACCTTATGCTACCATGGCGCCTGGCAAACCTACGGTGCTCAATAAATGCTTGTTGTTTGACGTGCTGCCTCAACAGCACCTGCTCAGTTCTGGGATGTTGTACTGAATACAGACCCTTTGTGAGAAGGCCTTCAAAGGAGGCCGAACAGCTGTCAGACCTAACACCCACCTGAAATAACCCAGTCCAAGGCAGAATGTACAAATGCCCCTGAGACAGGCCTCTAAAACATCACAGGGGTTTGGGCGAGGTGGCCTCCTGTAATCCCAGCACTTTGGGAGGCCGAGGAGGGTGGATCACAAGCTTAGGAGATCAAAACCAGCCTGACCAACATAGTGAAACCCTGTCTCTACTAAAAATACAAAAATTAGCCAGGTGTGGTGGCACGCACCCGTATTCCCAGCTGCTTGGGAGGCTGAGGCAGGAGAATTGCTTGAACCAGGGAGTTGGAGGTTACAGTGAGCCGAGATCGCGCCACTGCACTCCAGCCTGGCAACAGGGCAAGACGCCATCTCAAAAAAAAAAAAAAAAGAAAAAAAAAAGGCAAAGAAAACAGAGTGAACTAATGCTGGGAGCGGCGTTCGAGGCCCCTGTGGAGCCTGTTCTGGGTGGAGCCTCAGTGTGCTCATCTGTGAGATGGTCACAATAATGTCTGCCCAGGACCTTGCCTGGCAACTGAAAAGCTCCAGTGGGCTCAGCACAGGGACCCCTTCACACAGGGAGTCATCAGCCCAACGCTCGCCACCCCACCGTCTCTGCTGGAACGGAAGGGTGGGGACGAGCAGGCTCCGCTGGCGGGGCGGACGCAGGCGAGGGCCCAGGAGCTGGCGTCTGTCCCGCTCCACTGCCACAGCTGCCCGGCTCACTGCAGGCTGGTTACAACAGGACTCGATCCAGAAGCTTCCATCAGGACTCCTGCTACACTGTCCCACCCAGTGCCCTGGCACCAATCGCAAGCTCTGGGTCATACGCCTTCTTTTCCAGAATTTTCATCACAAATTTCTGACAACTCGTGGTGGAAAGCTGGTGTTTTCTTTGGCTCTGAGACCCTCAACCTACCCCCTGGGCATTTGCCTAAATGTCAGGAGAGAAGAGGAGAAGGGAGGGGTGAGCTACACCGTGCTGGGCTCCACGAGTTCACACCTAATGTCACCTCCACCCCACGCTTCCAAGCTACAGATGATGCCCGCTTTCCAAAGGACACCAGACACTGGGTGATGCGCCATTCTGAGCGCCTTGGTCCTCAGGACTCCGCCTTAAACACTGCATCATCCATGTAAATAAGGGACCCAGGTCATTAACCAACAGCTCAGCATCACAAGTGGAGCCACCAGTTCAGGTGGCCCAAGAACTGGCAGCCGGGGAGGTCTCCTCAACCCGTGTCTCCTGCGGCACCACTCTGGGGAGTAATTGGGACGAGAGGCTGAGAAGCTGCACCCTCACCGCAGGCTGCTCTGGAGACTGCCCGGACACCTTGATTGAGCCGTGGCAACCCCACCGCTGGACGCTGACCTGAACGACGGTCAGGTGGTTGCCCCGCAACCGCCATTGTTCCAGGAGCTTTTCACAAATCACTCGTTGAGCTCCCACTACGGTGAGCCCCACTTTATGAATGAGGAGGCTGAGCACGTGGCGCACGCCCGTAATCCCAGCACTTTGGGAGGCCCAGGAAGGAATATCACTTGCGCCTAGGAGTTTGAGACCAGCCTGGGCAACATAGGGAGCTTCCTTCTCTATAAAAAATTTTAAAAATTAGCCAGGCATGGTGGTGCATGCCTGTGGTCCCAGCTACTCGGGAGGCTGACGGGATGATCACTTACCCCAGGAGGCTGAGACCGCACTGGGCCACAGTTGCACCAGAGCACTACAGCCTGGGGTCCAAAGTGGACCCTGTCCCCTTGTCCATAAAAAGGATGAGGAAACGGGGGCTCAGAGTGACCAAGTGACTTATCTTTTTCTGTTTGTTTGAGACAGAATCTCACTCTGTCACCAGGCACCAGGCTGGAGTGCAGTGGCACAATCTTGGCTCACTGCAACCTCCGCCTCCCACGTTCAAACAATTCTCCTGCCTCAGCCTCCCCAGTGGCTGGGACTTCAGGTGCACGCCAGCTAATTTTTGAATTTTTAGTAGAGACGGGGTTTCACCATGTTGGCCAGGATAGTCTCAATCTCTTGACCTCGTGATCCACCCGCCTCGGCCTCCCAAAGTGCTGGGATTAGAGGCTTGAGCCACCGCGCCCGGCCCCAAGTGACTTATCTTCCAGACACAGCCAAACTTCAGAGAGATGCTCTTGTCTGTGAAGGGCCCCTCAGCCTTGCTGGACCCAGGAGTCACGGCTCAGAAAGGACTGAATCCTTTAAGGGGTCTGGTGGTGGGCACCCCATCCCTGGCACCAGATCTGAGGCCTCCTGCCCACCACCATGGCACAGCCTCCATCCCTGCCCTGTGCAAACAAGGCTTTGTCCTGTTTGCCAGATCTCTGCAGACGATATTCTTCCTGACTGGCCTCCCAATCCCTCTCTTTCCCAGCTTTCTAGAACCTTCCCAGTTCTTTTGAGACCCACTCAGACCCCCACCTCCCCGAGGAATACCAGCCCGAGGCAGATGTCCAAAACACTCGACAACTCACACGACAGAGTTTCTGTCTTAGTCTGGGGTCTCCCAGAAACGGATGAGGCAAGAGCTGAGCTCGGGACCCGCACTTAGGAGGGATCACTGGATACACGGGTGGGCGGTGGGACAGGAAAGCGAAGGAGCCAGTGCAGGGTGCGTGAATGCTCACCAGCGTTCACCATGGGCACCGGGCACGATCCTGCCAGGGTCCTCAGGGACTGCGCAGATCGGGCCTAGACGATATTAACTGAGGGGCCGGGACTTGGAGGGAGGTCATCGTCTCTTCCTGGGGCTGCAGGCCGAGGCCGGTCCTGGGGGCATGTGCCCACTGCTGGAGCTGAGGATAGTAAGTCTGGTGTGCACAGCACACTGGAGAGCCACGGACCTGCTACAGGAATGAACCAGCCAGAGGGCCGCACACCTGCTGTCAGCAGCCAGGAAGTCCTGCAGCCCTGACACGCAGCCGGCACTAGTCCTGTCCACACCCAAAGGAGTCTTCTGATGTCACAGTCAGTACCACCAAAGGCCCGGTCTTGTCCCCACGTGATGCTCAGAGCCAGACCTGGTACCTGCCCAGCATACAGCAAGTGCTTAGTAAATGCTCATGGTTACACAGACACATGGCAAGACAGAGCAGAGACTTTTATGGGAGGGAATCAATGCACCTGAGTCTGCCTTAGGCCCCACAGAGCGCCAGGGCGTCTCTCCTGGGGCTCCTGCTCTGCAGCCCACTTGGTTTTTCCACTCTGTGAGGCTGTGCCCTGTGCCCCAAAGGGCTGCAGCCAGGCCCAGTGGGGTTCCCTGAGCCCAGGTTCAGCCCCCGACACCCTATCGTCTTGATGGGGAGACGTCTACTCCCAAGACATATGGGAAACGGGTCACAGCACCACTGTGGATGGCCGCCCCTGGGGGTCAGCACTCGATCTGCTGCAGAGGCCACTGGCTGATGTGCAGCCCTCAGTGAGGACGTCCGCTGTCCTTGCAGGTGGCCTGGTCCACGGAGGGCTGAGCGCTGACCGCCGCTGCCCCCTATCGGCCACAGGCAGTCCAGTCCCCTCAGTCCTGTGGACCTCAGTGACCTCTGCCCCAGTGGGAGAGACCTTAGATCAAAGCCTGCAGGAGTGCTCCTCACCCTGGGGAGGACACCCAGGCCAGGGGCTGGGAGGTGTGGGCGCCAGACGGCCTGGTACCTGACGATGACCTGGGATACACGTGGCTAGGGAGCCCTCGAAACGTACCCCGTGCAGACTGACACGTGCTATTAGCAGACACACCAGATTCTGAAGACTTGAGAGGAAAAAAGGAATCTCTCTCTGATAATTCAACATATTGATGACATGTTGAAATGATAATATTTTGAATATATTATGCTAGAGAGAATATATTAAAATAAATTTCACCTGCTCTTCCTTTTTCAAAGCGTGGCTAGCGGGAGACGGAAAGCAGCATGGGTGGCTGGCGCTGTGGTTCTGCACCAGTGGCTCAGGGAGCTCACGGCTCTATCAGGTTTCTGGTAAATTCCCTCCACCCTTTAGAAACAGGAGTCAGGCCACGTGGCCTCTGCCGTCCATCGGGTGGGACATTCGACGGTTCTGAGTGCTGATGCAGGAGCACCATGAGGGCTCGCACCAGGCCCGCCGCACGAGCCCTGCCTCTCCAGCCTGGCCTGCCCCCACCTTCCCCCACCCCCACTCCCACTCCCACAAGCGCCTCGCCCTGCTCCGGCCTGGATGCGGTCGATAACACTTGCTTGGTCCTGTCCTAGCCTGGCTTTGCTCCAAGGCCTTCATCCCCACTACTCAGGGTTGCCAAACACAGCAAAAAAGAATACAGGATGCCAGGCCAGGTCCGGTGGCTCACACCTGTAATTCCAGCACTTTGGGAGGCTGAGGCGGGCAGATCACCTGAGGTCGGGAGTTCGAGACTAGCCTGACCAACATGGAGAAATCCTGCCTCTACTAAGAATACAAAATGCTTATGTGTGGTGGCACATGCCTGTAATCCCAGCTACTCGGGAGGCTGAGGCAGGGGAATTGCTTGAACCCGGGAGGCGGAGGTAGCAGTGAGCTGAGATCGTGCCATTGCACTCCAGCCTGGGCAACAAGAGAAAAACTCTGTCTCAAAAAAAGAAAAAAGAAAAAAAAAAAATACAATCATGCCCAGTTCATTTTGCATTTCAGATACACAATGAACACGTTCTTAGTATAAGTATATCCCAAATACTGCATAGGATAGACTTTTACACTAAAAACGTGTTTGTTGCGTACGTGAAATGCAAATGGAGCCGGCAGCCCCAGCATGACTGGGTGCGTATTCCTCTCCTACCTTGCATGCGTCTCAAGTCTACACACGCCAGGCTGGTGGCTCCCCCAAGATGTGGGGGTTGGGTTTTGGTTACTCCTGTCCCCACCAGCACGGAATGAACAAGGGAGCCCAGCACTTAGGAGGCAGTAGCTCACCCGAGACTCTCCAGACTCTGCCTGCTCCCAGGCACTCAGCACGGGCTCCTGCTCAGGGCCTCGCCCCAGTCCTGCCCCCTCGCCCCCAGGGGCTCTGCAGGGATTGCCATCCACATGGTGCCAGGGGCTGTTTCCTCCCTGTTTGCCATCTGAGCCCTGTTTGTAAACAAAACATCCCCCAATCTGACTTGAATGCAGGAGGGGCCAAGTGAGGCCAGGGTGCAGTCGAGGAGGCCCGAAACGCTCCTGTGAAGACAGGCAGAGCTGTGTGGCCTCCCGCTGGGCCTCCCGGACCCCTGCTCCCTCAACCAACCCTTTGTCTCCTCCCTTGTCAAAAGCCTACCCTGCAGTGGTGCCCTCGGAGCGCTGCAGAGGGAGATGCTGAGGCCCGCAGTGTTCAGGGCAAGCAGGGCGGGGTTGGGGGGGTGGCGGGACACTCCCAGGTATTTCTAAAACAAGGGCAGATCCTCGCTGGGTCTCTGATTTGTCCCAGGACAGACTGCAGATTTTCTGAACTGGCCCTGATTCCAAACACTAACCAGCTTTCTTCCCAAACATCTAAACGTCCTGGATGTTCGTGTAAGGTCAGCAAACAAATGCAGGGGCCACGCCAGTTTGTGACCTGATCAGCACATAGCCCAGAACGCTTCACTGGGAGGGTCCCAGGATGGTTCTGTCTCTCTCCAAGAGGCGGTGGAAGACAGGGAACCCTGCCGGGAAGATGAGAAACCGCAGGAGAAAACACGAGCCTGGGAAAGCCCGGGGCCTGCAGGGTGGAGGTGGCGTAGCTCCAGGCTTCTAAGCCGGAGACCCAGCTCATCACGCATGGGGAGCGTGCCGGGAAGCAGGTGTTCAGGAGGGAGCGGGTTGAGGAAGGACGGGGCCTGTGGATGTGTTCCTGTGTGTGTGTGTGTGTATACACGGGCATGTGTGCATGCATGTGTACACACATGGAAGGGAAAGTGGGGTCACCAGCCAGCCGCCTCCAGGCCCTCCAGCCTCACGAGCCCCCATTGTGCCTGACATCCCTTCATCTGCCCCACGCCGCCACACATCGGGACTGGGACGTGGCATCCTGCGTGCTTCCCCTCTGTGAGATGTAAGCTGCAAACGCACCCAGCACAGACCCAACGCCTTTCCAAGGGACGCCTGGGGAATGGCAGCATTCAGGTCCCCACTACTCTGGCGAGGCGTGTGCAGGGTCTGGCTGGTTTTTGTGGCACCAGCTGGCAGAATGCCTGCCTCTTTTCCTTTTCTTCTCACTCCCCAGGGTCTGTGAGGCACAGCCTGCGGGGAGGGAGGCTGGGGATGTGGGAGCCCTTCTCTGAGCTAGGCTGTGTCACACACTCACACACTCACACACACACACACACGGCTCACACACGCATGTGCAGTAGCACATCACCCCAGGATGCATTTGCTGTTCAAATACCTTGGGTCTTCCAGCCTCCCAACCCCCCAGTGAGTGTGTGCAAGGGTCCTGCAGCCCAGGGTGGACACTGCCAGCTCAGCCCAGGCTGGCGGGTGGCAGAAGCCAGGCCTTGGCCACGGGAGCTGCCCAGAGGCTCCCAGGCGGCTCCCGTGGGCTTCCTTCCCCACAGCTTGTCCTGACTGCCCAGACCTCCGGCCTGCCTGAGCTGACCCCAGAATCCTCCTTTCCCATCCCGCAGCCCGAGCCCTCTCCAGCTGTCCTAGGGGACCAGCAGGGCAGGGAAACCTCTCACAGCAAAGGGCAGGGAGGGGGCAGGAAGGGGATCTGGGCGGGAGTGGAATTATTCTGCTTGGCTTCCTGGGGCTAACAGGAAAGCAGCCGCCGTCCGCAAGAGGAGGCTGAGAGAGCCTGGGGGCGAGCCATCCCACACTGCCACCAGGGGGGTCTCCGGGCAGGACAGCACCCCCAAACACGGAATTACACTAGATCAAGTCAAGCCAGGTGTCTCAAGGACCCTGAGGAAGGTGCACAGGACAGGGGTCCACTAAGCGGAAGCAGGGCAGGCCTCACCCGGAGTGACCCCACACAGCCGCTGCCCAGGTCCATGCATGCTCGGCCGTGGTCAGAGGGGACACGGGACCCCAAGAGGCCAGCGGCACCACCTCTCACTTTCTGAAAAGGTCCCCTGGGAAGTCCCACAGACTTCCCTCCTGCTGCGGCAGGGGCTGAGTGTGCCCTGGGGCCTCTGGGAGCCCGGGCAGTGGCTCCTCCTTCTCTCCCAGGGAGGCTGCCCACTCCCGCTGGCCCTGAGGCCCGCTTCCTCCCTGCCCCTTGGCCTGGGTGCCCTGGTCACACCTGTCCAGTGATCAGCT